>NC_056736.1:484120000-484287500 GCF_019279795.1 Protopterus annectens | reverse complement strand
GCTGTATTCTGATAAGACTCATATAGTTTAAAAGTTTTCAGCTGTTTTTTTTAGTTATAGTTGTTAATTTGTACATAATTGTAATTATAGTTAGAGTGTTGGTTTCTTGTTCATAGAACATGCTTTGCCCTTCAGCAGTTTCCATGTACCCATTTAAAAATATCAAAAGTGTTAACTTCTGTCTTTTGTACTCTCGTGGAATGATCCTAAAATGGTTTATTGGGAACAGTTTTCTGCACCAGTTAACAAATAAACTAAATAAACAAGAATAAATGATTTGCTCTACCTTTGTTTTATGGTCAGTTAATTGTTTGAAAATGAGGTCAATCAATATAAATTGGCCATGCATTCCAATACCAATGCATAATCTGTATTAACTGAAGTACATCGTCTGACTCATGAATCTGATTCTGAAGGCAAAGAAGGGAAGATGGACAAACAGCAACGCAGTCCAACAATTTTTTTGAAATGAATGAACCACTCATTGCAACCCTTTGAGCAAATGTAGTCAGGCTAACATATACATATCAGGTTCTCAAGAAAATCAACTTTGACTCTTCTTCTTTGTGATACTAAATGAATGCAGTGTGGATCTGAAAAGCTTTTTTCGCATTCTGTAAAGAACTGTGCTCACAATGTGTCACATCTTCTATAAATGGCATTCATTTCTATTTTGTATTGTGTCTTCACCCTCTTCAGAATAGACAGCTCTACATGACATTCTGTCAAGGTGGAATCCTGGGTGCAGATTTCATTCTTGGAAAACTAGCGTTGTTATTAATGGCTAAAAGAAATGCTTATTTTGCTTTAAATTTGGTGGAAACATGAACACAGCAGCTGCTCAGTCACAGATTTCTGTTTTAGATTTAACGATGGAAAGAGGCACCTTTACAGGATGCCCAACAAATGACTTTATATGCTGCTTTTAGCATGCCCTTATCACAGCTGTTAAATATAACATTTGTAGCCCTAGGCTGCATAATGGGACATCTGTTAAGTACAAAAATAAATAGCACTTTTTTTTTTAAGATAAGGCATAAAAATCAAAAATTAATTTCAAGGCAAATAGTATGCAGTAGTCTACACCCTTTTCCTTCTGCCAGCTCATCAGACAGTAGCATTTTTTTATTTATTATTTTGTTATGTGGGTAAACCAGCTGCACACAATTGTCCTTTTGTGGGGCAGCCTCTCTGGTTAAGTGGCTTTCTCAGAATCACAACATTTTTCAAGTTGAAATTGATGGGTATCAAACACGGGACTTTAGCATGTTGCTCATTAACAGCTTGTAGCCTTAACCTACCAAATGTAACTGCCAGATCTCTAAATATCTTGGTTTAATATTACTGCATATGACTCAGTTAACTCTAGATAAGTTTAGCTACCGCACTGGAAAGGATGACTGACAATTTCTCCTGAGCATATACTCAACATAAACCAGTATATACAGAAAAATATAATATATTATTAAATTCCAGTAAGCCAGGTGCATATTAGAAAAAAAAATAAGTAATAGTGTATAGTACATAACAATAACAATGGTCATTATTAAATAACTGTAAATTGTCTTCTTTACATTAGATGTTACAGTTATAAACCAAAGTTATTTTAGTACTGTAGCACTGCTGGATTATGCTGCTCTATTTCAGAATATGACTTGTGATCCACAAATTAATTTCTGTGTCCTTCTATGTGCAAAACTGTTGGCTGCACATACCGTGGACTAAAATATGTCTCAGATGTGAAAAATGTGCTCAGTTTAATAACACAGCTTTTTTAGCTGGATTTTTTTTGTCTGCATTAAAGCAGGATCTAAAACACAACAATCTCATTTTGCATATGAAGACCAAACTGGATTTAAGGGCAAAGACTGCTGCTTGGGATGTAATGTCCCATACCTGCAATACAAATCAAGTCATGAGGAACGATACCTACTTATAGATGCACATGTTTCACAAATCATCTACACTATCACTAAGGCACAAAGGAACTGCTGAAGAAAATTATTTGATTTTTCTAAATATAGTCAAAATCACCCATTTCAAAACTCTTCCTCTGAGAAGAACCTACATCTTAAAATTATGATACCTATGTATGATACCTCTGCAAGTGTGTGTCAGATGGTATCGTATTTACAAAAAATGCACAAGTTATATTTAGGCAAAAATTCTGCTTGTTTGGGTAGGAATTGTGCAGAACATTAAGTGGAGAGTAATTCTTTCTCTTGAGCTATCAGAAATGATGGTGACACTGCTGGCTAGTAGTGATTATCCAGAGTATGGAGAAAAAGCAGAAAGTTACCAGCAAATAGACGATCAGGCGCATTGACCTTACAAAAGTAGTCGCAGAGGATGGGCTCACAGGACCATGGTTTTGGATTTAACTATATTTATTGCATACTAGAATGCAAAGGAAAATTATTGAATTTGTGGGTGATATGGTGACCATCAAGAATAGATGAAGGCATTGCCACAGGAATAATAATTAAACACAATGCGTATATCAGGGAAGTTGGGAATTTCACTGCCTGCAGTAGTATAACCCACAATGTTGTACAGACACATATTTCCTAGACTTCTCTTTAGTGGGACTATATATTTCATTTTCTACATTTGCAATATTACCTGGTGGATGATATTTCAATGTACTGAGACATTGTATCTACTATATTGCATCTCTTTATATCAAAGTATATCTAGGCTTATTATCATGTTCATTACGTTTCTTTTTTGTGGATGGAGGATAATTTTTCAGTCACTTTCACTCAAAACACTTTTTCAGTCACAGGATGGAAAACTGATTTTTGTTTAAAATTAGTAGTTGCATGTAGAGTGAAGAACTCATATACCATTTGATTACTCTTACAGACATTACACAACACAGAGGTGTAGCTGGCTTATCCTGCAATTGCAACCATTCCTCAATCTGCCATCCTTAAAGGAACAAAAAAAAAAGACAAAAAAAAAAAAAAAAATATATATATATATATATATATTTTTTTTTCTTCTATTTTTTCTAGGCTTTGAATATGTGCTAAGACATTATCCTCCTGCACTGTCCCTTTTTTAGGCAACTTCAAACTGACAAACATTATGATATAGCAAATCCAATCCTAGAAAATCTTAAGGTGATACTACTAATTTTCAGGAGTCTAAATAAGCAACTCCACTCCCTCCAATATCTGCTCAGCTTGGAGAATGCAAATGCTTTTACATATTACCAAGACATGGTTTAAGGCTGCAGAGACCATCAGGGCAGTGGAGGGCTACAGTATCTTCCACACATTTAAACCAGGAGCTGTACAGGCAGGGACTGAAGTTGGAGTTGTCTTGATTTATATAAAAAACATACATATCTGAAAGCTCGTAAAACAGGCTGATATGCTTGAGTATCTTTCTCCACATCCAGATTACCATAGGCAAATTCTCATCACATCTACTTGCAAGCTCATATACATAGCTGACTTAATTTACTCCACTTTAAATGGGGAATTATTCATGACCCTGAACTTGCAATGTCAGGATTCCTGGACTTTGTTAGTGCAAACATCCTGGATAAGCTAGTCCCACTAAGGGCATGAATATGCAGGACATGGTCCCCAGTAATGCTGCTAATGTACTTTCTGGTAAGGTTGGACCATAGCAGTGGCTGTCCTTCTACAAAAGGGCTGGCCATCTACAGACCCCAGTAACTACAGACCCATAAGTCTAGCTAGTCTCATACGCAAAGCCATGGAAAGAATTACCATGATAATTATTAATATCAACATAAAATATTCCAACCAGTGTGTTGAAGGTTTTTTGCATTTCAAAGAGAAGTATTGTTGTATGCACAGCTTAGTGAGTGCTTATATAATCAACTTAGATTTACCAATTATAGTAGTTTAGGGAAGGACAATATGGTTGTGGGTGAAACCAAATAATCAGAAGAAAAAAAAAAGTGTCTGGCAGCCTAACCGTCCATGTCAGATTCTGAACAGTGAGACAAAAATATTTAAATGTGGCTGGAATTATTTCATATCTGATAAAGTCAACTGTAGGATGAAAATGCATTCACAGGTGTAATGTTTAAGTTTGAAGCTCGACAGTTGGACTGAATAAACTTGGTTTTGTCATGGTTCTGGTTATCTCTCCTGGGTGCTTTTTTCAGGTTACTAATTAAGTTCACTGATGATTGCAAACTGAGAGCAATCACTGAGTCCTCCAGTAATGTCAAAATATTACAATAAGGGCTAACACAAAACAAATGATTGGTGCCAAAGCCATGGTCTAAAACTAAATACAAAAAAAAAATGCATTATTATTCCCTTTGACAAAATGGAATTTCCTACAAATTACAATGTTGACAGCACCGTCCTGAGTTCCAACCCATTTGGGAGAGATTTGGGAATACAGGTTGATAGCAATCTGAACTTTGACCACCATGTTTTCACAGTGATAAGGAAAACCTTCTACATAGCACACCTCATAAATTAGGGCATAGCATCTAGGTTAAAAGATATATATATATATAGATATATATATATATATATATATATATATATATATATATATATATATTTATGTAAAACCATTTTTTTAAAGTTATCTTTTGGCCTGGTTGTGGTGAGGAAGCTTCCCCAGACCCTTTTCAGTGTGCATACCTGCAACACACTTGGTCTACCTGAATCATTGCAGCTCAGCCCCGCCCCCCCCCAGCAACTGAAGCATTGCCAGATAAAGCCACTGCTATGTCCAGTTTCTCTCTACAGTTATTACAAGCCAAGAATAACATGTTTTAATAAGGTTACCTACCAGACAAGTCTGCATAGCACACTTGGTCTACCTGCATCATCGCAGCTCAGCCCCCCCCCAGCAACTGCAACATTGCCAGATAAAGCCACTGCTATGGTCCAGTTTCTCCTTACAGTTATTGCATGCCAAGAATACCACTTTTTAATAAGGTTACCGACCAGACATGTCTGCATAGCACACTTGGTCTACCTGCATCATCGCAGCTTGGGTCCCCCCCTCCCCCCAGCAGCTGCAACATTGCCAGATAAAACCACGGCTATGGTCCAGTTTCTCCCTACAGCTATTGCAAGCCAAGAACAACATGTTTTAATAAGGATACCTACCAGGCAAGTCTGCATAGCACACTTGGTCTACCTGCATCATTGCAGCTCACCCCCCCCCCCCAGCAACTGCAACATTGCCAGATAAAACCACTGCTACGGTCCAGTTTCTTCCTACAGTTATTGCAAGCCAGGAATAACACTTTTTGCATAGGTGACTGGATACTTACAGTTCTTGTTATTAGAACATGTGGTCCTTAACAGTTATGTTTTAAACAGTGTGACTGGTGATTTACATTTCCTTTTACAGCATATTTGTTAATTTTACTAGTCATTTTTTAAACATTGTTTTGGCTGGTGTGCACACCTGCAAGGGCTCCCCCCAGGGAACTATAGCTTTGTCTTTTGCCACTGGGTGGCATAACTTAACAATATACTTGCTGTATCTTGTCCCAAATAGATCTGCCTCCACACTGAATACTTGTAAAGTAAGAGAAGTACCATTTACTTGGTGTATTTTGTCCCCCAGATAAATTTACCTTCCTTTGTATTAGTTGCACACCAAGGCCATAAAGTAGTGTTTCTGCAAGTAACTGCTTACACTCCTAATTTCCGGCTTATTCCTCTTCCTTGCTTACACTTACATTACAGCTCCAAGGCTTCCACTTCTTATGCTGATTGCTTTTGTTTGCAGTCTTCTGTGAGGGGGCGGGCCAGATCTCTACCTGCTTTTTCCTGGTTATACCTTCCCCCATTTTGTATCTCCCTCATCCTCCATGCACATTAACTAGTCTATATTAGTGATTCTCCTTGAGCGGCACCATTTTGAAAGTTATCTTTTGGCCTACTTGTGGTGAGGAAGCTTCCCCAGACCCTTTTCAGTGTGCACACCTGCAAGTAAGCGCCTGCAAGTGTTTAAGCTCTTCTCAAATGTTTGTGGTGCACCTGGTTTAACAGGCATGTTTATGCTTTCCAACTGAAGTACTTAGCTAACTTTATGTAGTCTAGGGATCTAAATGGCTTAGTGATTGCTTTTACTACAGAAACTGTTTACTGTTACTTATGTTGTTATGCTCACAACAGTCTAAGGGACTAACTGAAGCTGTGACTCCTTTTAATACCTAAACTGTTTGCTGTTAGATATGCTGTTATGCTTACAAAGAATTTGGCTGGAGACTTATGTTATGTGATGCATACAACTACAGTAAACAAGTGCTACATTCTCCATACTTTCCTTACCTCTGAGCTTACCTACCTAACCACTGATTGTTCTTTGCAGTCTTGCCTTCTTCCTTTTCCTTGGCTCTACCTGATCTGTTTGCTCTGCAGGCTCACTCCACTCCCCTCCCCTACCCTAACTCCAATTCCCACCCACCCCCAGTGCTCATACACTTATTCTAGCCATACTTCCCCTCCCCTGTCTCACCCAATCCACTCTCATCTCCTCACTATCCCCTCCCCTTCCATCCTCCAATACTCTCTCACTCCTCCCTATCCCTAATCCTTAAAGCTCTAGATACACTTCCATACTCCTCCCTCCTACACTGTCACCAATAATCCTATTAAATCCTTAACACCTAACCACCATCTATTCTCTTCAAACCATTATCATCCTTTCCCTTAGCCTACTACTCCTAATACCTCTATACCATGCTACCTTCTATTCCTCTTTCAAACTACCCCCTTCTTTTCTAATCTCTTTTCACCCCACAATCACCCCTAACACACATCTCTGCCACATCTTATTTCCACACTATATTCTCCTCCCTAGTGCTTCCAAACCCACTTTTCTGCTTTAAACTAAAACTCCTATCCTCCTCAACGAAACGTCATATTCCCAAAGCACTATTGTACCTCCAACTAAACTCTAAGAGCAAGTCCAAACCCCTGCTCTCATTCCCATTTAACTGCCTATGCCTAGCAGGAGACATACACCCCAAACCAGGACCTAGTACCAGCAGCAATCCATCTCCCCCCATTACCACCCATACTACCAACCCTAAATAGCTCAAGATCTTGACAATCAATACCCAGCATCTAATTAACAAATTAGGCCACTTCCATGCTTGGCTATCCCATACCAAACCTGACCTAGCAGTTGTCTCTGAAACTTGGCTAAAACCCAGCATTTCAGACTCTGAAATACTACCCGCTGAGTTTCAAGTACTTAGACAAGATTACCTAAAAAAGAAGGGTGGAGGAGTAGCCTTAATCTACTCTAGCCTATTATCCATCACTCCCTACCAAAATCCTATTCCACAGTTCAACAACGCTGAACTAGTCATAGGAAATCTCAAACTAAATAACCAGAAAATCATTTGTGTTACAGCCCTCTATATCCCCCTGGAAACAACATTAACACACTTGAGGAAATTCTTTTATGGGCCTCATATAATATCAAGCTTGAGACATACATCCTAGGAGATGTGTACATTGAATGGAACAAAATTACTGTCAATAACCCCACCATTTCAATTAATCTATGTAATTTCACTCAACTCACAAATGCTATAACCAGACCTAATAAAAATAACCCCCAGGCTACATACTGGACTGGATCCTTGTCTCCCACCCAAACAAAATCTCCCACACTGGCACCTTACCAGACTCTAACAGTGATCACTTGCCAGCCTTCATCCATAGAGCAACCCCCTCCTCTCCTCATCTACACCAATATATCCATACTCGGAATCTCAACAACTTTAACCCTACAACCTTTTCCAATTCTCTCAAACTGATAAATTGGGACACTCTAAAAACTCTACCCCTGGACAGTGCTGTTGAATTCTTCAACTCAACCTTCTTAGACACTCTTAACACCCAAGCCCCTCCAAGAATAAAATGTATAAAAACCAATTCCACCCTTTGGCTTAGTAAAGATACCAAAACACTCATGCAACAAAGGGACAAGACCTGGAAACTCTACTATCATAATAGGCACCCTGACACCCTTCTTAAATATAAACAACTCTGCAACTTAGCCAAAAAACATATCATACAAGACAAAAAAGCATACTATATCAAATTCCAGTCTAACCACTCCTCTAACCCCAAACAGTTCTGGAAATCCATCAACTCACTTCTCAACCCAGGCACCAAAAAACAAACCTTGCCCTGACACTAGTAAATCTGACCCAGAAATAGCTACTCTGTTCAACTCCTTCTTTACTAACTCTATTGCAGAACTCACCAAAACATTCCCAAGCAACAGCTCCCCCCATATCAAACCTTCTGCCCAACCATCCACCGCAAACTCACCTCCCACATTCCACCTCAAACCCATCCACACCTCATATATATAAAAAACTTCTCTCTAAGCTTAAGCCTTGCTCCAATGCCTTTGACAATATCCCCTCACTCTTTTTAAGAATTGCAGCAGGCAGCATCACGATCCCCATTAGCATACTCATCAACAGATCCATACAAGAATCATATGTCCCCAAACTGTGGCATGCAGCTTTTATCCTACCCCTCCATAAAGGAGGCAAAAATAATAACATCTCCTACTTCCGACCCATAGCGATTCTCTCCCCTATTTCAAAAATTCTTGAGAAATGCATCCACCTCCAGCTCAAGCCATTCATTACACATGGCCAACTCCTCACCCCAACACAACATGGGTTTCTTCCTGGCCAAAGCACAATAACAGCTCTTCTCTCTTTTCCAGACATCATACACCATGCCCGTGACTCCGGAGAACTTGTATCCACAGTCCTCCTTGACCTCTCCAAGGCTTTCAACACAGTGTCCCGTACCCACCTTCTTCACCACCTTTCCAATCTTAACCTCTCACAAAACACCATTACCTGGTTCAACAGCTACCTCTCTGACAGATCTCAGGCAGTAAAATGGAAGACTGCCACCTCAGCCTTCCTCCCACCCCAACTGGGGTACCCCAGGGATCCATTCTTGGCCTTATGCTCTTCAATATCTTAATTAATGATTTCCGTGTAGCCATTCCTAACAATAAGATAGTACAATATGCAGATGACTCAACATTAGTTTGTTCTGCATCAAACCTCCCTGAACTCCAAACAAACTGCCTTCTCAACAACTGAAAACTGGATGCTCCACAATCACCTCTCTTTGAATGCCAACAAATCAAAGATCTTTCTATTCTCTCCCTCAAAATCTATCCACCTAGACAAAACCTCTTTCAAGATTACAAGCCTTGCCAACTCCACTATAGAAGTTGTTCCTTTTGCTAAACATCTTGGAGTTACTATTGACAAACACCTAAAATTTGATACTCATATTCAGCTAAATATAAAGAAAACCCATCAGAAACTTGGCATGCTGTACAGAAACTCCTACTTCCTCTCCCCCTCAACAAGGCAGACCCTCGCCACTACCTTCTTACTGCCTTCACTAATGTATGGTGCTCCCCTACTAATTGACCTATCTTCCTCCATCTCTTCTAAACTAGAATCCTGTTACAATAAAATCTCAAAGTTCACCACCACTTCGAAATACTCCACTCGCCACTGTAAACCTCCCCACCAGCTGCAATGGCTAGAACTCCTAAACTAACTTGACTACCTCCAACTCATCACCACTCAACAGCTTATTTTCAAACCAGCTATATATGCCCAGCACTAACAAACATCTTAACATTATACACCCCAAACAGAACTCTAAGATCTACCCACCAAAATCTAATCTCTGTTTATAAACCAAATCATCCAGCTGGTCAGCTTCTCCTATCTTTTTCCATCGCCAAAAATGGAATTCTCTCCCTCCATCTCTAAGAATTTCCGAGAACTCTGAACACTTCAAAACCCAGCTGCATTCTTACCTCTCCCAAAAATGGAAAGGCAATCGCACTCCACCTACCTAACCTGCTTAATACATAAGTACTTTATAACACACAAAGTTTGTTCTTCCTTACACACTATTCATTAACCCTATGCACTGCTTTCATGCTAATGCTACCTCTATACCACTCTCAGAGGATTTAAACCTCAGTATTAATTTAACTCATGCTAATATTCATGCATAAAGAACTCATCCATGTGAATGTTACTTCTATATCATTCTCAGATTATTTAAACCTCTGTATTAATTTAACCTTGTACCACTGTTCTCAACCACTAAACATGTAAATATGCTTTACATCCTTCTCCAAGCTGCTGTTTAACTTTTGTTTAGTTTTTGCTGTTTTGTATGTAAAACTTGCTTAGTTTGTTTTTGTTTCCACGATGTATTGTACTTCATATTATGAAGTTTGTACTATGTATTATTGGGGCTTTTCTTCCCAGGCCTCCACTGAAAATGGGATCTTTGAGCCCAGTGGACCTCCCCGGTCATCATACTGGAAATAACTAAATAAATTACATGTTACACTTACTTAGTTATTCTCCACAGTAATTTTCAGTATGTGGAAAGAAGGTAATCCTAATCAGGTGTTAAATGGGTTATTATACGGGTTCCCCCAGTGATGCTGCTACTAGCACCTATGTACTGCCTTCCCTTTGCTCTGACACATCACGCCATATAATTGTCCCTTTTTCTTCAGTGTGTCAATGTGCAGTTCCTGCTACCAACTGCACTTTTATCCAGGACCACTTGTTTCCATACCTTAGCTCTCTCAGCTTGTTTTGCCTCTTGTCCACCCCCCCCCCCCCATTGCCAAACAGGCACTTGCCAAATGCCATAGCAGTCCCCATGCGGATTTGGTTTTCTTCAAGGATGAAATTGTTTTTCCTGTCTAGATACATGTTGCATCATGTATATACCTGAAACAACATACATGAATACCCCTAGTGAAATTCGATTTACAGAAATGAAAACTACGTATCAGCCTTGCAAAAAAAGCAGTAAAGGCATCATCCAAAGAAAATGTATTACTACACATTGGCAGTCTTGGCACTTAAGTCCCTTGCCAAATATGCTTGCATCCGCCTACAAAAAGAAACCTGAATCCTAAGTTTAAAGCAAACACATGCCAGCGTTATCACTGCAGTGTCCTGACAGCAGATAATACTCTAATTTAATAAAGTAGAGCAGACTTTTACTCTATTGACTATAGTGCTACCCTCTTCCACTGACACATTGTGCTGCATCTGTAATAAATGAAAGTAACCATGTAAGCATCTATCATTTCCAGTATCATTGTGATCATAACAAAATACAAATGTTCAGTGTTCCTCCTTTCCTATATGTATTACATACCCGAATATGTACAACTCATTAATGACAAATTGTTGCAGTCCTGCAACTAATATCAACATACAATTTCATTTAAACTTCCCCTTAATTAAAACCAATGAGTTTCTGCATAATAAAATGTTATACTGAATTGAATTTTGAATTGCCATAGTTTTCCCATTAATTTTTAAGTTTAAGTATTTGCTAATTTACTTTAACTATTTTCCATTGTTCCAAATCAGTCATGATTGAGCTTGACTGAAAACAGCTAAAATTGTGACAATTGTTGAAAACTCTGGCCCATTTATGCACTTTTATGAAAATCTCAACTGAACATTGGTGTATCTGATCTAATAAGCATTAAATGACTTCAGCTGGTCATGGACGAGCTGCGCTGAGTGGCACTGAGTGCAGGTACATGCAGCAGTGCATAGCATGTCTCATCATATATTAGTATGCCAGAGCACTGGAAGATATATTTGCAGTGAGTTAACATTAAGGTCAGCATGTACTGAATTCTATTCCACATGCATCCATCAAACAACGACACGACTTATCATTTCCGAACAGTCACCTACTTTGAATGAAAACAAAAATTAAACGTTATTAATGCAAGGAATTTACAAAATAATCATTATGAACGGAATACAACTAAGTGTTTCACGGTCTTGCTGTCATAAATTATTATAGCACCACCTTAATGACAATCTGGAATCCAAAGCAGAACTTTCCTCTGCATAATGAGAGAAACAATGAAAGACATGTTGCATTGATGGACTGATCACATCTGGACACAGAGCAAAATAAGGTACAACTTTCAAAAAACCAAGTCCATGCAACTGTTTCAATACAGTTATTAAACTAGTCTTTACACTGCTGTCACCTCTATGGGTAATACTATTATATGCTTGTATGGGTTGGGCATGCTAATGTCACACCTCAGATGACACAGTTCACACCATCTGTTCCTCTGTTCTGTACTTACAATATTCACTTTTGTTTTACGACTTTTGATGGAAATAGCTGTAAAGGCTTTGTGTCATGCTCCAAGCTAGTCGAGTAAGGAGACACAAATCATAATCTATTTCTTGCAGGAGTCATACCTGCAAACGCTACAACCTGCAGAAGTTGGAACTGAAAGGAGAAAGGTTGACATCTGACAGGAGTTGGGGGACCCCCTCTCAAGACAGTAGTGCCATCAAAGGCATGATGACCTGTTGAGGCAGAGGGGTGATCATCTGACTCAGTGGGTACCTCAGGTTCAGTTAAGAACACCACAGTTATATAGTAAGGATGTATACTTTTTTCTGTTTTCCTCTTCATTTTCATATATTTGTAAATAGGTTTGTAAATAAAGTTATGATGATAATGTGGAAGCATGTCAACTAAATGCAGACACTGCAGGCATGTGCACCTATAAATATATGATTGCATGCCAACAGATATGTATATATGTGGGAATAAATATACATCTAAGCATATAAATATGCTTACACATATTCTGTGTGTGTGTGTGTGTGTGTGTGTGTGTGTGTGTGTGTGTGTGTGTGTGTGTGTGTGTATATATATATATATATATATATATATATATATAGAGAGAGAGAGAGAGAGAGTGATGTGTAGACATATTACTTAATTGTGTGCAACTATGTATATATATTTATATTTCTATATATATATATATATATATATATATATATATATATATATATATATATATATATAGGTCTACTTTATAAGATCAACAGACCATTTGATCGACATTCATTTGGTCAACAGCTCATTTTATCGACAACCAGTATTCAAGGCACTTAACAGGAATTTGCCCCTGTCCCCAATATTGTGCGACCCTGAAGTTGATATAGATAGTTAGGGGTGTGTGGGGGGCACAGCTCCCCACATTTGGGGGGTGTGGGGGGAAAAGCCCCCCACCTATTTCCGTTTAAAGCATGAAAATACAACAAAACTACACACGCTGTGTCCCCTACACCCCCCAATGATATATACCAACTCCAGGGTCACACAAGATTGGGGAGGGGGCAAATCCCAAGTTTTTGCCTTGAATACTGGTTGTCGATCAAATGAGCTGTTGACCAAATGAATGCTGATCAAATGGTCTGTCGATCTTATGAAGTAGACCCAAGTAGACCCATATATATATATATATATATATATATATATATATATATATATGTGTGTGTGTGTGTGTGTGTGTGTGTGTGTGTGTGTGTGTGTGTGTGTGTGTGTGTGTGTGTATGTATATGTATGTGTGTATATATATATATATATATATATATATATATATATATATATATATATATATATATATATATATGTATATATATATATATATATATATATATATATATGTATATATATATATATATATATATATATATATATATATATATATATATAAACACTCACACCCACACACACACACAAAAATAGGTAAGCACAAATTATTTTAGAAAACAGTTACATATATGGATGCACTCAGTCACTACATAATGCATAAAGCGTTTAAATGAGGTATTCACTGTAGGTCAGAAGACATTTTGTGCTATGATAATTTTGTAAAGCAGTCATATATTTGAAAAGTGTCACTTATTTCTTCATGCATGTACAAGATGGTTGAACAGAATTAGCCACCATACCCTAGGCAGAGGGCAGACGCCAAACCAGCAACTTAATGACTTTATAGTGTTTTGCAGGCTGAACTTTCAAATTCTTTTTGTGCAATGTAGGAAAACACAAGGTGCAGGGTTTGAGTCTCAAAAGGGATAATTGGCTAGGCTTAAAATGGCTCGCATGGGCAGTTAGCTTAGTACTAATCTATGAATCTATGAACCTATGAACTCTCTGCCTTAGCTAATTTTGCTGATACTACATCAAGAAAACACAAATAATCTCTGCAAAGTATACTGCAGA
Source organism: Protopterus annectens (assembly GCF_019279795.1). Lineage (NCBI taxonomy): Eukaryota > Metazoa > Chordata > Ceratodontiformes > Protopteridae > Protopterus > Protopterus annectens. The sequence continues at coordinate 484,273,371 of NC_056736.1, read as the reverse complement.
TTACACAGTAAAACTAACATACATAGCAATGTAACTTTAGGTAAGATTTACCACAACCCTAACTAGACAACCCACAGCCAGTAAAACTGTACCAAACCAAAAGATGTCATTGCAAAAGATGTCATTGCATCCTGCAGCATTTGGTTGTAGAAAACAAAAGTTAAGAAAAAATGAATAATAAGAAAAAACAAATCTCTGTGAATATGCAGAAATAACACATCACTGGGAACACTTTGCATTGACTATATCAAGGACTACTAACTGTATTATACCTGATTGAAATTAAAGACAATAAAACAAATAATTGTGTTACACTGGTATGCACACAGATATATGATAGCTAAATAACTATGCAACTTATTTCTTCTTCTTTCTACTGCTGAAGAAGAAATAGCATACAATTGTGAATAAGCCCAAAGGAGACTTACCAGGCTGACCTAGGGTGCCCGGGAGTATGCAGATATTATTACTGTTTATGAAATTATTACACAAGACTCGAAGCAATGCATTCTATACCAAAAAAAATTAAATAGCCTGTCATTTGTTTTTAAGTAAGATATAAAGTGTAATTAGAGTATAACTACAGGAATACTATAATTCTAATACATTTTTCAGTCAATGTCAATGCAAGTACCATTTTGCAGAATATTTACTCAGTATTCATTATTGTAACTTCATTATAACTGCTTGTTAAATGCTTAGTAAGCACTGTCAATAAAATATATATTGATGTAACACCAAATTATGAGCAAGTTTGTTGTCTCCTTTTTGCATTTTGTTTTTTACTCGCTCTTTTTTAAATTATTTGAATTATGTATTATTTTCTGTGTATTATATTTCTCTCCCTTTTCTAGTCTCTTTACAACAGGTCCACAGATTCCAGGATTAACATGACCACATTCATCTCAAGTCAGGGGAACATTCAGTATAACCCGCTGCCAACCCAGGAATGTCCTCATAGAGTCAGGGAGGTGGCTTCAGTCCTGTAGGCACCATTATGCAGCACAGCCTGGAAAATAGTGAAAGGCATTTCAGGACGTGGTCAAGGATGTGGTTGAGCTGGAAGTGGAGATGACACCTTTGGTCCATGCAAGACCTCTTGCAGGGTTGAAAGACTCACTGCCCTGATTTGCTTCAACTCCAGAGCCACCTGAGGCCTTTGCTCCCATGTCATTTGAGTCTTCCACTGCACATCCATCAGACTGTGGAAAACACTTGAGAGCCTCTGGTCCAGGATGAGGAAATACTTCAACATCTCTTTGCCTCCCTCCTGCCCTAATCATCTCTAATATACCCTCTTATGTTCTTCATTCTACAACTTTCCTCTCATATGCAAAAAATATTTTATTTTTATTATGTTTTATTTGACATTTGTTAACCAGGTTAGTCTGACTGAGCACAAAAAGCCCTTTTTCAGCAGAAACCCTAGGAGAAAAGTTCCAAACAGTTACAATAAGAAAGTAAAACTTACACAAGTACAAAATACAAATAACAATCTGAGTGCCACCTTCAGGTGCATTTACAGATAACTGCCACTGATGCCTCCAGATGCCAAACACTGCCTGTCCACATTTGCACCAACAATCCCCAAAAAACATGGCAAACACAAGGTCCAAAAATATTTCCTCTCAAAACTATTTGGGGTGGGTCCACTGACAGAAGCATAGTACCCCTCCTCTCCCACCTGCTCCAGCACAATCCTCTTTATTTCTTTCTTCTGTTATTCCCTTATGTTTCTTCACTTTCTAGCTATCCTCAGTTCCCTTTTTACACCTTACATAGAACCAGTCTTGGTGACACTATAAGGATACCCCTATAGTCAATGCATGACCCCTTTATCTGTTATTAAAATTCACTAGGCATAGTTATACTGAGTGCCACTTGTCTTAAATTTCTGATACTAGCTCAAGTGGACTTGCATATTCCCATGCCTGTCTATAACTTTTGAAGATTACAGTAATTTAAGTCTTTACACATTAACAGACAAATTCATGTATAACTAAATAATTTTTCACATTTTATGCAGAAAAAAGGGGGCATCTCTTTGAACAGTCTTTCACTTTACCATAGTCATCTCAAGTGGATGGCACTCAATGTATTTCTATATAGCCATAGCTGTACTATGAATTCTACCCTTCATCTGATAGCTGACCCTCATTCTCATGAGGAGAAATACAGATTTTGATTTAGTTATAGAACACTGGATCAAAAATGTCTCCCTTTATGGAATTTGGGGGATTCATGGGTGTTTGCCAAATCTGCTCTTATGCTTTTTATTGCGTGAAGAACGCAGAATATATTTTGCACAGTGTCAGGTAGATGGTGCTGCAACAGTCTATAGCCAAGGCTTATTTCCATTTAGTTCTGGAATCAATGGAGATAAGGTTGCATCTGCATTCTTGGTGTTTACTCAAATATATTCAAGGTATATATAGGACTTCAGCAAGGGTGAGTCTTTGTTTCTTCTTCTGTTTTTGATTTGATTGAAATTATTTTAAAGTAGAGATGAGGTTTAAAGAGTATTCAGTTTGAGGATATGAGGACTGCATCTCTATTATTTGTAGACAATTCCAGTCCTTTTAATCCTAAAGTGACTGGATCTATGGCATGTACTGGAGAGGTTGCTGTTGAATGCAAAGTGGTTAAACTGAGACTCAGTACCTCTAAATTAGAGGGCACAATTCTTTCAGTGAAGCGATGGGATTGCTGTCTACAGATGAGAGAAGAGCTAATTCAGCAGACAGCAGAGTATACTGTGAGATAAACCAACAGATTGGTGCAATAATAACAACACTGCAAGCATTGTTTCAGACCAGTGTTTTGAAGTAGGAGTTAAGTACTAGGATGAAGCACTCAATTCACCTGTCAGTCTATGCCCTCTCATCATCTATGACATTAAACTTTGTGCAGTGATCAAAAGAATGATATTGTGGGCACACTGGGATAAATGGCTTTCATTCACAGAGTCATCGGGATTATTCTCCGTAACAGAATGAAGACTGTGACAAGCTGAGCAGCTCTGCAAGCACAGGTGTTTCCTGCAGATCGAAAGGAATTAGATAAGGTGGTCTGTGCATGTAATTATAATGCCACTTCCAATGAGTGGTATATTAGGCACTGCTTGATAGTTTATATTTCTCCATTGTCTTAGATATGCCTGTTGACCTCCCATAGAAAGCTAAAGACTGATGCTACCAACAGCAATGTCTGGTCTGTCTTGCCCAGCTTTCTACAATGCAAACCTCATCATGAGAAGCAGTCAAGAAAGTGGTCAAATGGACTTGTGTTTGTAAGCATGTGATAACAATTTCAGTGAACATTCAGTAAACCTATATTTGACATGATAGATCAGGTTTAAAATGAAATGTTTCGTTTCCTGCATGATAAATAACACAAGAAGACAAGAAGCATTTAAAAGTTTACATCAGTTTTTTTTAAAGCACAAGCAAGAAAGAAAGAAAGGAAGAAAGAACGAATGAACGAGTCAAGGGTGCTACAGGTTATTATTGGGAAAACTGTACAAAGTAGTATCTTCACTTTTTAAAGAAGAATGATGCCCAGGAGGAATGGTTTCGGCCATGGTCATGTGGCAAGGTGATGCAGTAATATTAAATGGAATAATGAGAGATACAAAAGCACACAATAGCAGTTACTTACGAAGAGTTAGTAAGTTACTACTTTCACTGCGTATATTATGGTGAAGTTATTCCTAACACAGGCTGGCTCAAAGGTAACCAGGTGAGACCTGCTCCTAAATGTCTAAAAGGACTGAATATGTATGCTATGCATTTTATGGCAAAGTCTCAAGAGAATTCAGTGGAAAATGCCACACATATGCCAAAGAGAGGAAGAAATTACAATAAGTGGCAAAATAGTTTCATGCTTCATGCTTTCATGCTTATGAAACAGGATGTGAAATGCATGCACAAGATAAGGAAAGTGCTCCTTCAATGAATATGTGGTGAATGTATGAAATCAGTTTAATGCGTCAGTGGAGAGGGGTGTCGACAGGTTTAATGATAAAATATTTAACCATTTTATGTATCAGAGTGGTGTCACATAGGCACCGCTCTGATAGACAAATTAAGAGATACAAAAATATTAAGTAGGTTAACAGCACTTTATCAACTGTCACAGTCTACAGCATGCAAATTATTACGATTTACTCAAGCAAACTTTATATGTTTTGTCTAAGTATAGCTTTCAGCTATATAGACCTGGATAAAATGAATGATTCCATATACACCTATCAAACAAAAGACAAAGGCATCATATTTAAAACTTCAGATCATTACATCTGACTTGCTATATAAATTGCATATAATACTTCAGGTAACAGCTTTTTACACGAAAGTGATTTGGTTTATTAGGCTTACTGAAATTTTAGCAGTAAGCGTACCTTGCACTGTAATAGCTAGAAATGTTTTGAGCAAGTTTCATTTTGAGCACAGGGCAAGAAGCAGCATATCTTTATCTAAAAAAATGAAGAAAGATTTCATCCATGTTTATGACTAAATTCCTTGGAAGTGCATATCAACTTTGAGACTGACTGGAAAATGTGCTTTAATTAGGATCCTTAAAAACAAGCCTCTTTATAGTGTAATAGAATGCATAAACTAACTTGCTGCCTTTAAGAAGTGATGTAGTATTAGAAACTTCCAAAACAAAATCACAATATTATGTATAATGCTCTTTAAATTTATCTCCTGTCTAGAAAGTTAGGATTGCAGTATTTCCTCACTTGCAAGTTAAACTGCTGGTAAAAAAAATAATACAATAATCAGTTCAAATAAATACTGAAAACAATGATGTACTTGTGCTATATACCTTTTTATCTTAGTCCAACAAGCAGAAGGAAGATGAAGCAACACCAGGCTATCATAAAACCAGCAACTGTTTATTCAAAAAACGAGCACAATGTTAAGTCTTTGAGTTTTACTAGGATGTCATGTGATTTTTTTGACTTTTTTATTTAATGGGCATTGGATTAGATAGATTTTATTCATCTGATGAAGCAGTTGTAATACTGCAAAAGTGTTTATGCCTGTGCCTGTTTCCTACATAAACTGTTGCTGGTTTTATGATAGCCTGGTGTTGCTCCATCTTACGTCTGCTTGTTGGATTTATCTTTTGGTTCGAGAAGGATTTATTCAGCACACACTGGTATTATTGGACTTTTGCTTTTTATTTTATTATTTTATTTTATTTTTTTTAGCAAAAAATGATAATAACAATCACTGACAAAAATGGTAGCCATTGTTGCACTATGCTGCTTTGCACACTCAGACTGATAATAGACATGGGAAGACCTTGGGATGAAAGCTGTATAAGAAACATAATCACAGATTGACAGGAGTTCATGATCAGCTGAGGTAAATTTGATAAAGAGGCAGTTCAAAACAAAAATGAGAAACATGAAAGATGAATGCGGTATCAGCAAATTACCTGAACTGGTTAATCAAACATCTTCTAATACTATTCGTCAGTAAGTTGGGAACCGGCAGCTGAAAATGAGTTGAATACTTTGCATTGTTTTCCCCTTATGTGTACATCAGGGCTAATAAAGAGATTACATGTGTTTTTTTACATGTGTTAATCTGTGACATGACATGACAGCATGGCTGGTTATAAAGAAGGCTTTATATTTCTTTCTCCATTGGGTTACACCAATAAACACAATATGCAACACGAATGCAAAAGAGAGTACTGAACAGGATTTAACACATTACAAACACATTGTCCTAAGCACTGCTGCACTTTGCCAGGAAAAGATTTAAACCAGGGCCCATTTCATTACCCATTGATCCAACTACGTCTGTATACTGACAAAGTGCTATCATTACAGCTGTGATCTGTGGCATTTATGTCCTTACTTAATAGTTGTACCAGGCATCAAAATGGCACCTCTGTGGACTGCATTTGGCTTTTCATTGTTAGCATATGGTTGTCTGGAAGACAAGATAACAAGTAATGTCAATAGCCTTGAGTGTTTCTGCTGCACCACGCAGGACTTGCTAGAAAAAAAAGGATTAATGAGATGACTGGCTTTTTGCTTATTTTTGCTGATATCATTTGAATGCACAGACTGAGATGCTGGATGAAACCCAAGGGTCTGCTGGCTCTAGTCCCTTTACTGTAAATCATACCACCTGCTATATATGAATTGCATTATCCTGTTAATTGCTAATACCAGATGTTTATACCATGTAAATCAGAACCTTCACTGAAGTTGCTACCTCTTTAGCATTAGAACTTTATTCTGTCTGCTGTAAAGACTACATAGTGAGACAAGTTGAACTGCTAATCCATATCAAGAGGGTTGGGAGGATGGCCTAATGGCTAAGGTGTTTGCCTTACAAACACAAGGTGCAGATTTGAGTCGCACAAGTGATAACTGGCTAAGCTTAAAATGGCTCGCAAGGGCAGCTAGCTTAGTACTTAACTATGAACCTATGAATATATTTATTCCTTCACAATTTCTGTCATAGGCCTTTCACTGTTCAGCTTCTTACAAGTTATATGAATAAAGAACTTCAAATGCCATCCTAGATCACATGCTGAACTTTCTGACTCTACCATAGTGACCCTGTTTTAATTTTATTCTTCAGATAATGGAGTCTTTGGAATGATAAGCTACTTATTTATTTAGGTGCTATCAAGAATCATCAGTGAGAAATTAACAGTCAGAGCTTCCCTGTTTAAAGCTAGATTGTCACAGAAAGTAGGAATTCTTTAAAGTGTCTTCGCATTTTTATCCATGTCACCAGTCAAATGGTTAAGCAATACCAACAGATGATACAGTTAAGAAGTCTTACCAGAAAGCTAATTTAATATGTAAAACTGTATGCGATATGAAGAAACAGGTAACCTGGTAACCCTTCTCTATAACAACTGTCTGAAGAATATATTCTAAAAAGAAAGAATTCAATTATATGCAGTATGGTTAAAATGAAATTCCACACACTAAACACATTTGATTGAACTAAATAGCTTAAACTTTAAAATCAATACTAAACTTAACAATTGGCATGACCAGCAGATATACAGGGTGTTGCCTGCTTCATGGGAAAACTCTGCATTTACTTGAGAGAGACAAGTATAATAAATTATCTGTATGCTTAATTTGACAAGCTGCAAGGGGTCTCAGACCATATTATAATTACTGATAGAAGACATAAGTTTACCATAATTGCCTCACCAACAATTTGAAATATGTCAATAAAGCAAACAGCTGGGTAATTACTCAGGAAAGCACAGCTACATATCATAAATTATTAATTCAAATTCTGTATGGGTTATAGTTTAAGGCTACTGTTTGTTACATGATATGCAAAGGTATTGGCTGATATGGGAAAACATGTAGGTGTTTTCAGTTAATATGTTTATACTGTGTGAGGTTTTTAAAAGTGCCATATTCGACACAGTAAAGCTTTATCAAAAATGCCCAAGTGATTGTTATAAGATCACAATCTTACTTAATTCACTGCATGTTTTCCCTCAAAAAGACATGAAATAAAAATACATAAGTACATTTTATGTATTTGTCATTTTATTGCCAGCTAGGAAATTAGTTAAAATATGTTTTTACATCATTACCTCTTCTGCTGAGAAACAGTTGCACTTGATAACAGTATGAGTGAGTAACTAACATTTCACTCAAGGCATATGCTGGAATAGCATTAAAAATTGCATTACTTGACATTAAACATGAAGAGTCTTTGCCAAAATATGCATTTATGTATTGGTTGTTTTAGGCTCTGCTATGAGTCCAAGTCCACGTTGCTCTAAGATCATCATCTCACAGCCAGACCCTTCCGGCATCTTGTACCTTTTTGGGTTGACTCTCATTCTTGAAATTGAATAATGAGTTTTAGCAAAGTAGCAGCAACTATGCTGAGAGAGTTGTGCTAACAAACCTTGCTCAGACATATTACTGCAGTTTGAGCAAGGTGAGCTCTGCGACCATGTGGAGGGAGTGGCAAGGGGTGGCGATATAGCTTATAATTTTATGCAGTGATCGGGGGGGTTGATTTACATTTAGGGAGTGGCAGGGGAGTTTTAGGGTTTTGAGGTAGGAAGGGATTTTAATGTTAAAGAGTGTCAGGGGAGTTTTAGGTTTAAGGAGAGATTATGGAGTTTAGGATTAGGGATGAGGAAATGAGTTTTAGGTTTACAGAATAATCAGAGATTTTAAGTTTTTGGATGACAGAGTGTATTTTTATGTTTAGGTAATGAGTGCAAATTCTATTTTTAGGAAGGGGGAGGTGAGTTTATATCGTTAGGTAGAAATTTGGGACACTAGCTTTGGGGGGGCAGAGAGAGAGGTAGTTTGTTTCAATTAGGGAACAATGTGTCAGGTTAGCATTATGGGCAGGGAGGAAGAGAATGTTGGGGTTATAGTTTTGGCTTTGGTAGGGGTACACAGTTCACTAGCATCTGGTGTGTCTGGTGATGGAAAGACTCTGTAATTAAGCAGCATGGTTGGAAAACTAAGTAATTAAGTAGGGTCAGGCTACAGGGACTTAGATCTCTTGCCATTAAGAGCAAGGGAAAGTCTACAAGTGTGTCTTTTTTTTTTTTGCTACGGGCACATGACCACTTGTAGGTGATCCATTAGTTTGCCAGTTTTTGTTTCACTTTTTGTTTCATTGTTGGCCTGTTTGTTTGATTGTTTGTTATTTTTTTACATTCAACTACTGTGTTTCTGACATGGTATAGTTTCATGAAAAAGACCAAGGGAAAGGCTCTATCAATGGACAATGCATTTGACAACAGCAATACAAAAAACGCAAAATATAAATGATCACCACACTTCAAAATAATGTTTACTAAAGAAAGCTGTTATTAAACAGTATTTTCATTATTAATTCACAAAGTTAGCTATGATAATAAGCCTATAAAGGTGTTACTCACTACTGCAGTGCCCAGTAACTGTTTGTGAACTTAATGGGCGGTAGGATTGGCGTAGTTGTAACTATACCATAAACACATTCCTGCATCCGTGTTTAAGGAATTTTCATTTTGATGACTTGTCTTCATCATCTTCGTAACCACTCACATTTCCATTAAGAAATTTAGGTCTCATGCATGTTCTGTGATTCATAGAGAGAGTGCAACTGTGTGAGAACTTACCAAAAGGGTAGATGCAGGACTTCCTATTGTCTGCAGTGTAATAGCATGTCATCATAGGCACATAATAAAAGTTTACAAACTTGCTTCAGAGTTTTCTAAATAATGAATGACTAATTCCCTGACAGCTACTAATCACTTACCTAATCTATTACTCATGTTCTCTTGTGGCAGTGGCTTACAGATAGAAGCTGGGGAAACAAAATTAGATTTTCAAAGAAAAAAAAACACCCATACCAGATTACAGAGATTATCCAACCACTCTCACTAGAACTTAGATGTATTGTGATTCTACTGTCTTCGCATCTTCATTATAATTAGTTACACATTTACATTGTCAGGAAAAGTATGAAGCATAATAAGGAATGCTAGTAAGGAATAGCTCATCCACTGCAGAAAAAATCAATACACTACTTTGGTTTGTTCAGTCTCTTTAAAAAAACTACCATCTGGAGGCTTTTATAGGGTTAACTCAAAAGTAAAATTAAATAATTCTTCTGTAGTCTTAAAATTAAATAATTCTTCTACAGTCTTTTAGCAGGCTATGAGGTTTGGGGGACATAATCATAGTTCAGTCAAGAAATTAGAGCACTGGCATTCATCGCTATAAACTCGTAAACTATTTCAGCTTGGTTGGAGATTATCCTTGTCAGTTGGCTATACCCATGCTCTGATTGAAGATAGAAGAGGTAATCAAAGTATTCCATAATTTTTCTAAGGTCTCCATGAATCCTTCTTTCTGCATGCCAGTACACCAGAATACAACCAGACAGTTCTACAATATTATTAAAAATGTCACATGCTTTGATTCTGCATTAATTCAGAAATTAAAAATGAATTTGAAATAGAGTTAAAAGTCATATTTTTCACTGGAGAAAAGCCTCTGCAGCCATTGTTCAAATGGATATGACTCTTTATATCTCATTAATTATTATATTCAACATTGCCGTACCAGGGGGAAATAGGAATATCTCATTTTGAGGAGTCCATGCTTGAATGGCCTTTTCATACTCGGCATTGCTCCCACTTTCAACAGTTGAAATCTGAGTATTAGAATCATGGCTGGTTCTCTATAATCTTGACATCATTGCTCTTCCTGAAATCTTTCTTAGTACTGGCTTACTTCTCCATAAATGGGACATTGTCCCTCTATGCCAACAGATTACTGTTTTTTTAAAAAGACCAGAGGGACACTTTGGAGAAAGTTGCTTTGGATTAAGATTTTATCAAGTGTGGAATGCAGAAAAAATATTTCGGAAGGAAGAAGGAACTCAGATGTAGTAGTATTACTTACCATAGGAGGAGAATATTTGACCAGGAAATTGTAGACCCATTTTATTTGCAAATAAAAATGCAAAATTTATAGAATGAAGTATTTCCAATGATTCTACTGAAAGTGCAAGTAAATCTATTGAGGAGAGACAATCAAAGATCAGTTGCAGTTGACTATGTACATTTGTGGATAACATAGAAGCAGACAATCTGAAAGAAGTTTGTATGGTTCAAAATGAAAATTAAAAAAGTTTTGCTTCTATAAAATATTTACAGAAACAGGTGTTAAAGTGGTTAGGAAATATGGAAACATATAGTTGTAGGTGAGTGTACCTTATTCTAATTTTTAAAATAAGGATGGTGATTAATGAAAGTGAGAAATGAGAGCAGTACTGCTGTGCATGATGTCATACAAATGCACGTGTTTTAGTAAGTGATAAGAAGTAACATGAACAATCGGAATAAGACAGCAAACGAATCCTGTGTTATACAGTTCTGCAGTACTACAAATGATATACAAAATGAGAGTCTGGATTCATGAATGCCTGCACTGGGTGTACACTTTCTGTATTAAAAATAATCCCTACCACATCTTGTGTGCTGTCTATTCACTCAGAAAGATTAGACTTTGTGGTAGCCTTTATGAAGCCCTCTCAATATTTAAGGCTACAAGAAAATCACTACGAAAACCAAAATTAGGAGGAAGAAAGTGGGAGCCATGCTTCTGTTGTCTATTCACTCAGAACGGTGTACAGTTAGTGCAGACATTCATGAATGCAGCCAGTACGCAATTTGCAAACATAGACATGATTTTAAAAAGGTCGTTTCCGTGGTTACATACATTCATTTGGGATATTCAGACTCTGCCATTAGTGATGTCCCACTTAACTAAAAATTCATTACCTACTCTGAGGTAATGTAGCCTAATTATGTAAGGGAAGTATGTGGAGACATGTCTGTCTTATTACTCAAGAGTATTTGTTTTACTTGTTTTGTGTGTTGTTTTCATTTAAGTGAGATGATATTGAAAAACATTTTGTTTTTATATAATATATCAACTTTCAATTAGTGTTGCTCTATTCAGGATTTTACTTTATTTGCCATGACACAATTACAGAATTACAATTTTTATACCATGGGTGTTGATGTCTGGGCACTCTATATTGAGGATATTTTTTTTAATATTAATTATTTTAGTTTGGAGAAGTTTGGTTGTTGGTAATATGAATGGCAGTGAACTAGGTATAAGTTAAATAATTTCTGAAAGATAGTCATATATTAGAACAGGGTATTTGGAGTGTTTGGGTCCAGATGGATGGGTCAACAGGAATAAACAAGGAAAAGCCATTTTAGCTCCTGTGTTCCAAAGAGTGTTGTCAGCATGCTTAATGCCATCTCTCAGAATGCAACTTGTGAATACTTTAACTACTGACAATGTTCTTTTTCATCTTTTCATATCTGTTCACATATATGTACTATATTGGTTGGAAATGAATGCTTTCCTTAGCCAATATGTTGTTGTTTTCTGTATTAGGTTTTCTAATAACTTTATTTAGCTATAACCATATTATGTTAATGTAGAGGTTTTATCCCCAGACCTGTGCTGAAAATAGATATTATCCTAGTTGGAATTTTCTGGTAAACAAATGTCAAATGAATAAAAATAAAATCAATAAACTTCTGTCTAGCAAATGGCTTGATGGAGGCTAACACATGCTTCATCAAGACAGACAGAAACAGGATCACATACAAGAGTGTTCAAAATGCAACTGATATAGACTTACTTATAGTTGTCAAACACCATTCATAATATTTTGTACTATGTGGCTTTGAATTTAAAAATATGTACTGTATTTCTTCATACATTTGATATGTTTGTGTTCTTGGAGCTTTTCTCCCTGGACCTCCACTGAAAAGGGGCCTTTTTGCCCCCAGATGGATTTCCCAGTCAACAGTTGCAAAATAAATAAATAAAACAATGGATGCCAGCAACAGTCTTTGTACCACTCCATGGAATATCAAAGACAGACGGACTGAGCGCTTCCAGGTGTTTCTGAATGAAGAAAACCCCACAGACTCTCTGCTACCCTATGCACAGCCTATGAATAAAGACGAAAAAGAACCTTACCTATTAGAAGAATCAGCAGCACTACAGAAAATGAAGTCAGGAAGATCAGCAAAGGAAGTTACAGCAGATATGATCAAGATGTTGGATGAGTTAGGCCATGATTTGCTCTTCAGGGTACTCATCATGCTATGAGAAAGATGGTGCATCACAGTTGTCTGGACAATGCACATTCCAGTCCATGTGTACAAGAACAAAGGAGAAATTCACCAATGTGAGCAGCAGACAGGTATAATGTGCTAGACTGATGACTGATAAACTAATACACAGAAAAGTACAACTTAAGGTGGGATTCAAGCAGTTTGCATTCATATCATGATGCAGCACTGCCAACACAATGTTTGAGGTAAGACTGATAGTGGAGAAGAGGCTAGAGATGAGGAAAGAGTCCAACTGAGCATTCCTAGACTTGGATAATAAATCTGAAAAGGCCCCAAGAAAGCTGATACGAGCAGTCTTGTGATGGTTCAAACTTACAAAAACATTGGCAGAATTAGAGTTGGTTATGTACATGGAACCGATGATACAAGTGTGAACAGCCTTCAGACTGACAGATAGGTTCCCAGTGGAAGTGAGTGTACATCAGGGTTTAGATCTGATCCCAGAGCTATTCATTCTGGTGAAGGACTACATTAACAAACTGATCAGAGTGGAACAACAAAGTTGATGTATAAGATAATGTGTTATGCAGACAATGTGGCATTATAACCAAACTGTGAAATGGAACTTCAGCAAGAGATAGGAAAATGGAATGCAAAACTTGAAGGCATTTGGGATACAGCTAAATATGAATAAGACACTTGTCATGATAGCAATTCAGAAAAAAAAAATGAAATCTAGTACAGAAAACAGATCGGCAGCTTTAGGTACTTTGGAGGGTTGCTGAGGAGAAGGGAAATGAGTCAAATCTAGAATTAGATATGCCATTAAGCTCCTAGTGTTACAAGTAGTGTGTGACAAAAATAGCAAAGAAGCTGAAAGGTAAGGTGTAAAAAACTGTAATGTAAGCAGTGCATCTGTATGACACAAAAACGTAAGTGACTCTGGAGCAGCTGTGGAAGCTAACGGTAATGAAAATGTAGTACTTGAAATGAATGATAGGATATTTACAGTAGGTTTGGTGAAGACATGAGAACATCATAGAAGAAGTAGAATGTAGCTCCAGTTGCAGAGGAGGTAGAAAAGAACAGATAACAGTAGTCCAGGCACATGTACAGGAAAGAAGATGATTTTAGTGAAGGTCTGGAGAGACAGGAAAAGGCAAGAAAAAATGAATATATCCAGCCAACAGATTTGGATGGAATGCATGACTGTCAAAAAAGGGATGACCGTGGCACTGAATCAACAGAGGTAGAGACAGATGTGACACCCAGACTCCTTATAGAAAACCGGGAAAAAAGGGATTGATGATGGAAATGGTTTGTAATGTACTATGGTTCTGCACAGACACTCTTTCTCATCTGCCATAAAATCAGTCTTTCATTGATGAGTACTGTCAAGACTACACTAGCAGAATCTTGTTTTGATGAACTGTATAACTACCTTTGCAAACTGAAACTGAAAGGCATGTCTACTTAGACTACACTGTTAAAAATATTTTATTTCATCTCTATAAAAGGATGATTATGGTGTCTCACTGCTGAATCCATAAGAAGAGTAGCACAGTTATTTATTTATTTATATATTTTTTTAATTATTATTTAGATTGCAGAGTCACTTAGTTAAAGATATTTATTAGATCTCTTTTATATGACTTTGAATCTCTGAAACCTTGCTGCATAGAATCACTGTGTGATAGATTTAACCTTTTAAGCTAATTATTTCCTAAACTATGAGGTTAAAGCAGTTCTATGCAATAGAATTATGCAAACCTTCATCAGTCATCTGGTATGATCCCATCCTCTCTGACATCTCTTAGAGTTGCAATTAATTAAGGAATTCAATTCATACATTTTTTTCATGAATTCTGGTTGAACTGCCCCATTGTTTTCTTTCTTTCTTTCTTTCTTGGTGAAACTCATATCACTACTCCATCATTTAGCCTAATCCTTACATTTGAGTTTGGTATATGTTATCCTTCACCATTAGTGAACACTGAACAATGTAACCCTTGTTTATTTAATCTTCCAAATTATTCTCTGTTCAGCACCCTCACTATCATCAAACTTTACTATTCTTTTCTGTTTTTTTTTGAGCAACAGTGCTATTCAAAAATATTTTTCTCTCCTTTATTAATAGTTTCATATTTAACAATATACAACCAAAGATAATGAAGGGGGAAAGGCGGCATGAAAAGAGAAGCAGAGCTATTCATTTGAATCATACTGAAATTTCAGGTCATGTTCAATTTTCCTCTGTCACTCTTCATTTTCTCAACATACAAAACAAATCTAACGTTAGTCTCATGATGATATTCACAGGTCATTGACAGTCAGGGAGATGTTTCCTTGACCGTATATTGGGAAGCCAATAACATGTATGCCTTTGTCAGAAACAATAGCACTATACCTGTTTGCCTTCATCTGAAGGAAAACAATGTAAATAAATGGATATTCAACTTATTATCAAAATTAATTTTTAAGTTTACATGGAATTGTAGTATGAGGATGCTGCAATGATAGTAGTCAATAGCAGATTAAAATTAGAAAAATCTTTTCTATTTGTTGACACGGTAGCTGAAAAATATACAGTTAATCTCACATTTTCTGTGTTGCACTAGTCTGTGCACACATGCATGGAAATTTGTAAGCAGATATTAAAATATAAACTGCTATCTCCCCCAGCCCATGCATCCCAAGGACTTCTTCAGAGCAATTTGGAATGTGCATCGTATAGTATTTAAGTGCACACAGTCTTTAGATACCATTTCAAAAAGTGATGAGTTTTATTAACCAAGAGATTTTTTTATTGTAGCATGTTATGCCACTTTCTTAATACATCTGAACATTTCTGATGAGTTGCAGGTGTCTGCTGTGCCTCTTCTATTCCAGAATGAACAGCTTATATCTGATATATTTTCTGAACCATTGGAAAGCAACTCTACATTCAAAGGCATTTTGCACTATATCATTGAATCAAAGTTTATTCGGAACTCAAATCCATCCAAGCAGAACATTCGCAGCTTTCTGTAAGTATTATGTTTCTGAGTGCAATGCACAGCAGCTATGAACCACAATGAACTTTATAATGTAGACCATTTTAGTTTCCTCTTTCTATCTTCGTGAAAGAGGATATATAATAAGAAGGGAGTTTACAGTGTGTGTTGCACACGTCATATTTTTGTATAAAATGTTATTTTTGAAGTGAAATTGCTGACCTCATGATCCAGCACCTGTTTTCACAACACCCAATGACAGAAAAAAATCACTAACAATGAGATTGGTGTCTCTCCTTTACACATACACACACACACACACACACACACACACACACACACACACACACACACACACACACACACACACACACACACACACATTAAAACCTTCATGTACTGCATTCTCAATTGAAACTAATTAATTAATATTTATAGATGGCCTTCATTCATTTGGTCAAAAGGAAACAAAAAATAATAACTGAAAATAGTAAAGTAAATGCCTTAACAGAAACTGCACACATTCTAGGTTTTTTAGTCCAGCCCTTTTCATAAACTTAGTTTTTCAAAACAGAATTTATTTTCCATGATAATATTAAAATATTTATTTCACACTGAATATTAAAGAATGGCTAAAAAGGAAGCATACATTAACAGTCAGTGAAGAAAGCTATGAATCAGTCATTTCTAATCTAAAGATGTAAGTTCAGTTTCTTCCCTGTTCATATACTGTGACTGAACAGCCTGGGCTCCTTTCTTTTCATACCTCCCTTAACAGATATGAATATGTATTAAGCACCGCAGATGAAAAAGAGAAAAATAAGAAAAGCACTTGCTGCCTGAAAAAACAGAGTAACCTTTTTAGTTTAGATTAACATTAGAATCGCATTGTAAATTATACTTTTCAAGATTTTAACAAAATTCAGTATTAACAACGAAATACAAAATACTGATAACTTATTCAGCAAGCATCAGAAAAATGTACATGCTGCTCATGTCACTAGGCACTTAATGGGACTTTTACATATTTTATTTGTTCGGGAGCATAGCAAATAATTCAGAAACATGCAGGAGATTACATGTAATGGAATATATGAGATATGCAATTTATGTCATAGCAGGAGGGTTCCTGCAGGGGGCCACACTCACTACCAGGCAGCTACTGGAACACTGAAGCTTACTGCTGAGAAAATGATGAATCTCTTAACACCACAAATAAAACAGACAATATGCTGTACTGAGTAATTCATTGTTATTTTACACAGTGTCTTCCCCAAGGATGGAATCCCCAAAGATTTGGAAATTTAAAAGAGCGAATCATCTAGGAGTGAAAGCTTTCTGAAAAAAAAAAAGCAGCATTGGTCAACAAATGTATCTGCTGAAATGAAATGGAATGAAAAAGACATCACTCCCTGAGGAAGAGGTGACTAAAATATATTTTATGATGAAATTTAAAGGGAAGCTGCTACTACCAGAGACACCTATGCCGGTTCATTTAAAATATACAACACATACAAATAAGTAACACATTCTATCTCAGGGCAGATATTAACTGAGTACTCAGGGTTTTGAATTATAATCCTATTATCAGCTAATCCTGAATTATTTTGCAACATGTGACATATTGCAAAACAAAACAAAAAAAAATGCTTGTCTGACTCATGCCGTGTGAACTTTTCTTGTTTATTGGACACCTACTGACAACTGCTTTGCTTTCTTAAAGACCTGCCAACTGACCTCTTTTTATGTTCTTGGCAAATCCTGCTTCAAATATGACCTAGTTTTAAGCTGCTTGTTTTACACAGGAGACATTTTAAAAACAATAGCAGGTGCTGCTGGCTGAGGAAGACTTTTAATGATCTCTTGGGTAAAGTAGTTATCCACTGCAGGCCTATGTACTGCTAGATGGGAATTACAAAGTAACTGCCAGGGATAGACAGATAAGTAACATAACATTTACTTGTATGTCTACATTTTACATATACAGAGTTCTAGATATTAAAAATAAATGCACATCATTTACTCTGTCAAAACTCGTGATAGGACAAGTTAAAGACATATTTGCAGGATATGGTTATATGATTTACAATTACTCTGACAGAAGTGCCACTCTAAGACACAAACATCATGGAAGAGAATATAGAGTACTTAATATTGGAAAAATAATTTATTTCACTATAAGCAGATGTTTTGTGACTTCATAACATTAGTTATATTATGTCTCATAGCACTAACTGCCTTATGTCTGTGTTTTGTGTTTAATATTTTGTTCTTTTATACTTATGATTCTGACAGACTTACCGCCAGATAATTGACATTGTGCTATAATGAATGCCATCACTGGCAGATAAAAACGCAGCAAAAGATGTGATGTTCCTGTCTTGAAACTTACAAAATCAACATATCTGTTCCCAGTATTCAATAAAATCAATGTAAGTTCCATGTAGAGCCGACATAGAATGTATCCATGTGCACAGCCATGGTTTCCCCTCAGCAGCGCGCAATGCATATTAATCATGGAGTGCTGCCAAGGGAGATCAGAGTAACATGGATACTGAATCCATGCAAGCAACAGTGCAGAGACTATCCCGTACTTGTGGACTGTCCAGAAAAATTCTGGACAGATAGTAACCATGGGACGATATATTTTTTTTAATCTGTATGAGATGTTTGCACTGAGCAGCATGGTGCTTAGTGATGCCGAGCTGCTCTTATACATATGCAGCAGACATCTGGTATATATCTAAAAATAGAAACCAAATGCAATCAATTGTACTTTTTTTCATTTTTTTTCCTCCTGCTTGTTTGGGCATTATGGCAAGGTGCTTAGCAATGCCATTAGACATTTAAAAATAGAAACCAGATGTATTCAATTATTGTAGTTCTACTGTACTTAGCAGCATGTAAATCCATGCAGCAAAGCTGTGCAATGCTAACAGACACCTTAGTAGTATGTGAAGATATACTGCTTCCCTCTGCTATCCAAGTAGCTAGATAATTTGAGTCATGACCTAGGTCCCAGGTTTGAGTATTGAGCAGTCATGTGTTTTACATTTATTGTGGTGAAAATGTGTCAGGTGAATGAAACATCAGTTTAATTTAAAATAAAAAAATGTTACATTTAGAAAAGTTGCACGATGCTAAGCAGTGCTTAAACATGGTCAACAGTTTACATCATTTGCACATTGCTAAGCTCTGCTTAACAATGGTTTGTCCAACTTTGTACAATGCTCAGCTCTGCTAAATGGTTTGTATGACTGAGCAATGGTAAGCAACGTGTCATTTTTTTGAAAGTTGAAGTGTGACATGTAAGGGTGGGAATGCAGCCTATATAAAGGGGAATAGGTGAGAATTTCACACCATTCATTGGAGTCTTCACTTGGCTGTGTATATGCCTGGTGGTGTTGGAGAGGGAGTGCACTTTCAGGTGCTGAGGCAGGGTGTGCAGGAGTCCAAAGTTTCTGTTGGACTCCTGGTTAAGAACTATGAACCCAGGGTGATTACCAGGGCTCAAAGTGTAAGTCTGAGGCCTGAGATCAGTTGGCTAGGAAACTTATGAGTGCTACTGGCATCCCCCACACTGGTGAGCAGTATCATCATCACTATGATGACCTGAAGCATGGGAAGAGGGGAACCTCTTTCACCTGAGTCCAAGAAGCTTGGGTTGGGCAGACCCTACAAATATGTAAGCATGTTTGGCAGGACTTTAGAAGAGTACAAGCTGAATCTGTGAAAAACTGGTATGCATAATGGTTTGCGTCTATCACACCAGGGGCAGACGAGAGGGCTTGCAATGTCCAATCCCATGCAGGGTGCCTAGCCAGGATGAGACAAACGTGTGTTAAGGAGGGAAACATCAAAGTAATAATTTAATGCATAACATACTTTTATGATAAATTATTTACCGAGTTTGCAGTCTTAACAGTCAGGTATGACATACCTGGGACATCTAACATGTTTAGTAATGTGTCACTACCTGCCTGAAATATAAAGCAAGTTAAATGATGTAAACATGCATTTCTGTGTAGTATAGCATCCGGACATCAGTTAATGTTGGGGCCTACCCAGATTAAGAGATACTGTTCTGGTCTGCTCATTATGTGAATTATGCTGTAGGTTGCACTCAGTTAATGGACAGGGTATATGAGTTATTTATTAGAAGTCTTACACAGCTATCCATGGTCTACATGCCAGACTTGAAGTAACATTAATCAATCATTTTTAAAGGGTGATGGTGCTTTGATATGTAATGTTTTCAAATAAAAAGTGTTCATTATTCCTGTATTCACTACACGCATGTTCTAATCTGACACCAGTGTACTGTTAAATGTAAATAAATAAAGAATGCAGCAAAAACTGTCTGAAATAAATGTAGTGCAATACTCAGAATAATGTTCAAGCCTGTGTTCTGGTAATTCTGTCTGAAATAATGTTATGTATTCCATCCAGTTGAGGAACAAAATATATGAATAAGGTAAATAAAGTCCTGAGCAGCTATTCATGTGTCTAAATGCCAGATTACATGGAACATCATCAATAAAGTTTAAAACAGGATTGTGCTTTGATACGTAATCTTTTCAAATAAGTGTGCATTATTCCTGTGTTATCAACATGGGTTCATAGGTTCATAGCTGGGTACTAGGCTATCGGCCCTGGGGTCTATATAAGCCTAGCCAAAAAGGTTCCCAGGCTTTTGCCACCCAAGAAAATTATTTTCCCCTGTCAAGCAGTGCCTCAGAAGTGATCCCTGGGGTGAATTTTCTATTTCCCATCCAGTCATCAAGATTTTTCTTAAAGAGGACCAATGAGGAGCTTTGCTTGACATGAATGGGTAGCTTGTTCCAGAGTATGGGAAATCTCTGGGGCAGGAATCTATCCCTCCAGCATGTCTGTTTATTTTAGCGACAAGGTTTAGGCCCCCTAGAGTGTGTGGTTTGAAGAGATTGGGATTTCTTTAAGTGTAGCATTTCCAACAGCTCTGGGTTTGACATAGCTGTGTTTGTTAGGCAGAGATCACCTCTGAGTAGGCGATATGCGACGGAGTAGAGCTGGAGTTTTTTTGAGACAGTCTGCATATGGCATCTGTTTGAGGCCAGTAATCCTCTTAGTGAGGTATTTATGTGGCCTTTCCAGTTGCAGGTGTCTTGTGAGATACATGACAAATGGGGCAATGTACTCTATAATGGGTCTGATGAGGGATGAGTAGAGAGGAACAATGACCTCCTTTTTTCTAGAGAAGAACACTTTTATGATGAGGTGTGCCACATAGAAATATTTCCTGACTATTGTGGTGATGTGGTTATCAAAGGAGAGATTACTGTCCACCTGTGTCCTGAGATCTCTTATCACACTTTCAGTGTTTAGTGAGCTACCTCCTATGTGGTAGTTTGTGAGTACTGAGTTTTTCCCAAAGGGGATGACAGTGCACTTCTTGGCATTGAGCTTGAGACCATGACTTTGACACCAAGCATCTGTCTCTGTGTGGCCCTTTTGCAGAATGTCTACATCATTAGCTGATTCTATTATGGCTCTCAGTTTGCAGTCATCTGTGAACTTTGTTAGCAAAAAACCTTCTGTGTTGGCCTGCTCTTCAGAGAAGTAGATGCCAACCCCAGGACCGAACCCTGTGGTACTCCACTTGTCACTGGTCTGAAGTCAGACTTGGAGTCAGCTACTTTTACGGTGTGGGTTCTGTCAATGAGTCAGCTGGCCACCCATCTTGTGACATAGGGATTTATGCCCAGTTTAGTGAGTTTATCTATAATTCCAGAGTGGGGGATGTTATCAAAAGCCTTGGTGAGGTCAAGATAGGTTATATGCTTTACCTTGCCCTCATCTATGGCTCTAGTGACTCCTTCAAAGAAGTCAATCAGGTTTAGTAGGCATGCTCTACATTTTACAAACTCAAAGTGAGTGGGGTCTAGGGTTTGGAGGTTACCTATGTCTTTGTTTATAAACTCCCCATATGATACGTTCCATAGCCTTGCGGACCAGGCTCGTCAGGCTAATGGTGCGGTAGTTTCCAGGGTTCGTGGTGGCACCCCCTTTGTGGAGTGCGATAACCACGGCTGTGTGCCATTCAGTATGCACATAGCCTGAGATGAGGCTATGATTGAACATGGTACTTAGGTGGGTGCCAGTTCGTTCTGTAGTTCATGCAGTATGCAGCCTGGAATGTTGTCTGGTCCCATGGATGCTGTGTTCTTGACTTTGGAGAGTGTGGTCTTTACTTGTACATCCGTGATTACAAGGGCTTTGTATTCTTCTGGTATTAAGATGGGCCCTTTGGAAGGTGAGAGGGTAAAGTTAGCGCTAAACCTATCTGCCAGGATGTTGGCAATATTGGTTGGTTCTGTATATTTAGTGCCATTGTGCTGTAGCTCAGAGCAGATCTGAGTGTTGCCATTGAAATTCTTGACATAGCTGTAGACTACTTTGTGGTTGTCTTTAGAATCAGTGGCGATTTTATTTTTATATCTGGCTTTGGAGGATTTTATGAGGGATCTCAGCTTCTTGCTGAGGCTGAGCAGAGAGTTCCTCCAATCTTGGGATTTTACTCTTTTTTGCAAGAGCTTCTTCCTTCTGTTGCAGAGTTTGTTTATGGCAGGGGACCACCAGATTGGCTTCCTTTTTTGGAGGATAGCGTCTTGGTTCTATAGGGATGGCATGATCCATGCATTTGTGTATGAGCTTATACAGTGCATTTGTGTAAAATTCAGCAGTCATACCTCTATTTCCTGTCTGCATGGGTGTTGTGAAGCTTGCCACTCCTGTCTTAAGAAGCATGAAGTTGACTTTGGCGTAGTTTTTGATGGTGGTTTCCTTAATGGGAGGTGGGAGTGGGATATGGATGTCTAGGGTGATTAGCTTGTGGTCAGATCTGACCAGCGAGGAGTTGACCTCTGGCATGGAACACCAGTAACCCATACTGGTAATGACCAGGTCCAGGATATTGCTGCCCCTGTTGGGGGTGTGGACATGCTGATCCAAGGCATTCGAATTTATGAATTCCAGAAAATGTTGAGCGAATGACTTGGTACATGTAGTTTTCCCAGTTGTGTGTTCTAATCTGACACCAGTCAACGGTTAAATTAAGTGCACATTTTTCCTGTAGTCACTGCTTGTGGGTTCTAATCTCATGGCAGCCAACAAAGAAATGAATGGCTGTCTATTCTACTTAGTATACATGAGCATACCTCTCAACTGTCATGATTTTTCAGAATGTAATGCATAATGCCCAATATGTCTGGTCCTTGATTAGCAGATAAATTGCATTACTTGGAATGCAATTTATTGACAAATCCATTATCAGAACACCTTGCTACTAATCTATGAGCACACTATGTGCAACTGTTCCCATTAATTGCCCCTGTGTACCACCATGTGCTAGACCTTGGCCCATACTGTCCCATGCTAAGAGCCATGTACGTGCAACATCATCT
Source organism: Protopterus annectens (assembly GCF_019279795.1). Taxonomy (NCBI): domain Eukaryota; kingdom Metazoa; phylum Chordata; order Ceratodontiformes; family Protopteridae; genus Protopterus; species Protopterus annectens. Next base: position 484,250,309 of record NC_056736.1, on the reverse strand, counting down.
ATACAATAATTGCACTCACTGTACTCACAACTGAAATTGTACATACGTAGAAGTATGCAGTAGTAGTCTGTGCGGTAATATTACCTGTAAAGTTACTAATGGTATTTTTCTCTCTCTCACCCCATTCCTTTTCTTTTTTAATTTATTAATGTCATTTATTGTTATAATTTGATATTAATATATATTTTTGTAACTACCTCTTATGTTAGCCTTATGTATAATTTCATATTGCTTTGGTGTTAAAATACTTTTATTTACATTATTTATTGCTGTGGTCCTCATTATATTCCTTTATATTTATTTTGATTAATCATTATTATCTTCTATTATGTTAATACTAACATCTGTTTGGTTATGTTTATTTTCACTTTATGTTTATATTTTCTACAGTGCCACAAGGTAGGCCAGTTCCTAGCAATCCACCTACCTTGGCTCCCCTGGCCTTGGCACCAGGGCCCAGCAGGTCTGAGCTTCAGCCTGGTGGAGCCCAGTCTGCTGTCCCTGTACTACCTGGGCCATTGGGTAGGTCTTTCCCATAGGCTGGGGTTGGTCTTCCCCCTGGAAGTGGAAATGGATGGGATGATTATGTCACCAGAGAGGAACTGCCAGGCATGGTGTATGGGCTGTTCTGCTGAATTCTAGGTGTACGCCTATGCTAGATGGAGAACATACTGTCCATCTTGGTGGGGCAGCCTTGCCCTGCACATTAACCACTGCCTCCACAGGAACAGTGAAGGAGCAGTGCTGATACTCCCATGGGTGAGGACCTGAGTCATACTGCTATTGTGTCTGACGTCCATGGGACTGGGATTCCTCATCAACCTCCTCAACCAAGGTGTTTACCCCCCCTCTTGTGTCACATACCAACCCTGTCTGCTGTCTTGTCTGCCTTGTCTGTGTGCAAAACCTTCCTCACCTTCCAAACTTGCCACCCCCATGTGAACCTATGTCCCTTCCCCAACATTCCACTCTCACCTTAGAAAAAAACAAAAATTGGACACCTATCTCAAAAAAAATATTGTCCCTTACATAGCTCTCCATTTCACAAATGTGTCCACTGAACACACTTAATTTAGTCCAATAGGCTTGACAACACACTTCTGTTGTCCTCACCCCTCTCTCTGGGGGTGACAGTACACATTCAGCTAAAAAAAATCTGTTAAAGTGCACAGTTGTTGCTCTACAAGAAATGGATAGCTATGGTTCTTCCCTACAGCATTCCTGCACATACCTACCTGCTCTTTACTATGTTTTTACCACTGCTTGCACCCCATTTCACTACTGTCCTATCTCCCCATTTTTTTTCACTTAGCTATACTAAATAGTGCTACATTGATATATCCATTTGAAAAAAATATTAATCACGTTTAAAAAGTACACCTGTCCCATATGTCAAACCCAGGACCATTGCACCTGCAGAAGAGTGGATCAAGCTGGCAGGCCAATCAGCTGCTAATAAACACAGATGTTTTAATCAAGACATAGTAATTCACAAGTTCTCATTATTAAGCATGTTTAAGTGATGCTGTGCATCGTGCCACACCATGCAAGTCAGCAAAAAGAATAAGAGAAACATAGTACTGTAATTGGGACTCTAATACAGAAATACATCAGTATAAAGCCATACACATAACAAAAGACATAAGTGAGGTGTCTAATAGCAAGTAAACCTGCAGTTATATGTACAATGTGTAAAAATACACTTGCTAAAACATTAATGGGAAAATAGGATTTTAACTGGGACTCCTGTAGACAAATACAGCACTCTAAATCCATACACATAATAATGGATGTAAGTGAGGTATGTAGCAGCAGATAACTGTGGAATGATATCTACAACATGCAAAAATACACCTGCTGTAACAGTTACTCTGTAGCTCAGTATATAAAATGCATTGAGAATGTTACTTTTTGGTACACATGGTCCTGGGTTCACCTATAGCTGCGTCCAGCATTGAAAATACATGTATGTGGACATCAGCATTATAAATTGTGATATGTATGTCTGTCCCATCACGTATTTATCCATCCAAAGCAGTAAAGATGGAATGTCTGTTTCTAAATAATATAAGTCAAAGGCCTACCGATAAGACCACTCTTAATTATATGTTGTTCAGTGGTTGCATGGGATTGGCTTATTATTCTGCAAATCAGCTTGTAGGCTGGGATTAGCATTTCAGAAGCACAGATTGGTTCAGAAGCAATCACTTGCTAATCAGAACCATGTTAAAAAGGCAAGCTTCAAGCTAGGGCAGTCATTGTGTATGAGAGTTACTTTGCAGTGTGAACTTGTTGGCACATTTATATATATATGTACCTTTCAACAAAGGAGTATTGTACTCCATCAAGTATGTAACCATTTTGTTTCCAACACAATGCATGTGTTTTCATATACTTAGGGGGAATGGGGATTACATAATTTAGCCTTTCTTAGAACTGTACTGATGCCTTGTCATTGATCTCCAGATGCATTATACCTACAGAGGAACTAGAGTACAGTAAGGGTAGAATGCTTTGTGTTAATTAGGTACACCACTCTCCTGGAGATTTCCCTTGATTGTAGTTATAATAGTATACTGCTATTTGTTTGGCGCTGTTGTTTTTATATATTATAAGGGGGGGTTACCCCTAGGGGCCACACTACAAATGAACTCCTGTGTTGGATCATCAGTATCTATCATGGGACAAACAGGAATTGCTTTCTATTGCTACTATCCTACTTACATTCACACCCTTTGTATGTTTAAACACTGTTGAATATGGCATGTGCAATTAACAGTGAATACTGCTAGCCATCCTTTATTGATGTATCTCTACATACTGTAGTCACACGTATGTGATCCTGACATGTGTTCCCATTCTGTTGTCTTTCAAGAAATATGTATCCTCAACGCCAGGGCCCTTTTACAGATGCTGAAAATTATATCATCCTGGAGACCTTGCGTCAACACCATCAGTTCCTGCTGTCCAGAGGGAGGGCAAACAGGGAAGATCAGGCAGCATTGTTGGCTGACCTGTTCTGTGATATAAATGCTATTGGCCACTAGAACAGGACATATGAGTAGGTGTTTCACTTTGCCACAGATATAATCAATGCCACAAGCAGAATAGCAGATGATGTGGCCAGGGATCATAGTGTCACTGGTGGAAGGCCTGCGGCAGAACAGCTACTGTCAGCCACTGAGGAATTCCTGCTGAACCTAGGAACACAGTACAGCTCCTAGGCATCCATCACACAGTATGTTGTGGATGTCGGTGTTGCCATTTCCACACACGCAGAACATCCAGTTATGCTTAGTTGGATCTCCATTGGAATACTTTAGCATTCAGTGTGTCAGGGTGTACATTTTACGAGGGTGTCTGTCAAGTCTTTTTTTGGGGGTGGAGGATAGCAGCACTTCAAATGTCATGCTCAGATTGTGACCAACATACCAATTAGCATAGCAGCTACTGTAAATGAGGGATCTTTGGACATATTACCTTGTTATAGTGCAACATGTGATGCTGCTTATATTACCTCTCCCTCAAATTTTCACAGGACCATCAGGAATCGTATGAGGTTGTGCTCCTGCTCCTGGGTAGGCCAGCACTGTTTTGTTAGAGATGTAGATTTAGTGCAATGTATTCTCTAAAGTGGCATTCAAGTGTCATCCCTGGCCTGCTGTTCAGATTTATGTACTGTCTGCATGTTTGCCAACTGCACAGATATATTCTGACTGTGGGTTGTATGTGTGAGCACACTGGTAGATTTCACAGTATTGTCAGGACATTACAGATTGTCATATGTGTTAACTTTGCAGAGTTTTGCCAAATGTCAACACTGTACATCTGTGTTGCTCATGAGATTCCTGTGTAAAGAGCTGTTATTTACAAGTAACTATAGATGGTTGTTAGAAATGAATGTCTTCATGTCCAACTGCATGAGGCTTGGGGTTAAACAAGTCTGCAGTAGTAACAGCAGTGTATACAGTACAAAATATATTGTAAGATAGTACTGCAGAGCATAGTAGTGCAGGTATTAATGTACTGCTTTTCCCTTTTTATCACAGGTGACCGGGGAGGTTGGTCTCTGTCCCCTTCACAACTTGATGTCAGTGCCTTTTCAAACTCTGATAATGATGGTGGTCAAGGTGAGGCACAGGTGGGGGTTGTGGAGGCTGAATCTGTCACAGAGGTTTACATCCATCTTCTGCCCTCATTATCATCGTACACAGTCAGCATAAATATGCATACCCAGTCCCCTGAGGCCACAAATATTGGACAGTCAGAGGATGGGGACGTTGAACAGCAAAGTGTGGCTACTATAGCTTCAGTGAGTGTCAATACTGGCCAGAGCCAAAGAGCTGGCAAGGTTGCACACAGGCAGATTGATAGATGCTCATAGGAGGCCTGCTGTCCCTTCACCACCTGTTGCAGGTGTCTCACCACATGTCACTTGGAGTATGTTTAGGGCCATCATGGAGACACAAGCATGTTTCCAAAGGAACTCCAGATGAATGCTCAGGGTTATGGATGCAGCACAGTCTGACATCTGTGACTGCCTCCATCATGTTGCTGATTCTTTGGATCAGTTAACTGATGCAGTGGAAAGACATTGGTCTGAAACAGATGGCACATGATCTGTCTTGGAATGCACATTGTCTGTGATGGAACCTCTAATTGAAGTTGAGTATTGGACTTCTGGACTTAGGTCAGCAACTACATCAGCTGAAAGTCTACGTGACCATGCACAATCCCACTCCCATAATGGCAGTACATCAAACACTCCAGAGGGGAGTGTGCTGTCCTCACCAAGATGTGGAAGGCCATGGTCTCATGGTCTGTGGAAGACATGGTCCAAGTAGATAGCAGTCACACTCAGGTAGTAGCCCAGTTCTAACCTTGGGCATGGAGGGGCCAGCGCAGCTCCTGCTAGAGTCATTTTCTGTGCTGGGGTGGAGACGGTGAACTGTCAGTTCTACTATGCATGGCTCAAAGCTGTCCGACATACAGACATTTAGGGTTAGCAAAGAGCTTGACTGTGTTCATGCAGGCACTCGCACACAACTGTCACAATCAGGTCACCTACAGACACACAATCCACATTTCCATGGTCCATCTTACAAGCTTCCCTTCCTGACTCAGACACTCTCTTTCCAACTGATTAGGTCATCCTAGGACTTCTGCACCCACAGAAAACACCCTGTGCAAGTGATGATACATACCACTGCCACATCCCTGTCATCCTTGTCATCAGTGCAGGGAAATGAAAATATGTAGCTGATGCACTGGGTGATTATATAATAACTATATAAATTACTATGTATTTTTTCATCCATTGTTTCCTTTGACATGCCACTTGTATTGGTCACTGACAGACATTGTATGCTGAATTTTGTAATGAGTAAACCACATTATTTTGTGTACATTACAATGGATAATGTTGTAATGGTTATACACTTATACAATGAAAGGTGTCTCATAGAACTGTAGGACACACCTATGTGTACACAAGTACAATAAACCCATAAACATCAAAGCACAAGATGGAATGTCAGCACAGAAGAAAAATGTCTTCAGAAAGGTAAATTATAGGTGCATGGCTCTATAGGGTAATATGTGTATAATAGGCTGACAAGAACAATGGCTTCTTTCAGCATAGTCATGCATCCCTAATCTCTGACAAGGTCTGATACCCTTGAAAAGTGTAAGCAGGGTTTTAGGAGCTGTGGCATCTACAAGCTGTATCAAGGGAGATGAACCATCTACAATGTCCCTATGTCCATTAGACACATGTGTTCTAAACCAGTTATGATTGTCTTGTTCTGCATCCCAATGTGGAACTTACACATTATGTGCATTAAACCGTAAGGGTGCTTCACATGGATGGGGAGCCTGTTACATATAGGGTGTAGTTTCTGGGTTACATACCTGTCTCTCCAGCATGTCCTATTTATACTATTGTCAAGATGTAGATGTGTAGAACAGGTAGTTCTCATGCTAGTCCTTTTTTGGATATGCAGGAGGTACACAGTGGGATTTGACACCTCCCTATATGGCAGTCATACATCTCCCCTACAAAGCATGTAGCAGACAGAATACACAGTTATGGCCTTGACAAGGTCTGCATAGGTCATGTTATGTACAGTATGTATTGGTTTACTGTGGAACCTCTGTGGCTGTTACAGTTGTCGGATATGCCTGTATAGTTACATACCAAAGGTGGCACTGCACTCAATGATAGGTCTGATGAGTGCAGTGTAGCAATGACATTCTGGGATTTACATGCCGTACCTTTCCCTATAGGTTGTGCAACATTGAATGAATTGCCCATCTTACTGAACCATGAAAGTCAAGGGCTAGATCAATTTCAGTGTCCATAAGTCCCTAACTACAGGGTCAGCTGTTGGAGATATGCAGATACTGCAATATTTACTGGGGGTGGATGACTTCCCAAGGAATAGTACTGTGCATTCTTTGTCATTTAGTAATTGTCAATGGCAACAACTGAATGTGTCAGCCTATCCTGGATAACTGTCGGTTCTGTGTGGGATTCAGTGACAGCTCCTAATTTGCAATCATCTGCACATGTAGTCAGTCTGAGGTCACTGACAGTGGCAGTGACTGCAGAGAATGGAATAGCTAGAGGGTTAGTCCCAAGAATAATTTGTGAGAGAGGGTCACCAGTGACGGGCCTTATTGTGGCAGTGAACTACTCAGTGTTATTGTCCTAGATAATGACTGGCAATTAGGTCCACTAGTTGGGGTAGGCATGATCTGCCCTTGACCAAAACAAACTGGGTTTGGCCTAGTCTCTGTAGGTATACTACATCTTTACTAAACATTTCCATGATAATTCTTTTCATGGCTTTAACTATCAGACTACTGGGACATCTGGGGACAGTGCATGCCACTGCATGTACAACTCAGTATTGCAGTTAATTCCATCATGGTTTCCAAGAAAATAGTCATTCTAAGTATCTGTGTTTGTAGAGAGCACTGGTGATCAATGGAGAGGAAAGTAATGTGTACACCCTGTAAAGGTAAGGAGGGAGTTTTTAAACAGTTATTTTGCAGTTGGACACTACTCAAGCAGTGCGTACTGAAATGACACAATTGCCTTGTGAAAAATGCTGATAAGAGGGGGAGTCCCCTGAATTGCTCATGCCTGGAAACTACTGCTGCTGATCTCCCACAACCACTCTCTCCTGGGATACTATGCTCCTATATTTTTTCACTCACCGGAAGCAAAACGTTAGTACCAAGCTCAAGATGAGAAGTAGGCCACAGCCTCATAATTTTCCCATGTCGTGCAAGGCTCTGCAGTCTTGACATACCCTTTTCCAGGTAGATGCCTTGATTAGCAACCAGAGCAATCATTGAAGTTTACATGTATTATGCCTTGTGTTCTGGAGTTGTTAGGATTTCACAAGGAAACTGACCAGATTGTGTTTAGGAGCTCAACTGCAGTGTCATAACATAATATTCAATGTAAGGTGACATAAACCTCCAAAGTTGCTTGAACAAGCACCACAGCAGCAGTGATCCATGTTAGGTGACACTTTCACAGCAATTCATGCATCCTGACCTCCAACAGCTTAATGGTGGACATCTACATGACATGGATCTGAAGTTGGTTCTATATTAGAAGACCGAAAGTTTGAAATCGGGAAAGCTCTAAAGAGTAAAAGTGCCGGACCTCGAAGTGCTTTATTTGAGATCGCAGTACAGTGAAGATCAGAATATTTGCCCTTTCCTCACTGTAGTGCAATCTTGGAGTTGGAATATATATTTAGTGGGGAGTGTGGTGGGTGCAGCCCCCCACAATAATGATTTTGAGGTCCGGCATTTTCGCTCTTTAGAGCGTTCGTGATTTAAAACTTTTGGTCTTCTAATATAGACCCATCTGAGGCATACTGCAAAGGAGTGGCCAGATTTGGCCAGTGTTTCTACCTCCAACATGTCCTAGGTATGTTGTATTATACATTTTTGTTACCGGAACACATGTCTGTGTTCCCACATCATGTCACACTGCATACAGTTTGCTCTCCGGTTGTTTGACAGGCATTGCAGAGTTGCAAGGCCAATATTATGACTGCATAGTTGAGCCAGTTCTCTTTGCATGCACGGACATCCATATCTTCACTGAAAGAAGAGCCTACAGACAGTGTGTTTGATGCTGTGAACCCCAAGGGTGTAGCAACATGACCCTAACTTTGCTGGAGTTGCACACTGTCACATTTGTAGGTATGCTATTGCAACAATGCCTAATAGCAGGATTATAGTTAATGCAAGTGCCACATGCCTGGCAAAGCATCATACTTACTCAACCATGTTATGGCACACTGTCAGGTGCTGCTTTACCTTAGGAGAACTACATAAAGGTGATATGTTGCATTTCAGCATCTGTCAGGCCAGTGTCTAACGATGGCCTGCTGTGATGTACACACAAGCAAGACTCTATTGCTAATGGCATTATCAATGAAATGTGGAAAGTGTGTAAACCCCTTTACTCCTATGCCACTCAAATACAATGTGTGAGAGATGTGACTATATTACAAATCTTGATTCCATGGTGTCTCACACAATAGTCAGTACATATGACAATGAGCAGTTTGCGAACATGCACACCTCACCTCCTATTCCAACCACATCCACATCACACACACCTGCATGTATGAAGCTCCTTGCCAGACACATACTCAAACAACAGACACCTCAGAAACCCAAATACACACTCAGTACACATAATCATACCTCTGCAGAACACAGTACACATAATAGCTCACGCAGCACTGTCTCACCTGTGAAACACCTGAGGAAAAATACAAAATCAAACCAATTATTCATAGGTGATTACGTCATGAGACACACTTATGTCCCTCTCACCAGGCTACATATGGGAAAGGCCACAGTTAGCTGTCTGTGAGGTGCCAGGATATGCCATACCACACATGCACTCAAGTCTGTCAACATCAGGTAATGTTATGATGATGTCATAGTTCCTGTTGGTGGATACAACTTGAGACAAACCTCACTGGACTGTATGCAGAGACATAACTGAGCGTATGGATTCTGTGTGTCTAGTGTGTATGCTCATAGCTTTCAGCTGCATTTGACTTTCACCTAGGATAATGGCTCAGTAGGCACATAAAATGACTGAAGTCAATAATTGGCTAAGCGTGTGGTGTCATTGCATAGGATCCACTACAAGTCAGCCTGGGATGACTTCCTCAACAGACCTCAATGCTTTGGCAGACATAGTCTTCATCTGTTATCCATGGGATTTTGTGTACTGGCCAAAGCTGTTGGCATTCCCATAGTGCATCTAATACGCAGTGTCTCAAGGAAAAACTTTTTAGTGAGAAAACATCATCTTCAAACAACATTACAGTCATGCTGCTACACGCTAGGAATGCCAACACTAAGCTCCACTCACTGGAAGGTGTCGCCACCTTGGAATATGCAGACATTTGCACAATCACAAACACCTGGTTCAAAGATGTAGAAAGCAGCACAGCCATAGCAGGCAACACGTCCTTTCAGATGTTCAGACCTCAAACTTAACAGTGTGCAAGGTAATGCAGGTGGTATATACATAGTCATTAAAGACAGATACACATCCAGATTGGTTAAACAGTGTGATTCCCTGGAGACTCTGCAGGTGTTATTCACTGTTGGAAGAGCACCCACTCAATACAATTCCAGCTACAGGAGCAACTCTATGAATCAAGAATCCCATTGTGCTTATTTGAATCTACTTGTGTCTAACAAGATGCATCGCAACACAGTGGTTTGGAGTGACTTTAACTATCCACCAACTGTGTTGGTTACTTGTGCTCAAACTCACTTACCCAAAGGTTAGTCCATGTCCTTAACTACAATGCCCTGAACCACTGCTGTGACTTCCCCACAAGGGGAGATAACAGATTGCATCAGGTGCTTACCAATCTGGATGACCAGTGTAGTACCTCCACCCTAGTGAGATCGGACCACAAATCGGTGTCAATAATAGTGAGTGTCACACCTGAATCCTCCCCCTCCTTGAAGCAATTACAGTTATACACTTCAACATAGCAAATTACAGCCTCCTATTGATGGTATAAATAGCATGACTGCACCTTCCCCTTAGATGGAACAGGCAACTATGCTGAACTCTACACCAATGATTTATGCAAGCACCTGTATACAACTTAATATACTTGGCTGTACCTGACAGGAGGAAAACAAGCTCCTCATGCCAAAGCAAACCTGTCTGGGGGACAAGTGCTATTTGCAGGCTGGACAATAAGAAGTGGACATTATTGTGTGACAGTCCCCTAAAATGGAAGCACACTCTCCTCAGTTAAAACAAGCAAATAGTGTTGTTGTGACATCTTGCAAAATATTATGTGACAAAATCAGCCTCTTCCACAAAGGACAATGACAAGGCATAGTATAGTTACATGTGTAACCTAAGAGGAAAAGCCTAGATGGTTGGTGAACTTGTACTTAATGATACCACATATAATGAGCCTGTAGATATAGCTAACCTGTTGTCCAACAGGTTCTGTGACAACTTCACACCTCTTTCCCCACCACATGTACCACATGACATCCCTGAAGCCTGTCCCATACCTTCTATATCTACAGAGCAGGTCATAAATGGCTACTCTAAGGAGGAAACACAGCATCTATTGGACCTGCTAACATCCCGGGCTACATCCTACATGAGATCCAACAAGTAATACTATCATCATTGTAAACTCCTTGCAATCATAGTGTAACCACATGCTGCATCCCAGCTGACTGGAAAATGGCAACTGTTACCCCATTGCACAGAGGTGGTGCATCCACCGACCACAGGAACTATAGACCTATTAGCAAAGATATATGTAATCTACAAACAGTTGACCCTGCACAGTTTGGATTACTGAAAGGAAGATCATGCCTGTTAATCCTGGTGGACATTTATGAGGTGATCACCGAGGACCTGCATTAGGGGACATCTGTGCTTATGATCCCCAGGACTTAGTCAAGCAATATGAAATTATCCCCCAATTAGGCATCATTGACAAAATCACCCAATTAGGCTTCAAGACTAATATCATTAGAGGGGTCACCAAGTGGCTCATTGATAGAACTCATACTCAAAATACGGGGATCGACCTCCAATAGTGGATCTGTAACCAGCAGTGTTCCACAGGGCTCAGTCCTGTGTCCTCTACTCCTTGCAATCCATTTAACCAAAGTACAAGCACACAGTGAATGCCTGTGGCTGACAAGGTTTGCTGATGCCTGCAAACTGTGAGCAGTCATAAAATCTCTCAGTTATGTCAATATCCTACAAGAGGGTCTTCATGAACAAATGCTAGTTGACATACCCATGGTCATAAACTCCATGCAGATATGTATGCAGTATAATTTCCATTAGTAGCACCAATGTTCCTGGTAAGTAGCACATCAGTAGCAACACCTGATGTATATACTCAGGGGTGATAGACCTGGGCACACAGGCCTGGCCACACAGGTTTACATCTACTTTACCTAACACCACCATGTTTCCCTAGTGGTAAGAAGGGAATTATATCTTCCTCATGTCATAAGGCATTTCCCCCAAAAATGACATAGGTATAACCTCCATGTACTTAGCCTCAACAAATTAATATTTGAATGCAATGGCCATTTTGTCATGTACCTTTCCAAGCACTAGTAGCAATTGCACACAACACAGAGGTTCCTTATAAGGGAACTTCACGTCTTCAGCATCTGTCCTATGGGGATTATCTGAAATAACTGTCATTGTAGCCTGAGTGAAAATGACTACTCAGAGGTGATCTCTGCCTTGCATAAGGGGCAGTGTCTGACCCTGCTGTATTGGAAATGCTGCATATATGTAGGCGGAATGGTACATGGATTACTAGCTGTAAGGACATTAACCTGGCATGTGACATTACTAATACATGCTGGTGGGAGAGATATGTCTACCAGACTTTAATAAACCTTTGAAACAGACTACCACCTAATGCCAAAGAGAGCACCTCATTGGCCCTCTTCAGATGCAACCTGTATGATTGGCTGGGTGACCATCATTTCACCACAGGGCTTCTGCCTGTGTTCTCGTTGATGGGGAAATATGTGCTGAACATGTAAATAATGGTGTGAACTTGGCTAAGATTGTAAGGGCCCTATGGATATTAGGCTAGTAAAGTCCAATGATCCTATGATCCCATATGCTGATGTTAAATGCTCCAACATCCACATGTACAAATCTGGCTATAGTGAGAAAAGCACCACTACCAATTAATTTTTACAGAACACTGCACTCTAGGTTGGCAGAAATTAGATTAGAACCCCTACCTGTCTAAAGGTACACACTACAAATCACAGTACTTAACACATGCACCATAGGTAATGTCTGACTTTAGAATGGCAGTTGGTAGTCTTAAGGTACATGACCTCAGCAGGCCTTGTGGAAAACAGGAGTTTGGAGGATGGAATCAACTGCAAGGGCCAAAAAGTGAAGAACCATTGCAGTTTGGTAGTCAATGAAGGATTCTCATTTGTTTTGCAAGGAGGTGCACACAAACATACACACACACACACACACACACACACACACACACACACACACACACACACCAAGTGGCCTGAAGTGAAATTAGAATCCCTACCGAACTAGTATTAGGCACTACAGATCACAGTACTTATTGCACGTGCCACAGCTGAAGTTTCTTTTGTACAACTGTAACTATGAAACAACTGTAAATATGTAACTGTAACTGTGTTTGTTCTACCTGGACCTCGCAAAAGCCTTCGACACAATACCCCACTTGGGCATCATAAATAAGCTTACCAGCTTAAATATCAACCCCTATATCATAAGATGGGTTGCAAACTGGCTCAGAGATAGAACCCATATGGTCAGAATCACAGGTGCATGTCCAACTCCAAACCAGTTACAAGTGGCATCCCACAGGGCTCAGTTCTGGGACCTCTCTTTTTCGGTATATACTTCTCTGAGGTTCAGGCTAACACGGGGGGATTATGGCTGACAAAGTTCACAGATGACTGCAAACTGGGGGCCATAATCGAATCTCCAGCTGACACAAGCATCCTCCAAAAGGGTCTCACAGAGACAGATGCTTGGTGCCAGAGCCACGGCCTCAAGCTAAATGCTAAAAAGTGCATAGTCATTCCCTTTGGGAAAAACAAGGTGCCCACAAATTACCACATAGGTGGCAATCCATTAAGTATGGAAGAAGTAATTAGAGATTTGGGGACCAACACAGATAGTAATCTCACCTTTGATAATCATGTTGCCAAAGTGGTTAGAAAGACCTTCTATATAGCCCACCTTATCACAAAAGGGTTCACATCTAGATCAAGAGAGGTCATTGTGCCTCATCAGGCCCTTAATTGAATACAATGCCCCTTTTGGGATGTACCTTACCCGACACCTGCAGCAACTGGAGAGACCCCAAAAGTACCTCACCAAGAGGATCATGGGCTACAAACAGATGTCCTATGCAGCTCGACTAAAGAAACTCCAGCTCTACTCAGTTGCTTACCGCCTACTCAGAGGCGATCTATGCCTGACGTACAAAGCCATGTCAAACCCAGAATTAATGGACATGCTCCACCTCAAAAAATCCAAGTCCCTTAGAGCTACATGTTCCAGGGACCTAAACCTCAGCACAAAAATAAATAGGACATGCTGGAGGGGCAGATTCATTTCCCAGAGGCTCTCCTCACTCTGGAATAGAATCTCAATTTATGTTAGACATAGCCCCTCGTTGACCCTCTTCAAGCAAAATCTGGACACGTGGATGGGAAATCGCAAATTCACCCCTGGGATCTCTTCTGTGTCCCTGCTAGACAGAGGCACAGTAAACTAATCTTAAAAGGGTACCTTCTGTGACCTACTTTACAGAGGCACAGTAGGCTAATCTAATAGGGAGGCGGAAGCCAAATACACTCTGGCTAGGCTTATAAATGCCCTAGGGCAGATAGCCTAGTATCTACCTATGAACCTATGAACCTATGAATGACTGCAGGTAAACTACTTGTGGAGTTCATAAACTAAGATTGTGTTGAATAGTATGTGTGGCCTGCAGAGTAACATTGCTTCTTATTGTTATCTGCATCTAGTAGCCTAGCAATCAGAGATAACTGTTTCTTATCCTAGCTATGTGGCTACAGTAGCCATTTTGGCCATATGTGGCTGTTTGCATTTAGATGGGCAAGCCTGTGGACAAAAACAATGTGCCTTGTCAATGACTGTGTAGAGAACATTATACATTACACCAGTTGTTCACCTGTTGGTGTATGTGTGGTGACATCCAGGAGGCGCAGGGGGCTGTAAATAAGTACATTATCTTGTGTTGAGCCCTTACTTTTGTTCCTTTGAGCAATATTATATACGTGTCATAGTTCAGCTTTACTTATCATTATCATGGTATGTAGGACAATGCAGACATACACACACATATAAACATATATAGTTATGTATATAACAGAGATGTAAATATAAATAGAGGTGTGCGCGTATGACGTGTGTGTGTGTGTATGATTTATATATATATATATATATATATATATATATATATATATAGATATATATATATATATATATATATATATATATATATATATATATATATATACACATATATTACATATATGTGTGTGTGTGTGTGTGTGTGTGTACGCGCATGTGTATATTTATATATCCATATAGAGATAGATATATATCTATACAGAGAGAGAGAGATAGTGACAGATGGATATGTATGCATATATCTATGTATCTATAGACATATCTATATATAAAAAAAGTCATTTTAAGCGAGGAGCCAACATAATTGCACTTTGCTTAACTAAGTGTATGAGCAAGCCCAGTGGAATTTTTGCTACTTATAAACTGACTCCTACCACACCTACCTGTACTCCAGTGTGGGATTTTGTGTGTTGCACAAAATGACATCTGTTCCAGTTTATGCACTGGTGCACTTCACTCAAATTGGTTAAGACTTACTGAAGTTGTGTGATGTAATTAATATGTGATAGAGGTTAATAATGTCACACCACACACAGACTAACAGTCTGTAAAACACAACATAATACCTCACATCCAAAAGAAGTGTATACTTCTAGATTAGAAACACAAACACCATCCCACAAGTTAACTGCCCTAGTCCTTTGAGCCACACAAGCTGCTTGACAGACAAGGGTCATTCATCACACAATCACCTGCATAAATATCATTATAATGATCATCAGCCCCCTTTTTCCCATTTTTCTACATGGGGTCGGGGTATCATGTTAACTGTCACCAACTCTTTTGATTCAGTGCCACACTCCTACCTTCTTCAAGACTGATGCCTGACTATTGCAAATCTTCTTTCACACAATTCATCCACCTCTTTGCAGGATGCCCTCGCTTCCTCTTACCTTCTTCCTGTCTGTCCCAAATCTTCCTCACCAGATTATCTTTTGATTTTCTGCACATGTGCTCAAAGCACCATCATTTGTTCTCTTTGATCTTTTCTGCAATTGGAGCTACTTTGGCTTCTGCTCGTCCGTCCTCATTTCTTTATCTGTCCACAGTATGCATCCTACCACCCTTCTCAGGCATTTCATTTCCATCACCTCTAGCTTCTTCAACTGTTCTGCCTTTACTGCCCAGGTGTCTGTACCATACAGTAGTACTGGTTACCCTACTGTCTTGTATATTTTACTTTTCAGCTTCTTTGGCATTCTTATGTCATGGACTACTCCTGAAACTCTATGCCAGTTGGCTGCAGCCCCTCTGATTCTAGCTTTGACCTCTTCATTCAGACTTCCTTTCTCCTCAACCACCCTACCAGATACTTTAAGCTGTTTATCTGTTCCACTATCTTCCCTGCTATCTCTATTCTCAGCTTCTTCTAATTTCCCAAATTTGCTGCCATTAAAACTGTCTTATCTGTGCTTAGTTTCATCCCATGTGCCTTTAGTTTTGCATTCCATTCTCCTATCCGCTGCTGAAGTTCTAGTTAAGAATCTGCCTGTAATGCCACATTGTCTGCATACAGCAACTTTGTTGATCTGTCCCCTCCTACCTGTTTGCTGATGTAGTCCATCACCAGTCTGAACGACAATGAGCTCAGAGCTAAACCTTGGTGTACACCCACTACCACTGGGAACCAGTCTGTGAGGCTGAACGCTGTTCATACTTGAGTCATTGGGTCCTTGTACATAGCCTGTGCTAATTCTACCAATATGTCTGGGACTTCAAACCACCACAGTACTGCCCAGAGCAGCTTTCTTGAGACCATGATGTATACTTTCTCCAAGTCTATGAATGCCCAGTTTGACACTTTCCTCATCTCTAGCTACTTCTCAAGTATCTGTCTCAGTGCAAACATTGAGTCAATTGTGCTGCATCCTGATCGGAATCTGAACTGGTCATCTCCCATCTAACATTCTACTACTCTGCTTATCCGTTTATCAATAACCTTCTCCAGAACTTTCATGCAATGTGATAGGAGTTTGATGCATCTGTATTGCCCAGAGTTGTGGATGTCCCCTTTGTTCTTGTGCACTGGCATGAGTATGCTTATTCTCCAGTCATCTGTGATATGCCTTTCTCTCTGCAATGCTAATAGTACCGTCAGGAAACATTTCTCCCCTATATCACCCTGCTGGAATGCTGATATACCATTGATGAGTTACAGCAGTTACAAGGGAGCACTGCTATGTTCAGCATGGGAGGAGCAACACCACATGCTCTGCTGGGATACGCAGTAGTCTGACTATCATGTAACTCCACTGTCTAACATCTACCTTGACTGGTGTACCAGTAATCTGATGCAGTAGAACTGCATGAATATTCCATGCATGAGGCCTAGTGAATAGTAATAGAAACATGATAGTGGAATGGGTATCTGTAGTCCCATATGGATGCTATTTCTCTCCAAGTAGCCCACTATATTTACTTGCATAATGTACCAGATCCCTACATACAATGCCATATCATAATAATCTTTATGAGTACTGTGTAGGTTACTTACCTTGCAATGCAGTAGGCGACACAATTGTAGTTCAGGGCTGACTGTGTCAGATGCAAGCATTACATAGCCAGTACATGGATAGGTACAGGATGTGTAGGTTGCCTGGCATCAGTTTTAATTTTTGTATGTGGGTAGGAGTTAGTTGTCCCTAGGTTGTCAGTGATTGTGCTATGCTTGTCTGTTAGCCAAAGCCAGGGCATACTGAACATGCCTAGATCTGTCTACAGGGACATCAGCAGGGGGTTTCTCTCCAAGTCCTCCTATGACTTTGGCTGTAGTGACCTAGGCACTGGTGGGAGACTGTGTATCCCTACCCATTCCTGATCCTGCTGCAGCTGTTTCCACAGGATCAGACTGTGCAGCATAGCACCTACTGTGAATATATGTGCACATGTGGTTGGAGAATACTGCAGGGCTCCACCAGATATATCTAGGCCCTGGAACCATGGCTTCAGAAGCCCAAACACAGACTCTATAATGTCCCTAGTTTCTGCGTGTGCCTCATTATGGCATTCTTCTGTGGGTGGGTGTGTGTGCATTTCTGATGGTTGTCATCATCCACAGTTCCAGGGCGTAGTCAGCGTCCCCCAGTAAATGGCCATGTGGGATGTCTCCCCTAACAAGCATCTTGTATAGCTGTGATGTGTGCCAGATATGGGAGTCATGATAACTGCCATGGCTGCCAGCACACGCATTCAGAATAATCTCCTGAACATTGCACATGACCTGCAGTTGATGGAGTGGTACCCCTTGTGGTTGACATAGATTCGACCCTGATCACCAGGTGGTGCCTGATGTGTACATGAGTGCAATCTATGGCACCCAGTACTTCAAGGTAGTGTGCTACATGGTAGAACTTTTGCATATTTCTGGCCCTCACCTCAGGGGGCAGGGGAAAAGATATGTGCTCGCTGGCATGTGGTAGCACAGCAAACACGACCACCAGCAATTAAAAATCCTAAAAGTAATGGGACACCCCCCCCCCCCTTGCTGGCATCAACATCCAGTGGAAATATCTACATGGAGTGGGAGCCTACATAAAGTGGATTTGTGGACACCCTTACTCCTTTTTGCTATTCAAGACATCCACCTCATTTGCATACATAGTCATGCTGACAGCCTGTAAACTACACAGTTCATAGACGTATGACCAGGGCCTCAGCACCAGTGTACCATTGTACGGACTCAATGCAACATCCCATAATACATTTCTGACAAATATTATAAAATGTGTAACAGCAAACGCCAGCAGAATAAAACAGTGCCAAGAATTGTAAAGCAATGTTTATTCACTCATTAAATTAAAAAGGTAAGTGCGTTCACATCTGCTTCATCAGACCTTCTACAGAAAATGAATGAACTAGCATACTTATATATGCAAACATCAAACAAATGAGGCAAACAGGTTGAAATAATCACTTGAAGCACTATATTAAATCAAGCATAGATATAGCATATGCATAATAAAAAAAAAACAATTAAACTGAAAAAACCTGTATAGGAAGTAAAATCACTCAAACATTCCTGAAAAATGCGTCAATACACTTTCAGCACTAATCCAACATTGATTTGTTTGAAGCAAGTACTATAAAAAGTAATATAAAATAATGCAACAATATACATATAATATATAAGAAATGTATATGAATAAAAATGTATATAATGGCATTATATATATTTTATATTTTAATAACACTCAGCAGTTATTACTTTCTAAGGTTTCATTCCTTTACAATAGGTCTTTATGGGACTTTTTCATTAAGACCACTGCCCTGATCTGCTCTTAACTTAATCATCCTGTTGATATCCCTCATTTCAGTAAGGTTTCTAATATCACCACCTTGGACACTGGAGTTTATCCTATCAATCACCATGAACTTAAAAGAGTGTCTCACATCAGAGGTCATAACATGTTTGGACAAGGCATTGTTGGCAGAAGGACAATGGATACTGTATAAATGCTCTCTAATCCTGTCTTTCAGAGGTCTATCCATCTTGCCTACACAAAATGCTTGGCAGACCATGCAGCTGGCAAGGTAGACCACATGTGGAGTCAGACAGGTTGTGTGTACCTTAAAATCAAACCTACATCCATTATCAGGATGATGAAAACACCCACTACTGTCTACATAGGTACAAAAATTACATGCTGTACATGCCAATGTACTGGCTCCACATTCAGACACACCATATTTCTGGTTATCTGGATAGCATAATACATTTTTAGATTTTTCTTATTCTTATAGAAGAGCCTGGGAGCATCACCTACAAGCCTCTGGATGTTGGGGTCAGTTGTAGATCTGTTCCAGTGACTCTTAATAACATTCATTGTCATCCTAGTATCAGTGGTGTAAGTTAGACGAACAGAGATATTAGTAGGTCTAATCGGAGTTTGTCTCCAACCATTGGAATCAGTGGAGTGTTCAGAGTAGTACAGTCTGGCTCTGCTGGATCTAAGCGGAGGTATGCTACAAAGTATATCATCAACCTCTTTTTCTTTATAGCCTCTGTCAGTCAGCTTGCCTTTTAAGCATAACAACTCAGATTTAAAACCATCATCTGTCCCATTCAGCCTAGAGGTTCTCAACCCCTGTCCCTTAACTATATTCTTAAACATATGTGATGGGTGCATGCTATCTCGATGCAACAGGGAATTCCTATAACAGGGTTTCCTATACATGCCAGTACAGAGGTAACCATCAACCTGTCTGGTTAAAAGCACATGCAAAAATTCAGCTTGAGTGTCTGAATAGTCCAGAGAAAATTTAAAAAAACTGGTAGAGGAATTCAAATCTTGATGAAACTTGACTAACTCATCAGGACAGCCTGTCCAAACAAGGAACAGGTCATCCACAAATCTACAATAGAATGAGACATATTGATGAAAACTTGGTGTTGAAAACATACACTCCTCTTCCCATTGAGCCATGACCATACTGGTGTAACTATTGGCACTGGAGGGGCCCATCGCCACGCCATCTCTTTGTTGGCAATAAACATCATCAAAGACAAAGATTTTTTTCTCAAGTACTATTCTCATACAAAGATCTATCAGGTGACACACTGAAGGATCATAAACACTGTACTACCCGCATAAATCAAGCCAGTCTGGTTAGGAATCATGGTAAACATTGACTGTACATCCATAGTGATCAGCAGGTACCTCAGATCTGTCAGTTGCATTTTAATATAGTCAAAGAGATCTCTTAAAAACTGTTTGGAGTCCTTCAGCACTACCTCATTCCTATCTAAGATTGGACGTAAGTGCTTCTCAACAAATATAGAGAACATACAGGCTCTTACAAAGATCCATAAGGATAGCCACAGATCACCGATGAGACCCATTGTTGCTGGCCATGGTTGGAGCATGGAGCTCTTCTATGCAGTTGTGAAAGCGCTTACCTTTTTAATTTTATGAGCGAATAAACATTTTTTATAACTCCTGGCACTGTTTTATTCCACTGGTGTTTGCTGTTACACATTTTCATTTCTATTTCCAGCGGTTTATTTATCTCAACAAGCGTATTTCTTTTTTATTCTCTTCAAATATTATAAAATGTTTTTTTTTTTTTTTTTATTTTTCAATTAAACATGTTTGCTCACTGAGGTGCATAGCACAAACATACCAAAATGATTAAAAAAATATTATTATTAATTTAACTTATTCCCTTCCTCTTTCTGACATCCACAATATTAGTTTTGCACATATCTGTATGTGGTATAGGGTCCACTTTTTAATTTTGAAAGCACAAAATCCCGGGTTTTGAAATACCAAACTCAAAACATCAAGATTTTGGAATCTCAAAATTAAAAAGTGGAACAAAAAAAAACCAAGTAAAACAAGCCCCCCTGCACCCCCCACACCCCCTGCAACTTAAATATATCATCTCGGAGATCGTGCTACAACACTTAGGCCACAACAACTTTGATATGGATGCATCATTCACAGAGATTGGAGATAATGGCAGCATAGTAGGAAAATGAAAGCTGGGAGGTTACTGCAACTGGGACAACCACAGAGAGCAGAGTGCATTGCTGTTGTAGCACCAGACAGAATGCTGGGGTATATCTTCAAGGGGATAGATTCCTAAAGCTATGAGCTAAGGCTTTTACACTCCATGGCCTTGGTCAGATTGCACCTTGGATAGTACAAAAAGTTTTAGAGACCATATAAGGACAAAGACATCAGGACAATGGAAGGAATTTAGAAGAAAGATGTGTTAAAGATACATGGGCTGGAGAGGGAGGAGTGTGACCAGAACTAGATAAAATAGAGTGCTTCTAACTTGGATCAGACAAAGGGGACATGACACTGGTGGTTAAGGTCATGTCAGGGAAATGTGAAGGGATCATGTTGATCAGGAAGGATACAGAGTGAAGCAGGGGACACAGGTAGCAGATTGTAAGAACTAACAATTCCCTAGATTTCCAAAATTGTTTATTTCACAGGAAAGTTGTGTACCCGTGGTGGAAAAAGAATCCACACATGCATGCAATATGATGTGGGGCAGATGGAAAAAGATAAAGGGGGAAGGCAGGGATGTAGGTGTGTTAGAATGCAGAGGATTTATTCAAAAACTGTTATTCTTGAAACTCATCAATTTCTGTTACTCCAGACCTTCAGATATTAGTTCTGTAAGATAAGCTAGTAGACATTGGAGCACTTGCCTTTTCAAACAACTGGCAATCAGTGTGTCACAAGGTGCAAGCACAACCAACTGACTTTTGGGATTACGTAAAAGCCATTTACTTGCATTTCTTCAGCTTCCCAGTAAAACACAATATGCATACACACTCAACCAGCCAATCTACGTACAAAGTTTTGCTTCTATCACTCTTCTTGTGTGTCTCTCTCTCTCTCTCTCTCATTTTACTCCAGCATGAATAAATGTATTGAATCTCAGCTCCCAACCACACACATTGAGATAAATTAATTAAGCCTGTTTGATGGACCTCCCATATAAACCATGTCTATAATAAAAAGACAAAAGAAAGGAAATGTACGACCCTCATCAATTTATCCATCCATTTATTTATTTACTTATTTTTTGGTTATTTTTCAGACCAAGTAGTCCCACTAGAACAGCAGCCTTTTTTTGAGGTAGACATCAGACTGATAAGGACCCCAGAGAACTTCACCTAATATTTTTCTGCCATTAGGTGGCACTGGAAGTCTGCTGCGGGGGTTTAGAGATTGTTGTGATATAGGAAGGAGAAAACATGGTAGCAGAGGCCATATGGGACAGCATGGAAAGAAAATCAAGGGTTAGATGAAACTGCCCTTATACAGCAGGAAAACCAAGGTTTTGACACTGATTTTTTGATTAACTGTTGAGGAAAGAAAAACTGAAAAGAAGGAAATGAGGCAAGCTGTAGCGCTGTAATGGAGTGTGTTACTGAAGAGCAGTTAGAAGATGAGACAGATGGCAATCTGGGAGGGAATCAAGATACAGTGAGGAGCTATCATGGTGTCCAGCTGGTAGAATAACCCGTTTTAAGTTCACACCTCTCCAACAGGGTGGCATGGAGGTCAGTAATGAAGGGAATAAATCATCACATCCTGAGATAAAAAAAACAAAAAAACAAAAGAATGAAAAGAGAGCTGTTTGACAGGAGCTAAAGGACAGTAGATTCAGGAAAATAAATAAAAACAATGTTACTGTAGACAGAGATGAGATTATAGGCAATGTTATTTTCTCACTAGACATAAGGGTGCTGACACATTAAAGGTCAGGAGACTTTGGTGAAGTAACTTTTGAAACTTAGGAAATATTTATTGATGAATTAGATACACATTGGAAAGAAACTTGGATAAGCAATTAAAAAGAAAATTAAACCTGCAACTCGGAATGTCAGACATAAAGAACCTGAATTAAAGATTTGTGTTTTCCTTTCAATTTGTATTAAAGTACGATTTAAAGAAAATGCATGATGGAAGAAATGCATGGATGGGGGTGGGGTGTGTGGACAGTATGGGTTATATTGAAGCATATTTCAAACATTATAACAGTGATTCGGAAAAATGGAACTGTTAGATGCTGGGGGCAGCTGAATGAATTTTTCTGTCGTGATGATAAGACACGTTTCCTTCAGGAGTATACTGAAAGAAGATGTTTATAATGTGGGGAGCAGGACCATACTGCCAGGAACTGTAGGCTATTACACACAAAATGTAATGAGTTTGGACATTTTTGGTTTGGTTGTCTGCTTTGTTTGTTATAGAAAAAAATTATATAAAAGGAAACTGAGGAGGGAAAAGGCAACCTTTAGATATATCATTTGTCAAAAATGAGATATGTGATACAAGTAAGGATGAAAATGCAACAGAAAAACATCAGGAAGAACTAATAGGACAAGGGGAAGCGATATGGATGGAACAGTTTCGAGTGCAGAGAGAAAAGAGATGTGAGGGTTTGGCAAGTCAAGAAGGAGAGGATGGCAAACCAGATGAAGAAGAGCAGAGAAAAGTAAAATCTATTAGAAGAGTGTCTAAAGGAGAAGGATAACAACAGGAAAAACTATGCAAAGATAGGCAGGGTTTGAAATAGTCATTCTAGGATTAAATGTGAATAGTATAAGGAATGAGGTGAGGGGTCTGCTAGTTATTCAATGGAAAAAAAAGAAGAAAAATTGGATGGACTATGTTTGATTGATACAAGATGAATTAAAATGAATAAATAATTAATAAATGAGGTCCTGTGGGAGGAAATAAGATTATACAAACAGTAGGATATGAGACGAGTTCAAGGTTTGTGGTGTTGATGACAGTTGATAAAATAAAAATGTTAGATGCATCAATATTAATACGAGGAAGCCTGATAATGTGTGACTTAAGATAAAATCCAAAATGTGTGAGGGTAATAGAATACAAAATGTCAGAAAGAAGGAAAATATTCAAAGAGTTAGAGAAATATGTGGTCAAGAACTAATTGCATACTAAGTCAATATTACCCATGATTTCTAGATTCTTCAGCTAGTCCTAGATGAAACCAATATCTGATGTGCCAGTACTGGGCGTACCTGCCATGTTAACAAGTGCAGCACCATTACATGCAGAGAAGCCCCTTCCACCTTCACATCATATCATAGGCATCCAGCCTCAAAACAGAGTTTGTCATCAGTGATCTGAGTATCTAAATAAGCAGCTCTCTGTTGACCATCTTATCCTGACTGTGATTAAAAAGTCATTCAGACTCACACAAGGCTATCTGAAATGGTAACTCATCAATGTCTAGGATAGCCTTCTATCACAATACCTATCAGATCCACCATCGACTACAATTACCCCTTTGGAATGTATCTATCTAAGTATCTGGCACAATTAAAGAGGCCAAAATATCCCTAACAATGCATATCTTAGTTCTATGCTAATTAAGACATCTGGAGATATACCTATTTCTCAGCTCTATCTGAACAAGGTTCATGAGTGATACCTTTTGCGTAATGTTTCTTGCTAAGAAAAAAATCCTTCATTTTTTAACCTCATGCAGTTTCACAAAGCAAACAACCAAGCAAATATCTAGCTCAAAGACTTAAAACCCCATACACACACACACACACACACACACACACACACACACACACATATATATATATATATATATATATATATATATATATATATATATATATATATATATATATATATATATATATATATATATAAACACCTTTCAGCATCATATATTTCTTATCTAATGTGTTTTCCCACCTTTGCAATAAAAAATATCTGCATATCAAAGAAAGTACCTCTATGGCAATCTTCAAAAGCAGCCATGATGACTGGTTGAGTTATCACAAATTCACAGAATCAATGCAAATGATCTCATGTACATTGGTAAGTCGAGTACAATCATCATTATAAGGGGGATGCAGCTAAGCTTCTCATTGCATTTCCAGACATAATATATGAGACCAATTAGTAATGGCATTCTTGACAAAATAGAATTTGTCCAAAGAGATAAACAATAATATTCAACACAGTATTCAAGTGTTCAGTATGGAGAGGATGTGTTAACCAGGTAACCACATAGTAGATACAGGAATAAAAATAGGGGGATAGTATTGTAAGCATTTCTCATGGTGGGAATATGAATCAACAGAGAAGTGGAGTTTAGGTAGGGTCATGGCGGGGGCAAGTCTTGATGTTGAGAAAATGTAGTTTAAGTTATTTTTTAAAGTGTTGTGGGTGGGTAATGGAGTGAATGTGTATAGGGAGTTTGTTCCAAGACTGGGCAACAGAGCATTTATACAAAAGTTTACCCACATGTTTTTTTGATGGTAAAGATTTAAAATTTTCTGGTTAGAGCTATGTACGGTCTGAGATGGGGAGTAGGGGGATATGAGGGAGGATAGAGCAGGGCATGAAGATGGTTTGTATAGAATAGCGGGTAATATTTGAAATTGTGATAGCAAGAGTTGTTGGGGGAGTTCAAGCCATTGGAGGGCATTTAGAGCTAGGCAGTGGTGAGAGTTATAAGGAGAGTTCATAATGAATCAAGCTATTCAGTGGCATGTTTGTTGAAATTTGAGCAAGGTTGTGCATTGAATACTAGTTAGAATTGGGGCAGAATATAGAAAGGAGGGAAAGAAAACCACCTGAGCCAGGGTGATTCTGGCATTGGAGTTTAGGAATTTTTTATTGTGATATAGTAATCTTAATTTTTGGTGAGTTGTTTGATACATTGCAGTAAGTGAAGGTTAAACTTAAGTTCATCATCAATGATGACACCTAGGAGCTTTGTTTGAGGTTCAGGTTTTATGATAGTGTTATTGGAGGATGAAAGTAAAAGTAGATTTGTGAGAGAGGGAATGGGAGAGAAAGAGCAAGACGTTGGTATTTTTAGAGTTAGAAATGAGTGGATTATTGGACAGCCATTTTTTGGTAGATAAGAAGGCATTTTGGGTTAGGGTAAGAAGTTCAGAGATATTGCTGGAGGTGGAGATAAGCGTAGAGTCATCAGCATATTGGATGAAGGAGGATGGTTGGCAGGATGTGTGTAGTTCATTAGTGAATACAATAAACAGGAGAGGACCCAAGATGTAAGCTTGTGGAACTCTGGATGGTACTGGAATATAGGGAGAGGAAAATAAAAGCCATTTGATGGATTGCTGCCTACAAGAGAGATAGCTATAGAACCAGGTTAGGGCAGTAGTAGATAGGTTGAGATTAGCCAGTTTGGTTAGCAGTAAAGGGTAAGAAACTGTATCAAAAGCTTTGGATAGGTCAAGGAAGAGACAGGATATAAGTTGGTTGTTGTCACGGGCCTCAGCGATAGCATGTGTAAATGATAGGAGGACAGTAGTTATGCTATGGTTAGCGTGGAAATCATGCTGAGTGGGAGTGAGAAGGTTATGCTGCAGGAGATAGTTGAGAAACTGTGAATTTTTTGAGTATTTTAGAGAGAGGGGATAGGATGGTGATGGGTCTGTAGTTAGATGGGTCAGTTGAGTTTCTTCCTTTATAGGGGATGATTGTGAAAAAGGACTTCCAAATGCAAGGAACAGTGGCTTCTTGCATTGACCTGTTGCTGAGAATAGATACAGGATGGGCTATAGATTCAGCAGCTAGTTTAAGGAAGCTAGAGGGGAGATTATCTGTGGAGGGAGAGCAGGGTTTCAGCTTCAGAAGAAGTGTTTTGATGAAAGAAGTGGAAACAGGTTGAAAGGAGAAGAGGTTTTTATTGAGTGGGTGGGAAGGAGAAGGGGTAGAAGTAGAGTTAGAGTTGGAGGGAGGGAGTTTTTGGATTGTATCGATGCAGTGTTTATTGAGGAGGGTAGCAGTCTCTAGTGGAGATGTATTTGGGAAAGGAGAGGGGTTGGAAGGGTGGCCAGGAGAAAGAATATTGTTTAGAGTTAACCAGAACGTATGTGGGTTGGACTTGCCATTGAGTTGGGCAGAGTTATAGTAGTTATTTTTGTCTTTATTGGTTTGTTTCTTGACAATACTCTGTAGTTCTCTGTAATTTGTAGTAGGGATAGCTCTTTTTTCTTAACCCAGGTATTCCAAGCATTATCTTTTTTGTGCATAAGGGATCTAGTATCCTTGTAAGCCAGGGAGCATAATTTGATTTGATTCTAATTTTCTTAGATTTAGCAAGAGAGTTGAGGGTGTCTAGGAAAATGCTATTGAATTTACTCACTGTGTCATCAAGAGAAAGATGCCAAAGGATGGACCAGTCAATATTAGACAGTATAAAGTTAAATTGAGTGGAATTGAAGTTAGTAAGTTTGTGACAGTGTCTGTAAAGGTGGGATTTGGGTGTTTGGTTAGAGTGCCTTAGAAGAGAGTTGGGTAGATGATCACTTAGGGAGTCTGATGAGATAGTTGAGCTATGCTAGAGGTTGGTGGAGTTAGTGAGTATCCAGTCAAGAGTGGAGCTGGAGGAAGAGGTTTTATTGAAGCGGGTGGGGGGTATCAGTTGATGAAATCCATGAAGGTTTAAACTAAATTGTGGAGAGTCTGTTGTAAGTTTGGACCAGTCTATGTTGACATCTCCGAGGATGAGGGTTATGTTATGGGAAAACCAGGATACAATATTTTCTAGGGTGGAGATAATGTTTCCAGGGGGGATATAAGTGAAAGTGATAGCAAATTGAGTTAAGGTGGCAGTTAAGAATGAGTAGTTCAGCTGGGTAGAAGTCTGGGATAAGGATGGTAATAGGTGAGAGATTTAGGCTATCTTAGTAGAGAATGGCTACTCCACTAATCTGTCGGAGCAGTAGATATTATAACTGGATGGGAGAATTTCATTGTTTTTGATGTGTGGTTTGAGCCAGGTTTTAGATATGGAAGGAATGTGAGGGGAGGTAATGGCTATCCATGTGTGTGTAGGTCAGTGATTTTGTCACTGAGGCTTGTATATTTAGTGAATAGATAGTTTTTTTTTGTATAAAGACGAGCATGGGTTTGGTGGAAGGACGTGGATAGAATTATGAGGGGAGTGAGAGGTGGAGGGAGTGTTATGGGGTATGTGGCTGGGAGGGCAGGAGAGGGGACCTGGGTTGGGATGAATGTCTCCAGAAAGAAGTATGTTATTTGTAAAAAATGTGAGTGGAGAAAATAGTAAAAGATGGTTATAGAGTTTAGATTTGGATTTGCAGGTGAGTGGATAGTTTTGACGAATGCATGGTTTATGCAGACAGTTAATAGAGAAGTTGAAGAGAGAAGGGGATATGATAAAGCTGCAGCTAGAAGGAAGAGTCTCAGAAATGCTTGAGATAGGGGAGTGAATGTGAGGGTTGGGTAGGAGGGAATGATATGAGGTTAGTGTAGACAGGAGTATGAAAAGTGGTGTGATAAAGAAATGAGGATACATGGCAGAGTATGGGAACAATGAAGTTGTGAAGGGAGGGGTGGGTTAGGGTAGTAAGTGATGTACTGCAATTTTGAGTGGTGTAAGGCTGGAAGTGATTCTAGGCAGGAAGGGTGTTGTGAGTGGGTGAGCAGACAGGAAGGGGTGGTTTGGAATGGGGGTAGGGTAGGGGAGCAAAGTGAGCCTGACCTTTTCAATGGTGAACAGAGTGGGGCTATACCTTTGGAGAAAACACAAAAAGAAAAAAAAACAATCAGTAAGCAGTTAAGTGTGTCAGAAGTTGGAACAGGAGAGGCAGAGGGGGATAGAGCTGCCAGGTGAGATAGTCTGAGAAAAATCTGAAGGAAGTGAGGCAGTAGTTCAGTAAAGAATACAGAAGATAGTTAGAAGGAAATTGAGAATTGCAGGAGGGACAATTCAGAGCAGAAGAGACCAGAGAAAGAGCAGATGGGGGATTTAGGTGAACAGAGAGATGTAAGAGTAAAAAAAAAAAATAGTTGCAGGAATGTAGGAGAAGTGGAGAGAGCAGGGTAGAAGGAGAGACAGGGGGTGGCCCGGAGGTGTGCAACAGAGTAGCGTACACAGGAGTAAGAGTTCAGGTATCACAAACTAGTGCACTTAGAAAGACATACTTAAACAGTCTCTGATAAATGGCAGGAGGCACCAACGGAGAGGGCTTGACTCTAGTTTTTTTCCCACCAGGGTAGGTCTGTGGGCTTTGAAGGATTGAAGTTATTACTAATTTAAACAGTCTCTGATAAATGTTAGGAGGCACCAATGGAGAAGTCTTGACTCTAGGTTTTTCCCAGCAGGGAAGGTCTGTGGGCTTTGCATGATTGAAGTTATTACTAACTTAAACAGTCTCTGATAACTGGCAGGAGGCACCAACAGAACAGACTTGACTGTAGGTTTTTCCCATCAGGGGAGGCCTGTGGGCTTTGCAGGATTGAAGTTATTACTAACCTATGTTGTCTGGAACACACCACATGACTGATTGATGAAGAAGGGGAGAGAGAGAGAGAGTAGCCTTTACTATGTCATTATGCAGTTCAGACATGAAAATAGATTTTGCAGTATCTGAGCAAAGCCAGCTTATACAACTATGATGTTTGTCACCTAATGCGATTATGAAGTACAGTTAACAGAAGTCAGTGCTGAAGATCTTGGAATTCGGGGTGCTGCACACTCCCTAGTGTAATATCTTCTCTGGTAAGATCAGACCACTAAATGGTCTCCTTTGAAGAAAAATAAAACCTGGACCCCCCCCCCTACTAACCCAGGAATATTCAGGAACTTCTCTAAGGCTAGCCCCCTGCTATTAAGAGATAATCTGGCAAAATCTGAAGCCCCCATAAACCCAAAGAACACTGCTGCCTATGCACAACTATTCACAGAAACCCTATGCAAGCATGTTAATAGCTGCATAGTGGCAGCTATACCCACCAGGAAGAAGTACAGAACTAACTAAGAAAACAAGCCACCCTGGTGGAATCACAAAATCAATAGGCTGTATAACAGAAGGAAGAAAATCAAGGCAAAGATTAGGAGGTGCAGTGCCCAGCAGGATAAAAGCACTCTAATCAGACTGAACAAACATTCAGAGGACAAATAAAGTCTAGATAAGCCATATCTGAAGTAAATTTGGCCTGCCAGGCCAAGGACAACAACAAGGCATTCTTCAGCTATGTACACAACTTCAGTTGTGTGCAGAGCTGACTGTACATGGAGCCACCTGCATGAAGCCAGAAGATATAGCAAACCTACTGGCTGACAAATTCAGCTGCAACTTGATCCCTCCCTCTCTCCCCCTCAACTTTGCCTCAGGAAATACCATCAAATCTAACTCTCCCTGCTATCACTACAGAACAAGTACTTAATGATCTCTCTAAGGCCAAAAACACTGCATCAATGGGCCTAGGCAATATCCCAGGATGACTTCTGAATAGCATGAAACAAGACATTTCAGGGCCTCTGTAATTGCTATTTAACTGTAGCCTCCAAACAGGCTTCATACCTCATGACTGCCAAACATTCATCCCTCTGCACATAGGTGGGCCATCTACAGACCCTGGATCTACAGACCCATAATGCCATAACATGCTTGCATAGGGTTTCTGTTACACAGCATGGGGCTACAGACCCACAATGCCAACAACTACTATGCCTTTATGGCAACATTCACACTAATCCTGGCCCAAACCATGACCAACCCATTATGCCAACTAACAACCCAACTGATCTTATTAATCCTACAACCAAGACCAATACTCTCCAGATTGCTCATCTCAATATTCGGAGCCTAAATAATAAGATAACCCAACTACATGCTCTCCTAGATCTCTACTCCTTTGATATCCTATGCCTAACTGAAACCTGGCTAAAAGTAGACACCAAGAACAATGACATACTACCACCAGGTTATAACATCATTAAACTTGATCGTCAGGTCAAAAAGGGTGGAGGAGTAGCAATACTCTACAAAACTGAACTATTAGTTACCTTAGTAGAGTCTAAACCACCTTCACTCAACATCAGTGAAATCTTAATCACCAAACTAGAAATGAATAAAAATAAATCCATTTACATCATTTGCTGTTATATCCCCCCAGGTAACAATATCAATAACCTAGAAAACCTACTGAGCTGGCTCTCAACCTCTTACCCTCAGGAAACCATACTATTAGGTGACTTTAATATTGATTGGAACTGTTGTATTTCCCAATTTCGAACCTCTCACATCAACCTCTATGGCTTTACTCAGACTATTACCGTCCCTACCCGAATAAATAAAACCAGTTCCAAACAGAGTATCCTGGACTGGATTCTTGTTAACACTAACCCTATTTGTTATATCACAGGTACACTACCTGATAATATCAGTGACCATCAAATCACTTTTATCAACCGAAAAAAAAGCCCCATCCCCACTAATATTCAACTCAGAACTAACAGGAACAAAACTAACTTCAACATAGACAACTTCCTATTAGAGCTAAAAGTTTGCAACTGGTCTCCTCTGAAATATTTGCCTCTAGATGAAGCTGTCTCTTACTTTAACAATAAATTCCTTCAAATCCTTGACCACCATGCCCCTACAAGAGTAACAAGAACCAAAACAAAGCCTGCTCCTTGGCTATCCAAAGAAACCAAACAAAAAATGTTACATAGAAATAGAACATGGGACAAATGGAGAGCTACCAAAAACCCAGCTGACCATGTGACCTTTAAACAACTTTAGAAATGAAACAAAGAAACTGATAGTCACTGATAAAAAAAATTACTACTCAAAAGTCCAATACGCACAACATCAAAACCCCCAAAAATTCTGGAGAGGTATCAACAAATTACTGCACCCAGGTAACTCCAAAACACCTACACCCTCAAACCTCACTCATACTTCCCCAATTCAAATTGTTGATGTATTTAACTCATTTTTCAAAGATACTGTTACTTCCCTAGCTTCATCCCTATCCCCACCATCCACGCAAGCACCCAACTCCCTAAACAATAATCCCCCCTCATTTAAACTACAACCAGTCTCAACAGATCTCATTCATAAATTACTTACCGAGCTAAAACCTTGTACCCATTCAGCTGACCTCATTCCAGCCGAATACCTACTGATTGCAGCC
Source organism: Protopterus annectens (assembly GCF_019279795.1). Lineage (NCBI taxonomy): Eukaryota > Metazoa > Chordata > Ceratodontiformes > Protopteridae > Protopterus > Protopterus annectens. The sequence continues at coordinate 484,218,350 of NC_056736.1, read as the reverse complement.
AAACCACTGGCCTTCCTTGTCTCTATTTTAATCAATCGTACCATAACAGAAGGCTGTATCCCAATCCTTTGGAAAGTCTCTCATATCATCCCATTACATAAGGGTGGTAACTTAAATGACCTCTCTAACTTCCGTCCCATAGCCTTACTTTCCCCTTTAGCAAAAATCATGGAAAGATGTATACATAGGCAATTACTTAATCACCTCCTCCAAAACAATCTCCTAGCAGACAGTCAACATGGTTTTAGACCTTATCACAGTACTACTACTGCACTCTTGTCTTTCACTGACCATATTAATAGAAATCGGAATAACAACTTACTGTCCTCTGCTCTATTCTTAGACCTCTCTAAAGCCTTTGATATGGTCAACCACACTCTCTTACTTAGCATCTTGAAATCTCTTGCTTTGGACTCTCAGGCTATCCAGTGGTTCTATTCCTACTTAAATAATAGACAACAAGCAGTGCTATGGGAAAATCACTTATCATCTCTTCTTCCTATCAAAATAGGTGCACCACAAGGCTCAATACTTGGACCTCTCTTCTTTTCTATTTTCATAAACATCCTAAATAAGTCCCTTCCTCAATCAATCTGTATTCAATATGCCGATGATTCAACACTCATATGCTCAGCTTCTTCAATAAATGACCTTCAAAATATCACTCAAAAAGCTTTCACAGCAGCCGAAAACTGGTTCCAACAATATTGCCTCTTACTATTACTATTACTAACTATTACTATTCGCTCCATCACATAAGTCATCCTCTCTCTCCTTCAATATATCCTCTAACAAACTAGCAACAGCTTAACATAACATAGCCAGATTTGCAACAGGAGCCCCATTTCATACCCACCATTGCTCTAATCTCAAACAGCTAGGTTGGCTAGAACTACAAAATCATATACGACTTCTGCAACTGACCATTACCCACAAAATCTTTCATCAGCCCACTAATACCACTATACTCTGTTCCCTTATTACCCCATATAAAAACATCTCTTCCCTACACTCTGCTACCAAACTACTAGCTGCCACCAACAAATCCAACAACAAAGCTGGGGATAGTCTGTTCTCCAACTGTACTGCACCAATCTGGAACAAGTAAAACGTAAAGTTCACATAAACTAGTAAAACAAGAAAACAGGTCTGTCAAACGTTGACTTGTTTAATAAAATAACCCTTTTCCACAACGAACAGCAAGCAGACTTGAAACAGAAAGCAGACTCGAACCAATGTAACACAACAACGATACTTAGCGCTTTCACCCCTACACACCAGGGTATCATCAGAGTATCCATTGTTAGGTTCTTGCACCTTTTAAATACCTTAAACTCATAGTAATTAACCAATCACAATAACCCTATACAATGTAATACACATATATTTTAAAAAAATATTCTAGTCTAATATACTTATTATACTGCATAAATTTACAATAAAAACATGTATTAAATGCATAAAATACATAAAATACATAAAATATTTGTACCAAAACGTCTCATTAATTCAATAATACCTTTAGTCAAAACTTGATTTGTTTTATTGCTAATAAATATTTAAATAATTATTAGACTTAAAATGTTACTATAGTTTAAAAATGTATCTTTATGTATTTCAAGAATGTGCATTATATTCAATTTTAGCACTATATAAAAAATACATATAAAAAATATATATATAAATGTGAAAAAATGTTTATATATAATGAGTTCCAATTAATCATTGAAATTATAAATCTTATTAATTCAGTATCATATGAAGTGAGATTTGTATTTTAAAATACTAATTATAGAGATTTGTTCATTAATACCTGGTAATTGATTGGCATTTAATCTTAACTGCCATAAACATTCTTTAACCTCTAAAAAAGTTTTGTCATCACCCCCTTTACTAATGTTATATGGAACCTTATCTATAATGAAAAAAATAAACCTCTTAAAATCTTTACACTTAATACTGTGATTGTACAGTGAATTAGTACATTTTTTGTTCTTGCTATCCCTATTGTGTTCCATAATACGGTCTCTTAATCTCCTGATAGTTTTCCCTATATAATATGCCTGACATGATAAACATGAAGCCAAGTATACAACCATTCTTGTATTACAATTACAAAAACCCGGACACTTGATGGACCTACCATAATTGTGTACCTCCACATATGGGCCATCATTTATAAACGTACATGTTTTGCAAAATCCACATTTACTCATTTTAGAATTTTTGTAAATGTTGTTGCAACCACTTGTTTCAAAATATTCTTTTAAGTTTTTTCCCCTACTATATGTCACATTTGGATGTTCCCCAATAATATTTGATACATCTAGTGTATTCATAAACACACTTAACCATGTCTCATTTAGTATATTTATAATTAATTTGGCTTCATCATTGTATGGTAAAATAAGGGCATCAATTTTGCTTTTGTCTATTTCATTTTTTCTGTTTGAATTGTTGCCCTGTCCCGATTTCAAGATTGGTTTATAATAAATGTGTCTCTTGTGTAAGATCTCTTCTTTCACGTGGTTTAATAGTGTATATGGATAGTTCCTATCCTGAAACATCCCGACTAATTTATCAATTTCTATAGAGAATTTCATGTCCTCTGTTATTATACGTGATAAACGTACCATTTTCCCTTTTACTAAATTCTTTTTTTGGAAATGTGGATGACTACTGTTAAAATGTAGAAAAGAATTGGAGTATGTTTTCTTTCTATATATATTTGATTATATACCTTCATCATTCTTGTAAAATAAAATATCCAAGTATTCACATTTATTGTAACAAATGTTGTGTGTGAATCTCAAAAAAGCAGATGTAGTATCCAAAAATAATATAAATTCCTTCAATTCTTCCTTGTTTCCTTTCCAAAAAATTAGTATATCATTAAGAAACCTACAATAAAGCAAAATTTTTGAAAAATATCTGGAAGTAAAAATACTTTCTGTCTCCCAACTGGCTAACACCAAATTGGCATATATTGGGGCACATCTTGCACCCATAGCCACACCAGCCTTTTGCCTGTAATATTTTCCCTCCATAAACATAAAATTGCTTGTTAGAACTAAATCCATCATATCCACCAGCAATTTACGTTTAACAGTATGCATACTGCTGTATTTAAATAGACTTGTCTCAAACATAGTGAGGCCCTGTGTGTGTGGTATAACCGAAAATAAATTTACTACATCTATAGTGACCATCAGTGTGTCAGGGTTTATAAGGACTGTATGTTCCTTCACTATTTCTAGACAATGCCATGAGTCTCTGAGAATGTGTGGTAACTTGATTAAGGTATCCCTGCAATTGACATCAATATAACGTGCTATAGCTTCTAACTTAGAACCTTTTGCAGAAACAATGGGTCTGAAAGGTGGATTGTTAACATTTTTATGAATTTTTGGTATACCAAAAATAGATGGTGTGACCGGATAATCAACTATTAGATATTCATATTCATTCCTGTTAATCAAACCTTCCATCATATATTCATATAGTAACCAATCCACCTTAGTGTATGCCCTACACATCTCATACCTAGATACTTCTTTGTAGGTGTTAGTGTCACTCAGCATATTAGTCATTTTACTTACATAATCAATTTTGGTCATAACCACAACTCCCCCACCCTTGTCTGGTTTCATAACTCTGTATCTATCATCCTTTGTAAATTCCTTTAGACAAAATCTCTCAGCTGTAGTTAAATTGTCATTCACTTTTGGTGAGTTAATCAAAATCCTTCGAAATTGTACTTCACATAACCTTTCAAATATGTGTACAGCTGAATTCTGGGGAGGTATAAATGTACTACTTCTTTTTAAAACCAGTAGTTTAGTCTCATTGTTAGAAATGGCATTTCTTTCCGTAGCATAAAATATTTTTAAATTTGGTAATCTTGTAAACATTTTTAAGCTAACCAGTGTGTTGCCTATATCTGTTTTGAAACTAGGCACATATGAAAAACCCTTTTTAAAAAGGGAAAAGTAATCACTTCCAAACTCAGTGTCAGTGTAGTTGTGTAAGGAAAATCCACCATCAGTAATGGTTAAACATCTTTCATTTAATTCATTGTTAGGGGAATTTGATTCATAAGTTGCTCTATCATTATTATCTATACATGCGTACTCTTTGTAAGAACATTTGTTACTGTTACTGTTACTAAATTCATCAACATTTTCCAACAATTGGGTATTCTCATAGTGTGTATTAACAGCTGCAGTACTTACATAACTACAACAAGGGTCTAATATTGTGAATTTGTCCTGTACCTTTGAACATCCCTGTACTGATTCTGATATTGGTGTTGCCCCTGATAACGGTCGCGTATTCGCTCTGACCTCCGTAATGTTGGTTCCTCTAAAAAAAACTCTGTCATTGTCTTTGTTAGGTAAATACCCTGTCCTGTTAAATGTATGCTCCTTGTTCCCCTGTATTACTTTCATTACGACTATTCTGCTCAAAATTAATCCTGTCATCTAGTTGTTTACTTCTAATATTGTTTTTATATTCTCTAAAATGAGTGTACCAAAAACCCAGCTGACCATGTGACCTTTAAACAACTTTAGAAATGAAACAAAGAAACTGATAGTCACTGATAAAAGAAATTACTACTCAAAAGTCCAATACGCACAACATCAAAACCCCCAAAAATTCTGGAGAGGTATCAACAAATTACTGCACCCAGGTAACTCCAAAACACCTACACCCTCAAACCTCACTCATACTTCCCCAATTCAAATTGTTGATGTATTTAACTCATTTTTCAAACATACTGTTAATTCCCTAGCTTCATCCCTATCCCCACCATCCACGCAAGCACCCAACTCCCTAAACAATAATCCCCCCTCATTTAAACTACAACCAGTCTCAACAGATCTCATTCATAAATTACTTACTGAGCTAAAACCTTGTACCCCTTCAGCTGACCTCATTCCAGCCGAATACCTACAGATTGCAGCCAAACCACTGGCCTTCCCTGTCTCTATTTTAATCAATCGTACCATAACAGAAGGCTGTATCCCAATCCTTTGGAAAGTCTCTCATATCATCCCATTACATAAGGGTGGTAACTTAAATGACCTCTCTAACTTCCGTCCCATAGCCTTACTTTCCCCTTTAGCAAAAATCATGGAAAGATGTATACATAGGCAATTACTTAATCACCTCCTCCAAAACAATCTCCTAGCAGAAAGTTAACATGGTTTTAGACCTTATCACAGTACTACTACTGCGCTCTTGTCTTTCACTGACCATATTAATTGAAATCGGAATAACAACTTACTGTCCTCTGCTCTATTCTTAGACCTCTCTAAAGCCTTTGATATGGTCAACCACACTCTCTTACTTAGCATCTTGAAATCTCTTGCTTTGCACTCTCAGGCTATCCAGTGGTTCTATTCCTACTTAAATAATAGACAACAAGCAGTGCTATGGGAAAATCACTTATCATCTCTTCTTCCTATCAAAATAGGTGCACCACAAGGCTCAATACTTGGACCTCTCTTCTTTTCTATTTTCATAAACATCCTAAATAAGTCCCTTCCTCAATCAATCTGTATTCAATATGCCGATGATTCAACACTCATATGCTCAGCTTCTTCAATAAATGACCTTCAAAATATCACTCAAAAAGCTTTCACAGCAGCCGAAAACTGGTTCCAACAATATTGCCTCTTACTATTACTATTACTAACTATTACTATTCGCTCCATCACATAAGTCATCCTCTCTCTCCTTCAATATATCCTCTAACAAACTAGCAACAGCTTAACATAACATAGCCAGATTTGCAACAGGGGCCCCATTTCATACCCACCATTGCTCTAATCTCAAACAGCTAGGTTGGCTAGAACTACAAAATCATATACGACTTCTGCAACTGACCATTACCCACAAAATCTTTCATCAGCCCACTAATACCACTATACACTGTTCCCTTATTACCCCATATAAAAACATCTCTTCCCTACGTTCTGCTACCAAACTACTAGCTGCCTCCAACAAATCCAACAACAAAGCTGGGGATAGTCTGTTCTCCAACTGTACTGCACCCATCTGGAACAAACTTCCAAGTGAACTTATGTCTATTACCTCTTTACTTACTTTCAAGAAGCATATAAAATCGTGGCTTTACTCCCAGTGGCTCTGCCCTTGTTCTAACCCTGACTAATCCTTGTTTGTTCCATGCCTTTTCCTTTCTCCTGCTATCTATAACAAGATATTCTCTTATGGTTTCTTTACTTCTCATCTAATCTTGGATTCTCAATACCACTATGATGGATGGATGTTTAAAAGAAGAATTTAATGTACTTTTTTCCTGTTGATGCTACTAGTAGCTTTAGACTTTTATGGAAATGTTATGAACTACAGTCTGTCTTTAAATACACCCTCTGTACAACTATGTTTGTAAAATTATGTCTTACTGTGGACCTTTTCTCCCCGGGCCTCTACTGAAAATGGACATTAATCTAGCTAGACTAGCCCAGTCAAGAAATGTAAAATAAATAAAAAAAAAAAATAAAAAATAAATAAGTCTCACTAGTTTTATATGCAAAGCCATGGAAAGAATTATCATGGAAATGATCAATAATGATATAGTAAATTTTAGATGCTGGACCCAACCCTGTTTGGTTTCATCAAGGGCACGTCATGCCTACTCAACTTGATGACATCTTTAAGAATGTCACCAAAGCAATGGATCAGGGTGAAATGGTCCACACTGTCTACCTTGACCTGGCCAAGACATTTGACACAGTATCTCACTCAGGCAGTGTTGATAAACTCAGGAGGTTAGGTACAAACCCGTATGTCACCCAGTGGATATCCAAATGTCTCACAGACAGAAACCAGGAAGTTAAAATCGGGGAGTCCATCTCTACAAAGAGGATAGTCACAAGTGGAGTCCCTCGGGGATCAGTCCTTGGACTACTCTTTTTTGGTATTTACTTCTCTAAAGGCAAGGCCAATGTCAATGGTCTCTGGCTAACTAAATTTGCAGATGATTGCAAACTAGGAGCTGTCATTGAATCCTGCACTGACATAAATATTCTCTAAGAAGGGCTGACACAGACAAACAACTGGTGTCAGAGCCATGGACTAAAAGTAAATGCCAAGAAATGCATAATAGTATCCTTTGGGAAGTCATCCACCATTGGTAACTATCATATTGACATCACACCCCTTAGAGTTGACTCAGTAGTCGGGTATTTGGGGACAGACATAGACAGCAATCTAGCCTTTGACTATTATGTGTCTACAGTAATGAGGAAATCATTCTATGTTGCACAGCTTATAAACAGAGGTATGGCATCTAGGTCCAAGGAAGTCACTGTTCCACTGTACTCAGCATTCATCAGACCTATCATTGAGTGCAATGCTCCCTTTGATATGTACCTAACTAGGCATATCCAACAACTGGAATGTCCACACAGGTTCCTCACTAAGAGAATACTGGGCTTAAGTAAAATGTCCTATACAGACTGCCTCAAGGCCCTATCCCTGTATTCTGTCCCCTACAGACTATTTAGGGGAGATCTATGCCTGGCATACAGGACATTGTCAGACCCCACATTGATGGACCTCCTGCATATCAGCAAAACAAACAGCACCAGAATTACCCATTCTAAAGGTTTAAACCTTGCCTGTGGTATACATAGGACCTGCTGGAGAGACAGGTATGTATCACAGAGACTATGTAGTCTATGGAACAGGCTCCCCATCAAAGTGAAGCAGAGCTCCTCCCTAACCCAGTTCATGCGTAACTAGGACAACTGGGATGGAGATCAGGCAATTCATCCCTGGCTTGGCACCTATGTCTCTAATGGACATAGGCAACCTGTAAATGGTTCATCTCCCAGGCCCCTGCCTGTAAAGGTTTCATCTCCCAAGCCCCTGCTTACACTTATCAAGGGTACCAGAACTGTCAGAGATTTGGGATTTATGGCTAGGCTTAAAAAGGCCCTTGTGGTTGTTAGCCTAGTAAACACCTATGAATCTATGAACCTAAAGCAAAAACAGTATAGGGAATCATATTATATCACAAGCACTGCCACATGTTGAGGAAAAAACATTTTAGAGTCAGTTACACAGCATGGGGCTTACTTGCCTATGGCACCAGGAAGATCTGAAATCTGTCAGTTCTGTCTTCATGTCAGTCACTTGGATGCTTTGTCCATTGCAAAGCTACCAGTTGGGAAAAGAGAGCTGCAGTATTTTTTTATGTGCCAACCACCATGTGAGATATTAAAATGAGATCTGGTTTAACTTTTGTTAAGCTTTAATGCTCATCTGGCAAGTGTGATGAGATTTGAGTTGTTGAACTGTCGTATTAAAATCTTTAGACATAAACAAAAAACAAAGTTTCAACCTGTCTCAGTGTGGCAGACAGATGGAGTCCTGACTGTAGCCCCAGCCATTTGAACACTGGAGACCCTGCCAGTAAAGGAAGAATGGGAGTGGACACCTGATTCACTTTACCGTTCCCAGTGGACTGGGGGCTGGGAGAGTAGTGTAGAGATCACTCAGTGTAAGGATGGTCTGAGAAATGGTTGGAAATTATCTCAGCAAGTATGATGAATTATGCAAGAAGTATAGACTATCAAGCAATGCTTATTACAGTAGCCAGGAGTGCTATGTAGAGTCCTTGCCAGTAGCCCAGTATTGTACTTGGAATTGTCCGTACCAGACAGAAGAAGTACAATGAAAACAGTAAAGGCAGCCGCCCAGTGAGTGAAAAGGATGACATATTATGTCTTGGAACTGAAAGTGCCTCTTTTCACAAGTCAATAGTCAACAGAATTTATGCTTCCCTCTGGTTCCTCATCGACATTAAGGCAGTTAGAGTCTCAGAGGCCAGACAGATGACTAATATAGGAAAGGACCCAGGGCCAAGCTCATGATTGGAGTTACAATGATTTCAGTTATATAAGTTAAATGCTAATTATATAAGGATAGTAAACACATCACTTAGTTGAGATTAATAACCACAATAATTAAGGTGACATATTTGTATACATGTATATATGGTATAGTAGAGTAAATTGTTATCACTCTATAGGTTGATGTTATATCTCTAGTACTGCTCACAATTGCAAAATAATGTATAAGAGAACTACTATATGATAAATGTTCTTGGACTAATCACAATATAAGCATATCCTCATGGTAATAACAAAATTATAGATCTACCTAATTTCACTGTTAATTAGTGAAGTGTGCAATATCTATTATTACTTCCTTATGGTATGCATTCTGTAACATCATCTGTAACACATGTATATCTTTGTTTATATTCTTCTGCATATTTTGTGAAAATATTTAATAAAAAGAAATTTGATAAAAAAATGATTTCAGTTATAATATTAGGAAGGACTCAAATAAGGAGGCCAAATAGGTAAAGAAAATCATAAAAAAGTAAACAAACAAGTTACTACCAAATAATAACTATAATATAAGTTGCTATAATGACACACACACAATGCTAACAGCTCTCAGTACCATAATCTTACCTAGCACTTATCTAAAAAAGGTTTCTAATCAAACCCACTTTGCTATCCCTTCTTTTGTATATTAACACAGGTTTAGTCTGATTTCAGTATATGATAGCTGGGGTCTATATTATAAGATCGATGGTTGAAAACATCGAACACCATATGGTCGGCACCATATGGTCGATGTCTTCAAACATCGAACTTATAAAAACAACAAAAAGAAAAAGTACCCTAATGGGTTTAAGCAGAGGAGCAAGCCCCCCTGCACACCCCACATGGGGGGCTGCTGCACCCCCACACCCCCACTACTTAAATATACCAACTCCAAGACCACAAACTAGGAGTCATAATCAAAACTCCTAACGATGTGGACATCTTACAAAAGGGCCTCACTGAGACAGATGCCTGGTGTCAAAGCCATGGCCTCAAGCTCAATGCCAAAAAATGCATTGTCATCCCTTTTGGTAAAAACTCTGTACCCATGAACTACATCATAGGCGGTAGTATACGTAACACTGAAAGTGTGATAACAGACTTTGGGACACAGGTGGACAGTAGTCTCTCCTTTGATAATCACATCACCACAGTAGTCAGGAAATCCTTGTACATGGCACACCTCATCACAAAAGGTTTCTCATCCAGAAAAAAAGAGGTCATTGTTCCCCTCTACTCATCACTCATTAGACCCATTATAGAGTACAACGCTCCTTTTGGTATTTACCTCACAAGACATCTGCAACAACTGGAAAGGCCGCAAAAATACCTCACAAAGAGGATTACCAGCCTCAAACAGATGTCCTATGCAGACCGTCTCAAAAAACTCCAGCTTTACTCCATCGCATATCACCTACTCAAAGGTGATCTCTGCCTAACATACAAAGCTATGTCAAACCCAGAGCTGTTGGACATGCTCCACTTAAAGAAATCTCAATCCCTCCGAGCTACACACTCTAGGGACATAAACCTTGTCACCACAATAAACAGAACATGCCGGAGGGATAGATTCCTGTCCCAGAGACTTCCCATACTCTTGAATAAACTACCTATCTATATCAAACAAAGCTCCTCATTAGCACTCTTCAAGAAAAATCTTGATGATTGGATGGGAAATAGGAAATTCACCCCGGGGATCACCTCTGTGGCTCTGCTCGACAGTGGCACAGGAAAATAATTTTCTTGGGTGGCAAAAGCCAGGGTACCTTTTTGGCTGGGCTTGTATAGGCCCCAGAGCCGATAGCCTAGTACCTACCTATGAATACTACATTGCAGTAAATGGAAATCTCCCCTTATGGAGATTTCTGTTTACACATTCGATGTTCCCGACTTTCGCTATCCTCGTGTCGACAATATCAGCTTCGATATTGTCGGCTTTTGAGAATATAGTATAGACCTGATAACTATATAGCGGTATAGACTTTCAATATGTCATGATGTAAGAAAATATAACATCCTACTTTACAGTGCATCCGTTTTCTGGATCCAAAACATTAATTTCAATAGAAAACAGGGCCTGTACTTTCAAGTCATCATTCATTCCCCAGTACTCCCTTGCTCATGTATGCCAACAGTTAGTCTAGAGGAGCTGCCCCTCCCCCAGACCTGTATGTAGCTCTTCTAGCACATTCCTCAACATTTAAACAAAAAAGGTCCTGTCCAACCTGAGAGGGAAAAAAAAACTTTTGATACCTGAGAATCAAAAGGACCTAAAAGAAATACATCTGTTGATCACAATCCCCTAATAACTTGCACCCTTTTTGCACTACCCTGGTTACTGCGCTGCCTGTCACAAAATTCAACCCTGCACCCTACCTTTGAAAGACATCTTTCACAAGCAGTACCAGTGCAGAAGATTCTCAGACACTTATGGCACATATACCAACACAGACAAACAGCATGAGACATGCCACCTTATATCACCTTAACTCTTATGCTAGGCTGCAAAAAGTCCCACATGCAGTGACACTCCATTGCCAAACCTTTTGGCATATCTAAACATGCTGGCATTAACAAGCACTTAATGCATCCATAAGCACATCCCCTAAAATGGCTACCTATTATAATGTCGGCACTTGAAATGCTGAGAACTAACCAAAAAAAAAAAAAAAAGACAGGAATCCTAGGAAAAAAATAATCTTGAAGATCACTCCTCTCTTGTAAATTTTATTGTACGGGGGCAAGTCTCTGCACCCCCGATGTAAGATACACATATTCATAAAATGCACATACACATGTGGTGTGTGCTTGCATGTTTGTGTGTGTGTGTGTGTGTGTGTGTGTGTGTGTGTGTGTGTGTGTGTGTTTTGCATGTGTATGTGTGTTTGTCTATCTATAGTTATAAATTATGGGTTTTGAGTAGGACATTAAAGCACATTCTTTCTGAATACATTTTTTTTTTCAAATTAATTTCATCAAACAAAATCTCATATAAAAATATGGGAGGAGATGACAAGCCACAGTTTTATGACAAAATAATCCCTAAAAGTTAATATAGCTTCAAAAGAAATAGTGTCACTTTTCCTCAGAATTAACAGGATTGGATTTACAGTATCTTGACCATTTGTGTTTAATTGACATGTCCAGTGACAGATAGCTAAAATAAAAACAGATGGTTCTTTACTTATTAAGAACAATCGTGCCTGATGAAAGCGGTCTTTGATTTCAAACAGAAGGCCTTCCACAGTATATATTTATACAGTGGGCAATTCTGCATTGCTTGCCAGTTAAGATGTAAGATTGCAGTTACAGAGCTATATTTGTCAGTATCAGCATCTCAGCAGATGCATACTTGCCTTTGATGTTAGAGGTTTAGAAGTCAGTAGGTTCTGTTCCTGTATCAGATGTTTGGTATAATTTCAGTGCACTGACCCTACAGTGCAGCATAAATGGGGCTCTGAACTACAGAGTGTGCTACCCTTTCAATGAAATGTTAAACAAGCATCCATCTGACTGATCTGGTAGTTTGTACAACGGATGAAAAAAGATCCCATTGCATTTATCAAAAACAGTGACTTCCCACTGTGCCATAGTCAAATTTCTCCTAACAAGTATGAATGCTATTTTGGGCTAACCTGAAAAAAAGCTGCTTGTCTAATGCAACTAACCTTGCCAAAAAAGTGTAAATAAATAAAATATATACATGAATAAATAAATAATTGATTTCTCACTTCACATGATTGAAACATACAGCTTTCATTTCCATTGCATTCGCACGCACGTGTGTGTAAAATATATATGCATTTGAGTTAGTGTTGTTTTATGCAAAAAATCTAAAGGAATATGCATATATCTGCCTTAGAATTATATCTAATGCAATGAGAATAATGAAACACAAACATTTAATGTTATCCAGATGAAAAGTGAATAATATAATATTTCATGGATAATTATTTTATATTTAAAGCATCTCTGATTGTACTTTTCTTTAGTTTCCCTTCAGACTGAAACTTAGTGCAACATTCTTAAGTGAAACTGCTTTATGTGGCCATGTCACTCTTCTTCTATGTGTGCGGAAGTTTGAATCTGTTTGTATGTGTGTTTGTGTGCATGTGTAAATTTGGGACAGTACAGGTACATTGTACATGTTGACTTTGCATGTTTAGGGAGATTGATTTAGTTCTGACAGATGCTGGCATAACTTGTGTCTTACATAGTTTGTCACAGTATATTTTGTCTTCTTTCTTGCCAACTCATATACTTTAAATGGTCACATGTTGAATAGTATCAGTTCTTTCTCGCCTACATTTTGACAGCACATATCATAGAAAGCCAAGAAAATGGAAGAATCTAAAGAGTTCTGCACAATGTTTTTTCTTGTTCTCTTCCATATATGCATTAGCCACAACTCAGTAATAAATGGATTAAGCCCACACGTGATGTTGCTGTGATAGTTTAATACTGCAGTCTATTAAAAGACGACCACTGCACTGACATTCTATGATAACTGGTAAAGCACAGATAAACAATGGTGGTCTCAGGAGGTATGTAGGAAGCCATGATTTCTTTAAGGTTCAGCATTCTGATCCACTACAGTAAAAATGGTGCATTGTTATGCTGTCCTCTGTTCAAGGTTGTAGGAACCAGGAGTCATTGCTTAGTCTCAGGAGAGCTACACTGAGACCAAAAAGCATTCATGTATTTTTTTAGTTTTGAAATTTCCTAGAAAAATAATATGTAGGCTCAATTATACATAAAAGAGTAAAAGTTCTTAAAGCAAAGCAAACAAAAAAAAAAAACAAAGGGGGGGGGGTTGAGAGATAAATCCTTGCAGTAAACTATAAAGAGCCCTGATAAATCCTTGCAGTAAACTATAAAGAGCCCTGTGCTCCAAGTTCTCCTGAGACTCGAAATGTTAGATGAAAATGTACCAACAAGGAGAAAGAACTTCTAAAAGTATTAGATTTATTTTCTATATTCATTTGACATTTGTTGGGGATCAGCAGTCATGACCAATTTTCTGTTACTGAAAGCAAATTGCATAGTTTTAAGAATTTTAATTTATCTTTAAATAAAGTATGGGCCCCTTACTGACCAAGTTCACTGCATAGCTTCTGAATGCCAATGACTTTTCCTTTTTAAGTATTTAATAAACCCTGTGTTTTTAAAGTACAACAAAACATTCTACTTATGCTGTGCTGATGAAGTCAATAAAAAGATGAAACATGCACATGTGCAGCTAGAGAGGTTTGGCTTTTTTTTCCAGAAAGCACATAAAAAGGAAATGTCATGGGCATTCAGAGGCCATGAAACTGAAACACCTGATGTATTAAGGGGTCATTTGCATATATCCCATGGACCTCAATTACAGGAGGTTTAAGGTATCACCAAGTGAAAACTCTAGCTTGGCTGGGGTTTTCTTGCAGTTTTTACTGAATGATTTGTCTGTGTAATCTTTTGATCCTTTGGTTTGGCCATCGCTAGATAACAGACATAAATAAAAATTCACTGAAACACCTTGTGAGATGGTAGAATACTCTATTCAAAATGTATTATTAGAAAAAAAAAATAAGTGCTTTCTTCCCATTACTACCAGGACTGCTTCAAAATAAAGACATTCAATAATCAAGCATATCAAATACCTTTTAAAAGTTATGTGTTGAAATTCACCAATTGGTAACACAAACATACAATAAATGCCATCACAACATTCAGATATTAACATAAAATATAAAAAGATATATGAAATATATAAAATCTATCTGTTTATATATATGCAATAATAAAAATATGAAAATCAAGTTAGTATGTGAAGACAGAAAATCAGGAAATTTAAATCATATCATTGAGCCCAGGGAAACTCCCTGCACTGGGGTAAAATTGCCACCACAGTTCCCTTTTCTGTAATAACAAACCCAATGAACCACCTCTGGAATTTTTGTCAAACATTTCCAAAACAAAAAAAAGTAAATATAATGAGATGCTTAACTAAATGGTTGCAAAGAGCATTTGTCTATTTTTATTTACTAATGTCATATAGATGGTACTAAATCCACTCTCTAATTTTTCTTTCAGTCTTATCAATATAAAACTAGTACAGTGTTGGCATTTATCTAAATAAATGTCACCTTTAATATTACTTTTAAACAATCCTCTGGTCACTATAGAAACAAACAAACCTATGAGTAGACAAGGGAACCAACTGGAAAAAGTCAGTAATAGTAAATAAACACAAAAGTGTTTCCACAAGGCAGGGAATTCTTGCAGAAGAAATTTATTGCAAAGAGTAAGCGCTTTCGCGAATACAATTCGCTTCTTCAGGCTGTTTAAAAAGGCAACATAACACAGTCCTTTATAAATGCCCATTCAACCAATCATGCTGCAGAAAAAGCCAAATTGCTTTAACATATAAAATGCCAAATTAGTTTAAAGCAGCACTCTGCAAACATATTCAAAAATATATATAAGAAAAATTCTATGTCTAAATAACAGTTAATAAACAAATAAACTTATCAATTGTTACATACCACGGTAAGCTATATTAAATACTCATAAATTCCAGTTGAGCAATACAATGATAAAACTAATATACATACAACAAAATACACCTCTAAAACATATCTCACTCAAGAATTACAAAAACAGGGTCTGTTGTAAGAATATACCTAATACTATATAAAAAATGATTAATACATATAGGAATCAATGCTTAAGGGCCCTTGCCTTCAGAAATGGTTTAAGGGAGACCCTATTATTGTAAAGAGCATTTGTCTATTTTTGTTTACTAATGTCATATAGATGCTCCTAAATCCACTCTCTAATACTCTGTTAGCAACTAACCTGTGGCTACACTGTTTACAATTCCTGCATTTAAAAGTACCACATTTTTTGGTTCCAGCCATCGTATCTCTCTTATTAACTTTCAAAATATTTTTTAAAACACTTTCTTCTTTTGTATACTATACGTTTTATGCCAAGTCTATTAAGTAACTCATTATTGATACTAAATAATGTCCAATTTTTATCAATAATGTTGGCTATCATATAATTAGCAAAATTAAACATAGTCACAAAAGCTCTGGAAAACTCACCAGATGCAAACAAATGACCAATATCTGGCTCACAAAGCATAAATTTAGCATTGATATCATTTGTCTCTATCTGGTCATTAACCCATATATTCAGATTTAAATCTAACTTTCCTAACATGGGTGAATAAAAGGGTATTTTCTTTTAAACTATGTCATCAAAAATATATTTAACAAATTGTCCTGATAACCCCTTCATGAAAAAATATTAATTAGTTTATGACATTCTGTAATAAAAGTGTCAAATTCTGACCACTCAACAAGCTGGCACTTAACAATCTCCTTTTTCTGATATCACAGATGACAACTGGTGAAATGGAGGAATGAACATGGAATAGGTGGGCTTTTCAAATATGTTGGAAATAAATCTCTCATGCTGACAGTCCTTTTTAATTTGTACATCTAGATAGGAATTTGATTCATATCCAACTGAATAAGTAAATTGAAAGAAAGTGGTAGTGGCGTTAATGTAATTAATAAAATTGTCAATTTTATCCACAGAATCTTTCCAAAAAAATACATATATCATCGAGATATCTCATGTATATACAGCAGGATGCCACAAATGGACAGCTGAAAATAAACTTTACTTCCCACTCTGCCATCACTATGTTAGCTATTATTGAGGCACAGGCTACTGCCATTGCTATACCTGTTTTCAACAGTTTGTGGTAGCTCAAGTGGATGTAAAAGATCCCAAAGTACCTATTGAAAAGAGTAGAGAAAGCCCTAGTTAAATTTATCCTAGTAGTACAAAGACCATCTCAAGTCTCCTCCGAAAAGAGGCTACTAGCTTAGTGGTACAAACCTGTTTAAAGAAGGATAACTGAAAAAAAAGTACTTTTACTGCAGATCTGGTAAAATGTAGAATTCTCTGCCAATTAATATGAGAATGGCAGAAAGGCTGGTACCTTTCAAGAAGCTTTGACATGGATAAGGTGAATGACCCTGATTTTTGTGGTACAGATTCCTAGATGGCCTCTCTCAAGACCTTGAGTTTATTTTCATTAATACATTGAATGCTGAATATAAATAAAAGTTAGTCTCTGTCCATCTAAATAAGATTAATGAAATATGTGGGGAATCTAGAGTTAGTTATGTAGAGTATCTTGCACTGCAGTACTAGGGAACATATTTAGTGTTGGGTGATGGAGTCATATTTCCAGCAGAACTCCATCCATGTTTCTTATTTGAGGTATTGCATTTATAACAGAGACATTGTAGTACAGAGAAAAATCATGTCTCCTGTCTTAAGTATCAGTAGGTAATTAATCTTGTTTTCAATACATTTCCTGAAAATATTTATGGTTTGGAATTTTAAAATAATGAGATAGAAAAGTGGCAGAACACTAATCATCAATCATGATGTGTGCAAGCCAAGAGTATTTGTTATAATCATGTAAAAATTTGATAAGCAGGATTAATTTGGGGCTAGAAATAGCATTTATTAAAGGTTTATAGAGTTGCAGCATTCCAGACAAATTGCTCAGTTTGTGAAAACTATATTTAAGGGTGTTGGATAGGGCAACGGGATTTGTAGGGAGGCAGTAGGGGAAATTATTGCACAGAGAGTAACTGTGAAAATTTTACTTGGTCCAGGAGTATTACATTTATTGTGATGAATGAACACTTGACTTGGTTTACTATTATACAAGCCTTCCCATATGTAAATTCCAAATATTCTCCACTTCAGTATTAAAAACTGATTTATGAAGTATTCTATTGTCTTTAAAATGGAAGTCTTGTTGTATTAACTCAAATGAAGGGAAAGTTTATTTATATAATTTTCATCCTACCTATTTATTTATATATATATCTGTATATCAGTCTGTTTATTGATCTATCTATCAACTCAGAAATCATGTTGCTACAATGACGATCGAAAATAAACACCTGTAACAACTTAATCTCAGGGGTATATTGTTTGGCAGGAGAAGCCCCCTTGCACTCCTCATGTGGGGCTGGTGGATACCCTCTACACACCATATTTAAAAATATCTATTCAGAGGTTGAACAGCAGTGGAGCAAAGGGAGAACACCATTGTCAGTGAAAGTTATTTTGCCCAAATTTTCTCGCTCATTAAATACTCACTCAAAGTGTGACTGACCAACTGACAGGTTTCATCTTTATGGTTTCACTAGTCTTGTGACACACTATGGAGGTGATAATATTGAGGGGATTGACTTAGATGTAAAATAATAAAACTTCAATGCACATTAAATGAGGTATGCTGAGAATGATTAAAAGGCTAAGTTTCGTCCAAGGTTTTCACAGAAGGTGTAAAATGATTTTGATAAACACAATAAGGGAAAAATAAGGCTATTCAAATGGCTAAGGGTATTATAGCTCATTTATCATCTAGAGCAAACATATATAATTCCGAGGGTGGTTCCCGAGTGATAAAACCTGTAGCTGCTCAAACTATGCTTGTATTTGCTAATGTAAATAAACTGCAGACCAGTATAGTGATGCTTCTTTTAACAGAAGTTACTATGTGGATTGGGCTGTACCGTAAAACATAAAGAAATACTTGGGAATATTATGATCTTAATTGCACTGATTCTACCTGTTAAGGAGAGATGTGACTTTTTCCAGGAATAACAGTTTTAGCAATAAATCTGACAGATAAGGCAATGGTTAAGTTAAAATATTTTTATAGAATTAAAATACAAAAAAAAAAAGAAAAGAAAAAGAAAAACATATGACATCTCTCTTGTCAATAATATATGAAAACCAGAAAAGTATGCTGACAAAATTAAATGACTACATGACTTTAATAACCTTAAGAAACAAGAATAATTTTAATCATAATTAATGCTTGCATGCCTACAAATGAAAAACCAAAAACTTCAACATAACAAAGCAGGTAATACAAAATCAACTTCAAAACGTATACTAAACTGTGTGTCATGATATATCAGCCAATTAAACTTCAGTAAAATCTAATTGCAACCCTACTGCAATGCAAATTCAGTAAAAAACTTTGTCATACATCAAGCAAATAAAAAATTGCAAAAAAAGTTAAAATTACTACTTGATGCTAAAGCTCTCAGTGCTACTAGCATGCTTACAATTTTAATAAACTTCTAACAGAAAAAAAGAAAAGAAACAAAATACACATGCAGATATATAGATAGACAGATATACTGCAATATGTATAAAAAATCACGCTTTTGGGACACTGGATAATTAAAACGATGGCTGCAGGTGCATGCGGCAGAGTATTAAAAACAAATATTTACTTTTTGTCATTCTGCTCATTAAAAGTATGATTTAAGTGTGCTGACAGAGTTATTTCTGTGTGTATTATATGAGTAAAAATTAGGAAATTACTAAAAAAAACACTGATGTGACAATTAGTATTTGGGAAATTATCCAAGAGTTATTGTGTTTATTACTGAAACATATGCATTACTGAATGTATCAGAAAGGGTAGTAGAAGATGTAAATGTACATGATGAATTCATCATTCATCCAGATGGTTGACACCCCCACAAGAGGTGCCAACATCCTGGATCTAGTGCTTACCAATATTGGGGACCACTGTCGCACCCCTGCTGTGAGGTCTTCCCTGGTGTGATCTGTCCACAAATCAGTCTCATTCGAAATAACTATCACACCTGATCCACCTTAACTGCAGCTAAACTTAAAACCTTTCCAAAGCAGATTATAACCTCTTACAGGATGGTATAAATAGCTTCACTGCACCTCCATCCTCAGATAGAATTGGCAACTATGCTGAGTTCTGCACCAATGCTTTATATAAACATCTGTATCACTGCATTGACCCGGCCATACCTAATAGGGCCAAAACAAGCTACCCAAGGAAGAGCAAACTTGCCTGGTGGACAACTGCCATTAACAAGCTTTACAATAAGAGGAAGAAATTGCTATCTAAGAGTAAGAGGGAGAGAGCCCTATACTAGAAACACTCCATCCTCAGCTTAAACAAGCAAATAAGACTTGTTGTGAAATCTTGCAAGCCAAACTATTAATAATAATTAGCTTCCTCAACTAAGGACAACCATAAGGCATTCTTTAGTTACTTCTGTAACTAAAAAGGAAAGGCCCAGCTTTGTGCCGAACTGGTAGCAAATGATGCAGTATATACTGAGCCTGTGAACATAGCTAACGTGTTGGCCAACAAGTTCTGTGAAAACTTCACTCCCCTGTCCCCACCACACGTACCCCATGACATCCCTACCACCTGTCCCTTACCTTGTATCTCTAAAGAGCAGGTCATAAACACCCTTTCAAATCCAAAAACACAGCATTATGGGACCTGATAACATACCAGGCTGTGTCCTACATGGGCTCCAAAAAGAATTAGCAACACCATCAGGTCCACTTTTCAATAAAAGTCTAAGCACCAGCTTCATCTCAGCTGAATGGAAAATGGCCACTGTTATTCTCTTGCACAAAGGTGGTGCTTTCACTGACCCCAGGAACTATAGACCTATTAGCCTGACTAGCCTTATTTGCAAGGCCATGGAGCGAATCATCATAGACCATATCAACAAAGATATAGGTAATCTCCAAACACTTGACCCTACTTAATTTGGATTTGCTAAAGGGAGATCATGCCTGTTAAACCTGGTGGACTTCTTCAAGACAGTCACCAAGGCCCTGGACAAGGGTAAATCTGTGCATAAAGCCTACCTTGACTTAGCCAAGGCCTTTGACACTATTTCCCCAATTCATGCATCATTGACAAACTCACTCAGCTATGTATCAAACTTTATATCATTAGATGGGTCGCTAACTGGCTCACTGATAGAACACATATAGTCAAAATAGGGGAATCCAAATCTAACAGCAGACCTGCAACCACAGGTGTTCCACAGGGATCAATCCTGGGACCTCTACTGTTTGGAATTTATTTCTCTGAAGTACAAGCAAAACCTAAAGATCTGTGGCGGACAAAGTTTACTGATGACTGCAAAATGTTAGCAGATGTAGAATCTCCAAATGATGTCAACATCCTACAAGACAGTCTTACACAAACAAATGATTGGTGGCAAAGTCATGGCATTAAACTCAAGGCAAAAAAAATGTATTATCATTACTTTCAGTAACAGCAATGTTCCTGCTAACTACCACATAAATAGCAACATCCTAAGTACGCAGTTTCTGGTGACAGACCTGGTTACACAGGTTAACAGCAATCTTACCTTTGATCACAGTGTCTCCTCAGTGATAAGAAGAGCATTCTGTTTTGCTCATCTCATACGTATGGGCATTGCCCCCAGAAAAAAATGAAGTTATAACCTACCTGTACTCTTCCCTCATCAGGCCAACAATTAAGTACAACGCCCCTTTTGCCATGTACTTTTCCAAGCACTTGCAGCAACTGGTGAAATCACAAAGTTTCCTCACAAGAAAAATTCAAGGTCTTCAGCATCTGTCCTATCTGGATCATCTGAAATCACTATCACTTAGTATTCTGTTTCATACAGATTACTCAGAGGCAATCTATGCCTTGCATGTAAGGCAATCTCTGACACTGTTTTATTGGAAATGCTGCATATCCACAAGTCAAATATTACACAGGTTACTCACTCTAAAGAACTTAACCTGGTATGTGACATTAATAGAACCTGCTGGAGGGACAGATTTGTCTCCCAGAGGTTAACACACCTTTGGAACAGACTCCCACTTCAAGTCAAACAGAGAACCTCATTGGCCTTCTTCAAAAGTAATCTGGACGATGCTGATTGTGAAAATAAGATTAGTACTTGGCTAGGCTTGTAAGGGCTCTAGGGCCATTAGCCTAGTAACTTCATATGATTTTATGATCCTATAATGAAACCTGAGAAAGGATTTTTGCTTGCTTGCATAAGAGTGGTGGTATGTATTGCAAAGTTTATTGAAGATGGTATGAACACTTTGGGAATTTAGTTTTGCAAATCTAGATGGATATATTCCCTTAAATTGGGATCAAAAGCTAAGCACAGCAGAGCATGGCAAATGGAAAAATAAAGTTTGTATACTCCAGACTCAAATGTTGCCCTCTTTACCTCGGAGGGTTCAGCTTCTTATTGTCTCTTATCCCTTTAACCAGGTCAGTTGAAGAGGTAGTTATGAAAATAAAGGTGGGAATTCAGAGACATTGGCTGTTGCTACTTACACTGCCTAAAGCAGATAGTTCAGGTTTATGTGATCAAGAGAAAAAAAACTATTTGGAAATAGCTTTGTTCATACACATGTTCACAGAGACACACACACACACACACACACACACACACACACACACACACACACACACACACACACACACACACACACACACACACACACACACACACACACACACACAACTCAGTCATTCACCCACAGGCATGCTCTTACATAAACAACCCATAGACAATGTCAATCCACTAATTAACCCTCTTCCTGTGACTACCCAGGCAGGCACACACTCACACGCAAACACATAAACACTGTTGTTCAGGGGTGGCACATGATTATTTACCATTAGGCACTCCTTTGTATTGCTTCATTATCCTGTTGCATGGCCAGTGAGACCTCACTCCCCACATGATTTTATCCACTAAGAAAAATTCACTGTGGTTGAATGGTCTCTAAACTGAAAAGGATTACTGCAAGGGCTGGTTTCTCAAGGTAGTGCTCAAGATAGTGTTTCCTGCTAATTGTAACCCTTTCTGAGTACCAATGTCATTACAAATATGGCAAAACAACAGCTTTTATTATTCCTGAAGTAGTGAGTGGTTTAGCTGTGATTCCTATAGTTATTTCTCTCCTGTTTTTATAGAAGACTTTGGTATGTGATAAAAATATGAATAAATGAATGATTTTTTTAAAATGAAAGACTACATATAATCCCCATATGCATGTGCAACTTAAGAATTTAGAAAAAATTATGGAGGTGGAAATTAGAAATGCTCAGAGTAACATTAAATATGGGACAAATTTAAATAGAAAAGAAATGGAAATATTACAAGAATTAAAATGTGATTTGAATGTTAGAATAATGAAACCAGACAAGGGTGGGGGGATAGTAATAATGGATAATATACAATATGAAGGTAAGATGAAGCAGATTCTTAGGGATGAAACCAAATATTCTTGTGTCTCTAAGAATGAGGTTGATTTGGCTTATAATAGGATAGAAATCAACCTCATGGACTTGTTACAAGAAGGCACTATTGATAAGAAAATGTTTGACTATTTGAATGTGCAAAAACCTAAAGTCCCTACAATCTTTGGAATTCCAAAGATACATAAGAATGCTGAAGACCCACCCTTCAGACCCATAGTATCTGCTGATGGTTCTAAAACCTATCCTTTGGCAAAGTATGTAGATACTAAGGTAAAACATGTCTGGACAAGTAGAAAAGTTATACTTAAAGACTCGTGGGATTTGTTAAGAGAGATAACCCCAGATTTATATTCTGATGATTTACTTTTTGTCACCATAGACATAGTTGATTTGTTTTCATCTATACCGTATCTATCAGGAATGAATATGTTTGAAGAAATTATTTTTGAAGATAGGCAATTATCTCATAAAGAAAAAGTAGCAAGTGTATGTTTAATGGATATGGTTTTTTTTTAAAAAAAATTTTGGTATTTAATGGAGAATTTTTTCAACAAACACAAGGAGTAGCAATGGGAGTAGTTTGTGCCCCCACTTTTGCAAATTTGGTTTTGGCAAGATGGGAGGAAACCTGTATATTGAATTTGAAATTTAAATCCTGCTGGATTTTGTACCAAAGGGTTTTAGATGATACAGTTATTTTTTGGACAGCCAGTAGAGAAATGTTTGAAGAATTCATGGAATACATCAGTAAAACGACAAATTTTCTTAAATTTATGCACCAGATGTCATACAACACACTATAATACTTGGATTTGGAGATTTACAAAAAGAATAATAAATTGGAATCTAGGATTTATAGAAAATCCACTTTTTGTAACTCCTTTCTTCATTTTAAAAGTGCACACCCTTCACATTGTAAAATAAATATAGTGAAGGGACAATTTGTAAGAGGGTGCCGTATGACCAGTGCTAACAGGGATTTCAAAATCGAATTTGATTTATTGGAAAAAATGTTTGTTGAAAGAGGTTACCCTAAGGAATTTGTAGTAAGCATTAGCAAAGAAGTTGAAAATGGTAGAGAAAACAAATTTAAACCAATTAAGGGTGATAGAATGAACAGTGACAAAAGTAATAACTTAATAGGAAAAGACTCGGATGTTGTCAATAATTTTCATCAAGCTTTGATTTTGGAATACAATGCAATAAATAATAAGGTTAGAAATGTATTTCAGAAGGAATGGAATAAATTTATTTCCCTTACTGATTTGGAAGGTGTTAGAGGATTAGATTTTAAAGTAGTATATACAAATTCAAGTAGTATAAAGAATATTTTAGAAAATAGAGAAAAGAAGAAAATATATACAGGGGGTAACACAAAAATAAGTACATACAAGTGTGGACATTGTAATCAGTGTGAATACATCATGAACACCAAGGAAATCTATCTTGAGTGTAGGAAAAAGTGGATTAGAAATGAAGGGTATTATAATTGTGATTCAAAGGGGTTAGTATATTTAGTTGTCTGTCATAAATGTAAATCCTTTTATGTGGGGAAAACAGAAAGAACCCTAAAAAGAAGAATTTATGAACACACTTATGACATCCTGAAGGTTAAGGAGACTAACTCCCTATTTAAACATTCTAAGGAATGTGATGGTTGCAGATTTTATTTTACAGTACTTGAACAAATTAATAAAGACATAAGGGGTGGCCCATAGGAGGAACAAATAGAATATAGAGAATTATGGTGGCAAGTAACCCTAGAATCGGGAAAATACCCAGGGTTAAATGACTTTATTTCTATTATGCCACTTTTAAAATTGAGGGCTGCTAAGCTTTGAATGTTGTTTAAGGAATGTAATATTTTTAGTTGACTGAAGGTGTCACTGTTTCATTTGCAATGATCTGTTAAGAAACTAAAAACCAATTCACAAGCTAATACATTTTTAAAAGGTTATTTTATACACATATTTTAAGTATATTTTACATAGACTGTTTTTATCATAGTATTTATTTGATTTTAAATGATTTGATGTTCAATTTTGTAATGTTCATGAAATATTACATTGAATGGTTAGGAAATATAGTATAGTAGTTACACGATGGGAATGTTGAAAAATTAATTATTCATGAGGTTGTTTGAATATTCATGTTTTTTTAATTCAACATTGGTTTATTCCTTAATTGGAATTTTAAATGTATTGGTTCTTGGTTTATAGGTTAGATATAAAATAATTGTAATGAGGTTTTAGATCACACATCTGAAGAAGTCTGATTTATATGGCGAAAACGCTAAATTTTATTGTAAAGCATTTATGGTATTTTAACTGCTGTTTTTCAATAAACTACGAGTGGTTCAGCATTCGCTCCTCCATTTCTTTTGCCAATAGCACCTTCGATTGTAAAAATATGAATAAATTGTACAAGCTGTTTGCAATAATGTGATTGTGTGATTTATCTTAAAAGAAAGAAATGTATTTATGTTTGTCCATTAAATTATATGTAGAAATCAGGAGTGGAAGATTTGTCTAAGGATGGGAGAAGGAGACATAATTATAAAAGAATATTGAGGGAGTATTTCATTATTGAGTCCTGGGAGAAGAAAAAAAAAAATTAGGGGATTATGTATTAGTTTATCTGTAACAGGACATATGTGGGTATTATATGACTGTTTCTTATTAAGAAGCAGGTGTTATATGTATGTATTATATATTTATAGAAATAAAATGGTAGAAGCTTACTGCAGAATATATCAGAGATGAACATTTAGCTAAATGTATTTAAATATGAATAAAGAATTATTTCAGCTGTATTTATTTATTTTCCATTTGTTGAGTAGGGAAGTCCATCTGAGCTCAAAGGCTTCTTTTCATCGTAGGCCTGCAAAGAAAATATCCTGTACATTAACAATGCTAGGCAGAATACAATTAAAATGCATTTTAAAATGTCAAAACAGTTAAGATAGTAAGAATAAATTCAATAGTAAGGCTTCTTATACGAATTGCACCTTATACAGACATAGTGAAATAAAAAAATATGCAGGAGGATAGATGTTGCAATACAGAGTACTGAGTTATTTACAAAGGGTGGATAGCAAAAAGGTTGATTTAATTTTGGGATATAAATAAAATGAGAGGCAAAAGATTCAATACAGTCCTGAGTAGAAACCTGGGTGGGGGAAGCCAGAATCCTATTTGGTAACATTGCGGAGGTATAGCAGAAGAGGATGAAGATGCAAGAGATGTTATACTTATCCTGGAGATGTACAGCTACAGAGGCAGAATGTTGAGAGGTGTTTATCTTATATATGTTTTGAATGCCTGCTGGTTTTCAAGAAGCCTGAGAGCATGTGGGAGGGCATCCCAGAGGGTAGCTACAGAGTTTCAGTATAAGGAGTCTCCCAATGCATGTCGGGCTTTAGTGACAGAGAGGAGGAGCAAAGAACTTTGGTTGGGAGGTAGCACTGAAATATGCCTTTTAGTGCCAGATGCTTATTAGGGTAGTATATTAGAGTAGAACTAATAGTAACTGACTATAGTGGAGGTAATGTGGGAGTTCAGTCCAATTTACTTCATCAAGGACAGAACATTGATGAGTTCTAAAGGGGTAATTTGCAGCAAAGCAAGCTATTTTATTGTAGCATTGTTCCAGCTTTGTTTATGTGGGCATCTGTGGGATAGTAAAAAATGGGAAGGCATACAGTGAGGTAGGTAGGAGGTTGGCTTTAGACATGTTTTTCCAGTTCTGTTTGTTAATAAGAGTTTTGTTCTGTATATGAGGCTGAGTGTTGGGTGTGTTTTAATAACAATGGTGACTCCTAAGAGTTTGGTGTTAGGGACTTAATCTATCAGGGTGTTATTTATTGAAGTGATTTGTTTTGCTTTGGAAGAACGTTTTAGCGGTGAATGATCATAGTTTTTATTTTGAGGAGTGGTTATGTAGGAGTTTTGAGTTCCCTAGACAGGATTTTATGGAAGTAAAGGATCCTTGAGAAATTTCTTTATGTTTTTGTAGGTTAGAGACAGTGGAGGTGAGTGTAGAGCTATCTGCTTATTGTACAACAGTGGTGTGCTTGGATACAGTGTGCAGATCATTTATAAATATGTTAAACAGGAGGGTTCAAGTATGGAACCTTGTGGCATTCCTACAGTAATGGGTAGTAATGAGGAATATTCTTGCTGCTGTTTGGCTGTTTGGAATCTACCTGTTAGGTAGCTGTTATAACAGGAGAGAGAGGTGGGGGGAAGACCTAAGGAGAAGAGTTTTAGTAATAGATTGTGGTGAGAGTCGGAATCATATGCTTTGCACAGGTTTAAGAATAAGAAAGATGCTGCATCTCTGATATTTCTGATTTTATTAAAATGAAGAAGGGTAGTAGTGATGCTATAGTTGAGATGAAAACCATGTTGTGTGGAGTAAAGAACATTCTTCATGTTAATGTATTGGAGTAATTGAGAATGAAGTATATTTGGGACATAAGATTCTAGAATGGATCTGTTTATTAGTATACATATTGGGTATGCCAGAGCTCCAGCTGCAATTTTTTCAAATTCAGGAGGAAGGCTGTCTGCAGCAAAGCTTGCAGTTTTTTAGAGTTTTTACTTTTAGGAGATATTTTCTTATGGTAGAGGGAGAGGAGAATTTGAATGAGCACAGAGTTTTCATGGGGTTTTGTTGGTGGCGATTTGGTTTGATTGTGGCAGTTGTATTTGATAAGTGAGGTTACAGTGAAGGAAGTACTTGTTAAATTTATTAGCAACTGTTGATGAAGTGACTTCACCAGTTGGTATAACGATTACGTTTTTTACCTCCCATTGATAAAGTACAAGGTACAATCTTGACATCTGGCCAATGCCTGTTTAGAGTTTTCATGTTTTCCTTGGGTCTCTGTGGGGTTCCTCCTACTTTTGAAAAACATGCTGAATGTTTTCATCTCAAATTCACCAAAGAATGGAGCTGTGGGCCACCACACAGACTCCACATGGTCCTCTATAGGGGAATAGTTGTATATACCAACCACTTTGGGCATCTACTCTTCTGCGCATTATCCTCAATATAGGAGAACACGGATCACAGACTGCATGCTGTGGCAGGGTTAGCTGCTTGTTAGTGTAATATATGGCTCTTATGTGATTCAGTCATGTTAACTAATGTTGCTAAATGGGCATCGGTATTTGCCAGTGATAGGAGAGTTGAGGACCATGCCTCCTTCTACCCCTGCCAGGGACCCTTGCTAATGGTGGGAGGGGTGTATGTGCCCCTGTTGGCCAGTGTGTGCCTGTATTGGCCAGTGTGTGCTCCTATTGGCTAGATACCCACCCTAAAGACCAGCAGCCGTGGGTCAGTAAGCTATTGGCTGGCCATTGTCTAGCTGCTCAGCCTGGGTTTCCTGATATAGCTCTGTTGAGCAAAATGTGGATGTGAAACCAATCTACCTGCCAAACATGAACTAAGAATTGTGACACTCAATGCAGGCTCACTGACAGCATGGATCTTGGAAGTAGATTACAAGATGTTAAAGAGGAGGCTGGACACCCTATGTGTCCAGGAGACAAAATGGAAGGTGAGTGTAGCAAAGCCACTTGGCTTGGGATCCAGAGTCTACTATCAGGAGAAAGAATACAGGCTAGAAATGGTGTGGGAATAGTGGTGAGGGAGATGCTTCAGAAGGCAGTGAGGGATGTCATCAGAATGATCAACAGACTCATGGCAATCAGACTCCATTGTAATGATAGGCACTGGCAGTATTCAGAATCTCAGCCTTTGACCCACAGCAGGGTTCTGATAGTGAGATAAAGAGTATATTCAGTCATAAGTTGCAGGACATAATACATAAAGCAAGATAAGATGAATTGCTGTAATTGTTGGTTGACTTGAGTGCACACGTCAGGGCAGACAGAACAGGATACAAGGACCTCCTGGATCCAAATAGGTGGGGCAACAGGAATAAAGAAGGAAAGACTTCTGTGTGGCAAATGGCTTGTTATTAGCTAACACATGGCTCAGAAAGAGACACCGTCAAAGGACCACATACAAGAATGTCCAAAACGCGATTCAGGCAGACTTCCTCCTAGTAATAAATGGGCACTGAAGGTAGAATCAGTGATTGCAAAGTCAACTCTAAATCAGCCCACCACAGAAAGTAATAATCGGAAAAGGCTCTAAGGTCAACAGATACCAGGCTGAAGACCTGGAAGTTGACTCAAGAGAAATCACAACATTCCAAGTAATTACTCAAGGCTATAACACCTCAAGAAGAAGAGGAAATAGGTGAAGTTGAAGAAGAATGGCAGCACCTCAAAACATCATGTGGGAGGACTACAGACAGATATGTGGCCAAGCCAGGAAGGAAAATAAGATACATAAGGAAAGCTGGTGGAATGCAGAAGTCCAGGAAGTCATCGAAAGAAAGGAGTTCAGGAAAATGTGGGACATGACAGAACATCCAAGGAAGGAATACAGGCTGTCTAACAAAGAGACTAAGAAAGGAGATGCATTAGCAATGCATACGATGCATTCTATAAGCTTCTGGAAAGTGACTCAGTAGATGGCACAAAGAATTATATCAGGTTGCAAGGCAAAGACAGAAAGATGAAGAAGATAGTCAGACACCCTTCATAACAGATGCCAACAGCAACTTGATCATGAGTCCACGGAACATCAAAGGCAGATGGAAGGAGTTATGCCATCAGTTTCTGAATGAAGAAAGAGCCACAGAAGCTGTATTGCCCCAGATACAGCTAGAATTAGAGAAGAGGAAGAGCCTATCATCATACCTCTCAACCTCTTAGAGCAAGACATCTAAGCAAAGCCATAAATAAAAGTGGGACAAATGCCCCAAAATAAGGACCAATTTTAAATACTGCTCCTGCAAACTTAGAAAGTTGATAGTATAACAGGTTTTGCATTAACATGACATTTCTGAAGGGTATGAAGTCCAAAACTCAAATGTCTGTCATTATTTCCTAACTTCAATCTTTAATATATTGCCACTAATTTGTCAGAAAACATAATATTATGATAAACGGACCAAAAAATGTGAAACAAAAATCTGGGCATTCTGTGAAAATCTGTACAGTTGAGAGATATGCCTATCATAGAAGAAGTAAGAACAGCACTAAGGAAAATGAAGTCAGGGAAAGCACCAGGCTTAGAT
This sequence comes from Protopterus annectens, assembly GCF_019279795.1. Classification (NCBI taxonomy): domain Eukaryota; kingdom Metazoa; phylum Chordata; order Ceratodontiformes; family Protopteridae; genus Protopterus; species Protopterus annectens. Next base: position 484,188,118 of record NC_056736.1, on the reverse strand, counting down.
GAGGTCACAGCAGATATGATAAAGATGCTGGGTGAGATGGGGATAAATGGCTCCTGAGCACACACAGAGCAGTAAGGAGAGAAAGGCATATCTCAGATGAGTGGAGAATTCGCATACTAGTGCCAGCATTCAAGAACAAAGGGGACATTCACAATATAGAGGTATCCAACACATGTCATATAGCTTGAACGTTCTGGTGATTGACAAACGCATATACAGAGTAGTAGAAAGTAAGATGGTGGATGAGCAGTTGGGATTCACGTCAGAATGCCACACAACTGACCCGATGTTTGCAGTGACACAGATCATTGAGAAGAAGCTAGAGATGCACAAACAGTCCAACTGGTCATTTCTAGACTTGGAGAAAGTTTATGGCAAAGTCCCAAGAAACTTGATTTGGCAGGGCTGTGGTAGTTCAAAGTCCTGGAAACATTAGTACAATTAGTGCAAGCTATGTACAAGAATGCAATGACTAAAGTATGAACAGTGCTTGGTCTTACAGAAGGGTTCCACATGGGACTGGGTGTGCATCAGGGTTCAGCTCTGAATCCACTGCTGTTCATACTGGTGATGGACTACATTAGCAAACAAGTCAGAGTGGACATATCAATAAAGTTGCTGTATGCAGATGATGTAGTGTTACAGCCAGACACTGACTAAGAACTTTAGCAAAGGATTGGGGAATGGAATGCAAAACAGAAGTCAGATGAGATGAAACACAGTACAGGTAAGACATATGTAATGCCAGCAAATGGGAAAAATCGGTAGAAGAGGAGAATTGTGAAACAAGGAAAAATAATGGAACAGGTTAACAGCTTCACATATCTGGGAGGGGCGGGTGAGGAGCATGGCAGTCTGAATGAGGAGTTCAAAGTTGGAACCAGAAGGTCTGCAGCCAATTTTGGTAGAGTGTCTTGAGTAGTACATGACAGAAGATTACCAAAGAAGCTGAAAACAAAGTTGTACAAAACAGTGGCATGTCCAGTACTATTGTATGGTTTGAACCCTGGCAGTAAAGGCAGAGCAGCTGAGGAAGATAAAGGTGATGAAGACGGGTGTTAGGATGCATATTGTGGGAAAGACAAAGAAATGAAGATATAAGAGCAGAAGCGAGAGGAGCTCCAATTGCAGCAAAGGTTAAAAAGAACAGATTACTGTGGTTCTGGCACATGTGCAGACAGCAGAAGACAATCTGGTGAAGAAGATTTAGGACAAACAGGAAGAAGGAAAGGAAATGAGGTTGTTCAGCAAAGAAGTAGATGGATTTAAGGTATGACTATCAAAAAAGACAGGAGTGAAACTAAATAGAGAGAGAGGGTAACAGATGACATGTCACCCCTGACCCCCATGTAGAAAATGTGAAAAAGGAGATCAATGATAATGAAGATGATTAGTGACTGTTGGTGAAGTGATTTCTGGGAAGCAGTAGGTTGTTGACTTTGGCCTGGATTTAGTAGATTTTGGACCGATGGCCAGAATGTTTAAGGATTATTGTGGTATGACTGCTGTAAGTTAAAGTAGTGGAGTTTTGTCATGCCTTATACTGTGTTTGGTTTTATTTCTTATCTGTCTGTAGTGCAAAAGTTTTTCATGAGATTTGCTGGCATGCCATACTTTGCAGGCCTTGAATCTAAGAACCATTAGTTTTTAGATACCCATGATGCTGGATTAAGTTTAACTCTTTTTCTCCTGAAGGGAGCATGTTCATTTAGTAAATTGGCAAAGGTTTTGTTAAATTCAAGGGTGGTTTCATATAAAAGAAGATTGTTTGACATATTCCAGTTGTATTGCCTGAGAGTGGAGATGAAATTGCCTACCTTAAAACTGGATAGGTTGCGCACATTGCTGTATCCGTGATACTTTACTGGATTGTATACAAGCCTGTTAGCAAAACTTTTGTGTTCAAGTGGTATACATAAAATACAAAGCATTAATTTGCTATATAAATGTCATTGTTGCTTAAAATTTTAAAAAAATTTAATTTGTTTTCAGAGATATAAAGAGAAATAAACAATTAAAGTGCAGTAATGACGAATATCTTGAGTAAGTCCGATTTACCATGTCCTATAATATGCAGCTTGTGGTCATTGTCATTTTCTTTTATGATTCTTATTCTTTCAGTAGGTGTCATCAGATCGTTAACATTGACCTGAGCTAGCAACGCTGTAGCAAGATGGGAGTACAACTTAACAGATTCATATCAATTGATCAAATTCTGTTTTCAACTTAAAACAGCTCATTGAAAAATGATTCATGCATAAACAAGACAAGGGCCGATAGGTGGTTTTGCAGGTGGGTGTACCCACACACCATAGACACTCCCCTAAATTAAAGAAAATAAATTGAGACAGCAGCAACAGTGAGGAAAAGGACCACTTTCTGTGAATCTGACTACCCTGAAAACAGAAGCTGATGACTTAAAACTTTCTCCATGTAAGGTCATCCAACACTGTAGTATTATTAATGAAACAAAAATGATATTGCCTTCACTGGGGATAACAACTATACTTTTCTGAACTTTCAGTATTAAAGCTAAGTCTGTTGAGCCATTAACAGCAATCAACATCTAGCAACCAGGAGACTACCTTGAGCTGCATTTATCTAAAAGTAGAAGGCCCACAATGGACAACTAACTGTTGCATGTTCCTTCCTCACCTTTCCTTTATACAATCTTTAATACATATACATTCACATTTTTAGTGACAGTGAGTGAACAAGATTTGTCTCTTTCTTGCACAGATATATGAATGACATTCTTGTACGATAACTGCAGCCTGTGATGCATGCATTTTTTCCAACTTGTTTACTCCACTAAGTGAAGAAATACAATACCTGCAGACAATGGTTACCTAATCAATAGAGTAGGTAGACACAAACAGTGGCATGGTTCCACATTGGGATATGCAAATGAAGATAAAGGTTCACTCACTACTTGACTTTTTTGGACAGATATGCAGGTTTAGGAGTGAAAACGCAACCAGAAGCAGTAATTATGTTGTCTTGTATTAAAACACAAGGAAGTACGGTATAATTGATACAAGGAAAAGGATGTAAGAAGTCTTGCATTTCACACCAAGGCATTTGTTGATCCTTTTATAGCACCCATTATTGAGCTCTCAGAATTCAAGTATACTAGCCCACCTATCAAATCATTTAGATGCTGGATCGGGGGCTATAGCAATGTAATTTCATTGACCTGAAGATCAAACAGAGGCCTGTCCAAATGGATTGAACAGTGCTGAAAATTTGATTCATATGCTGATGATACTGATGTCCAGCTCAGGGAAAATTAACTCATTACATCTGAGTTACGCCTCCAGGTGCACCTGCAGTTACCTCCTACTGACTCCTCTAGGCATCAAATATTATTTGATCATATTTGCATCAAAAATTCCAAAACCATGCTATGTACAAGGTTTTAAAAGATTTCATCTTAAAGCTTAAACAGGAATTATGGTGACACTTTGTCAATTCCTTTTTCATAAATGCTGTTCTGTAATATGCAGCTATTCTGTAAGCTCCAAAGATATCAGAGGTTTGTGTTGCTGGTAAATGTGGAAATGACTGTTTGTTGCGTTGTGATTCCTCTATGTGGTGTATGTGTATGTATGTTGAGTAGAGTGTTTAAAGTATAGATATAAAATATTCTGTGCGAATGCATGGCTGCATTTGCATTATGTATGTTGGTGGTTGTGCAAATTCAAAATGTCTCATCGGTATAATTTTTCAGTGGAATGTGGTATGACTAATGGTCATCTAGAAGACTACTAATAAGGTCAAATAGATTTTATATTTTTATATCTATCTCTATATATCTGTCTCTCTCTCTCTATATATATATAATATATATGTTATACATATTTGTGCTTGTGTGCTATATGCATGTAGACACACACCCCTACCCCTTCTTTGGGAAATGTATGAGTGTGTGTGTGTGAGTGCAAGTGGGCTTTTGAATATATGCACACATGCATACATGTGTGCATTTGTGTACATGTTTGCATGCAAATATGTGAGTGGAAGTATGTGTGTGTGTGTGTGTGTGTGTGTGTGTGTGTGTGTGTGTGTGTGTGTGTGTGTGTGTGTGTGTGTGCACAAGTGGAGTTTTCATGACTAGAACTGACATCATTCAGTAGTGAATGAAACAAAGGCCAGATTGGCATACATCCTCACTGAATGATTTACAAGTACAAAAGTGTAGCTGCAAATAATAATTCATCTCTTGCTGTCTATAACAATGATCATGTAAATAGTGTAAGAGTTCCAGAATTATTACTGCAAAACAGAACAGTAAATTATTACTTTCTAAATTTCATATTTTCTCTCTATAAAGACATCGGAAAGCACGCTGTGTGCATTTCTTCAGAAAGCAGCTAATCTGAATATCCTATTACCTTCTTGGGTCCAATTATAATTAACTGAAGAAATAAGAAATACAGTTGCTTTATTATGATAGTTCTTATATCTTTCAATGACGTATTCACATTTCTTTTTAAGGCTTGCCAATGTCTGACACATTTGAATTGACATTCTGATTGAGGGTGACAGTTTGGATTTCAGTTACTGGGTAGTGGGTGCATGAATGCCCAGAATATCAGTGTGCCAAGGCATTTCTTCGTGGATGAGACATGTCAAATCCTCTATCCAACCCCTGTGGCAAGCTCATCTGATTCAGTGGCAGCAGAACTAAAAAAGACAATTTCGAGAGTGATTTATTCAAAGGCTATTGATTTTTAAATGGAGTTTCTGAAGCAAATCTCCTGGACAAAAGCAATGTCTACTTAGTGAGAATATAAACTAGGCATATGTTAAAGGGAGAGAGAAAGCAAGGAGAATAATTTAATGACTGCCTGAATAAAGAGGGATGGGTTGCTTCAAGTAATGGGGCTGTTACAAACAATGCTCATGATTCATTTATAATCTAGAGGAAGATAAAACTTATTAGCATGACACCGTTTTATACAATTTAGTCAAAGCCTGTTATACGGGGAGGATCATGTCACGAACAAAGTCAAGCATGCATATATTTATTGCCTAACTCAATGATTTTCACCCTACATAATGTTTGCAGGTCACTACAATATGGCACTAAAATGGTTAGGCATCTGATTACACAAAGTATTCAGTGATACAATAAATGATAAGATGCCACTGTCAGCTTCTATTTTTTATTTTTATTTTTCAAGAAGATTAGCTTTGCCAGAATCAACTGACTGCCAGAAGATATGTACCATATAGTATTATAATCAGTTCTCCCATCATAAACAGGTTAAAATTTGTTTGATATGTGGATGCCAAGAAAATCAACAAGAGAGTGAAGCTTGAGAGGTAAGAGCTGAATCTTGTTATCCATGCAAAAAACATGAAAACTGGTTATGATCACAGATCTGACCTATAATGTTTTGCTGTGAATGCGCCATGTACTAAATGTTGCAGAAAAAAGTGTAGGAGTGAGAACAGCATATCAGCTTTCAAAGTAAAGCACATAAAGCAGCCAGAGAGAAAGCAGAAATAAGCAGCGTGCCTTTCCATAGAACTAACAACTTCAAAATCTGTTAGATACTTCCTTCTGCAAAATATTTTGTGTATAAGTGCAACAGAGCAAACATTTAACGGATTTTCAAAGCTATTTTATCTTCTGCCACTGTTCTTTGCTGATGAACATTGTCCATTGTCAGCCTTCAGTGTAAGATCCAATTTTAGCAGCACTTAGATGTAATTTAACAAGTTTTTGTTGAGCACTCTTAACTCATTCAAGCTTATAGTGCCTTTTTTGTATTTTTCCATTTAACATCCATAACTCCTTATGGTATTCAAACATTTTTTTGGAACTGTCATCCTTAACTAAGTGGATCACATATTAATAATAGGCACTATTAGGAAATGCAACATGTAATTAACAAAATGATACAAAGATTGTTAATTCTGGATGTTCTGCAGTGGAGAAATTAATGACTGATTTTCCCTCAATATTCATATTTTCATATCTAAATTAATATTTTCATAACTGAGAAACCTATCTGTTATTGCGTGGCATGGTGTGACATACCCTAGTGGAAGAAAGAAAAGTACATTGTCAATGTGCAATTCCAGTACTCTGTACTGGAGATATTGTTAGTTATGTTCTTCTAATTATGAAAATATGAAATACTTCCATATAAATTTAATATTTCTAAAACTAGGTGACTTTCAAACTATTGCATGGCATTAGATGAAACTTTAGATGATGTTGAAGAAAACTGTCTTTGATATTTGCACCCTACGTTGCACATCTTGAGAGATATTCAGGGTTTTTTATGTTGTTAATCACACAAATAAACATAATTCTTCATATTTCTGTAAATCTCAGTAACCATGCTCATAGAAAGGAACATGTTGCTATCATGTGAAAATTTATGCCCAGCTAACAAAAAAAAGTTGACAAAATACATCTAGGTTATACACTTTCCAACTAATAAGTTTGTGAAACATTAGATAAAAATATCATTCTGTTTATTCATAATAATATATTTCAGCACTGATGTAAACATTGTGGCTGTGCTGACTGCTATTATTGCAAAGAAGACAGTTTGCTAATAACATTGCTGTTTGTACCATTTTAATAGCTATAATTTTTCAAAAAGTATTTTGCATTTCTTTGTGTTATGTTTTTAAGTCAATTTTCTAGAAAATGCTTTGTACTCTAATACTGAGTGTAGAGACTACTACTGGCATGACAAGCCACATCACATAAGTGTTAATGACTTAAGAGATGTTAAGATCAGATGTCATGCTAGGGATGTTCTTTACAAGCTTCACTTTTTCCTGATTTTGGACCATAATCACAGTGCTCCATGCACTATAATCAAGGAATATCATTCTTTCCTGAAAGTATACCGACTTCTTTGAGTACTCACATATCGTATCATTTTGGATGTAGGCAGAAAGATTCAGTACATAAATTTAGTGCATATCATGACGTGAAAGAACTTAACGAGTGGTAACACACAGGGAGCATCCCATTCTAAGACACATGTAACTCAGTCATACCACAGAAAATACAGCACCCCATTTAGAGTACATAGATGACTGCATAATAATGTGCAACTGAACATCCTCATGCTAATGATTGCAAGTGATGAATTTAAACTGAGTGCAGTGACTCAGAGGCATATAAATTCAACAGTAACAGTAACACTTCTCAACCTCAAAGTGCAAGAAATTTCAACAAAGCCAAATATAATAGGGAAGGAGAAAAGCCCAGAATCAGGGACAGGTTTTAATATTCCTCTTATAAACATAAAAAGGTTGCTAGAAAAACATGTTTTGTATTTGCATGCATTTTTGAAGGGTATGAAGTCTGAAACTTAAACATATCATTATGTAGTGACTTCTGTTCTCAATGAATTGCCAGAAAAACTGAAATTTTGAGGAGGAGATCAGAAATATGAGGCAAAAATTTGAAGATTCTGCAAAAATCTGGTCAGGTGAGAGGTATGGTAAGGGCTACATTGTCATCTGCTCTAAATGCCAAGGTTTGCTGGTGTACACCAACTTCCCTTGTATTAATATACTAGAAATATCAGATGGTTTCGCTGAAGAGCAAATGTTAGTAGACACTCTTATGAAAAGTGCCTCTGACTTTTTATATCTTCACTCTGTATTGCAAATGGGTTTGCCATCTGCTAATACGCCATTCCCTGACCAAGACATTGTTGACCTCAACTGTGTGGGTGAAGACATCATATTAGACTTAATAGACATGTCTCTTACCCATGTAATCCATGGGAATGCACGAACTTGCCTATCCCAATAGAAAAAAAATGTAAGTATAGCATTAACTGTGCTTGCTAAGGGGGGCATTTCAGTGTCTGATGGTGTAATTCCACATGAATTACCCTATTGGAGCATGCACTTTTTTTGTATTATATTGCTACAGCAGGAAGAAGAATATATATAATCTCCATGGACAGAAGAGAAAAACATTGAGAGTGGGCTGGCATTTTACAACACTGTCAGTTACTTGACAATTTCTCCAATGCCCCAAATGCTACATATGATACCTGCACCATGAACCAGAATGGATTTCACATTATCAACTGCTAGTGCTGTGTAATGTACAGGATGTCATGTACAATATGTTTGTGTACAACCCAGTCAGTTTCATGATTCTCATATCTGTCACACATGAAATCTCTACCAGCATTTCTTGCAGGGTCATTTCCTACAAGATCAGCTATTTGATAGATGCACACATTTAAAAAAAAACGCCTTTACTGAATTATTACTTGCGTCACAAGTAAACATATACTGATATAAATGTAAACAGGTAAACTTACATTGATATAAAAATAAACAAACCATATTAACACATCCTCATTTAAAAACATTACGCGTCACATATATTCTTCTATACAACATAATTAATCCAACATTGCATAAATTGTTCAGTTCCTAGCTTCACTTAAACCTCAGTCCTCCAATACATTTTTCCACACGTATTGCTTCCACAATTTCCATTTTTCCTATGTAATTTACTCCTGCCATTTTCTAAATATCCCAGTTCCTGTTCTTTTATCTCTGCTACGATATTCACGGTTGCTTTAGACTTATATTTCCATTTTTGAGTAGTCAGTTTTTTGGCAGACACCAGAATTAAACTTAATCAATTCTTATTAAGTCTAGACAATTCAGACCCTGTATCCCATCTCAGAAAATCATTTCCTTAGTTACATTAATTTTCTCGCTCGGTATTCCTGACAGGCTACTCTTTAGAGAACTTTTAAAGCTTGCCATCTCATTATACTCTGAAAATATATGCTCCCACCTACCTCTTTCTTCCACATCACATCTCCAACTTTTGCCATCTACCTAAGGAAAATTGTCTGTGGAATCTGCTTCAGGTATGAAAGTACCTATGCAAATACTTTCAGTCAAAAATCTTAAATTTTCTAGATTTTGTTGCATATATAGGAACCACACATATGTCTTCCCATTTTTTCTTTGTGAAATGCCTTATCTAATCTCTTTTTCCTATTGTTTACCTATTCTGATTAATTCCTATAGTTAGTAACGTCTAGTGATTAATTCCTATAGTTAGTGACGTCTAGTGATTAATTCCTATAGTTATCATAGAAAACTCTGCAGGCCATACTAACTATCCTTTGCAGCATTTGTTCTAGATTCAGCTAACAACTCATCCAGTGCAGGTCTTTCATTTAAGCTTTCCCTATCCCTTTCTCTTTGCCTATTCTCTGATATCAGTCCATGATAGGGAAGGCAGTTTCTAGTGTGCAGTCCAAATGTCTTCTTGACCTCTTCCTATTCTATTACCTTTTCCTCTCTAATTATTTTTCCCAATACCTTGGTCCTTTCGCTAGATTCCTCTAGAAAATTCCAACCACTCTTGCCTATTCTCTGTACCGTAAGTGCAGTCATTCCTAGGAGCAGACTCTCTTTTCTCCATTCCCATGTTGGGTTAGTTCTCAGAATACTTTCTGTTACTTTATTAAGATAATATTATGTATGACTGTTGTTATTCTCCTTAAGGATATGTGTACAAAATCCCTTTCTTTCCTTACTTCTTAAATACCCTTTTGGCTTCATCATTACCTTTTTCCACTTTGAATTGTAGTTTTCTGCTTATGTCATGTATAAGAGACTTATATAGCTCTAAAATATCCCTTCAAATGAGGTAATCCTAAACCATCTTGTTCTGTTGGAACTCACACACTTGACTGTTGCCCTTTCTCCTCCCAGATAAAATCCTTCAAATATTTATTATTTACTATTCACAATTTCTCTTCTGGTTGATAGAAATATATCTGACCAATGTATAAAACTAAATGTACTAAACATATTTTTACTGCATATGGAGAGGCAAGAGCTTACAGTTTTTAAGTTTTTGTGTTATCTTCTGATTGGTCTCTTCCCATGTATCCTTATCTGCCATAATAGATTCCTTTAAAACTCACCATACTCCTAAATACTTCATCTTATCATGTATCTATGCATATGGGTATTGTTGATCAAATTCATGCATGCGTACATGGTTTATAGGTATAGCCTTTGTTTTACCTTCATTAATTTTATATTGTGAAAGGAAAATGTGGAACTGTCTCAGAATGTTCTAAAACAGTGATACATCTTTTTCTAGTTTTATCAGGTACAAAATAATATAGTCTGCAAATAAAACCATCTTTTCTTGATTATCATACCAATTATTTCATTGAATTTCAGATTCTCTTATTTTCTTTTCTAATAGTTCAAATATAATGCATAAAACAAAGGGAAAGAGGACACCCCTGCCTCCTAGTTCCTTTGATCAGATACAACTTATCATAGAGGAACCCTCCAACTTTTGTCTCTCATCCCTCCTCTATCCTCCTAATTAATTATTATATGAGGAATGTAAATGCTTCCATTGCCAACTAAAACAACAGCTTATTCCGTTGAATGCTTTTTTCTGCATTAACATCCACCAAAGAGTGTGTTATTTTCTTACCCTCTTCTTCACTCTATATCATCATTATTCTATTAATGTTGTCAAATGTTTACACCAGCTGCACAAAACCATGTTGATCCATATCTATCAGTTTTGGCAACCCCTTTGCCATTTCTTTCACCATTGTAGACATAAACACTTCATAACAGTGGTTTAAAATTGAAACGGGCCTATATGAAGCTGGATCTAATGGGTCTTTACTCTCTTTAGGTACTAAATGTACCACAGCATATTTTGCAGCATGTTAGTGCTTCCCCTAATTTCAGAATAGTGTTAACCAATACATTCCAGATCTTTATCACTTTTTTCTCATATATTTCAAACATCTATCAGAATGCTGTAGATTCCTGGAGACTTTCCTGCAGCTTGATATTCATCATTATTTGTATTTAATCTCCTTCTGTCTTGACGGATAATTGTTAAGCCTCATCTACCTCTAACCTTGGCATATGAGCAAAAAAAAAAAATGAAAACAAAAACAAAAAAAAACTGTTGCTTAGCAGCAATCTTTCTAAACTCATGCATTTTATCCAGGTACTGCCTTATTTTATTTTTAGCACTATATAGCTGCTCCTCTTCTTGTTCTGTTGAATTCCCCTTATTCTGCAATACTTTAAACTTTGTCAGTGACTGTAAATAATTCTTGTAATTTCTTAACCATATCTCTTTTTCTTTTATGTCTACCCTATTTTTAAACTCCTTTTTTCATTGTATTCCACTTGCTAGTCATAACTTCTTTAATACTTTCTATCTTTCCCTGTAATTCCAGAATATTTTCTATTAAATGTTTCTTAAATTCCTGTCCTTTTAGCAGGTAGTTGGGGAAGCACCAGTGTTTCTTTTCACTTCATTACTATGCTTGCTTTATCTTAGTTATTATTAGTTCAAGGTCTGAAATAATTACTGGATGTCTGTCAAAGCTGTCAATTCCATGCACATGTTCCTTCAAAATATCCATCCTGAATATCTTTTTTTATCAAAGCCACATGCTCAGTTCTTTCAAAATGTGCCTTCTGTAGCATGGCTATTTGCACTCTGCATATCTTAATATAATTATTTTCTTTTTCTGTTTTGTTTATACCTGTAAGAGCATTTATATTCCAAGGTAATATGGAAAGTGTTGCCATTATGATAAGAAGTCATTATCTCTACCTATTATATATGTCAGCTGAAAATGTCTATTTCCAGCTTTTGTAATACATGCACTCACTAATGCTTGGAAGGTTGATCCTTTATACAGTTTTTTCTTATCATCTCCCATTCATACATGTATCACAATTTATAAGATATATGTTTTTAATGAAAACCCTAAAAAAAATTCTTCCAGAATACCTGCATAGCCTGTAACCTACAGACATGCAAAGCTATTTACATCTTCATTCTAGACCTTTCTAAATCCTTCTATATTGTATCACACTCTAAGCTACTAACCAAACTATCTGAGCTTGACCTCTCTTCGTCTACTGTTCTCTGGTTTGCCAGCTACCACAATCTCAGATGGCAACCCTCTTTCTCTCCTTTCCTACCTATACACACAGGTGTCACTCAAGGATCTATTCTTGGACCTCTTCTTCTCCACATCTTTATTAAAACCTCCTTGTATCTTGCTCTCCTCTTCCCTGATACAGTATGCCAATGACTCTAATCTTATCTCCTGCTCTGATAACATCACTAACCTCCAGTCTATTGCTTAGAATGCATTTCTCACTATTGAAAGATGGCACTCCACAATTAACTTATCCTAATCTCTATAACAAACAAATTTCTCGTTTTCATTTCTAAATCTGTCTACCATCATAAATCCACCTTCACTATCTCATCTATTGGTAATACCATCATTAAGATTGACTCACATACAAAGCTCCTGGGCATCACAATTGCTGACCAATTGAAATTTGACCTACACATTCAACAGTATATTAAACAGACACATCAGAATATTGAACTACTTTATAGAAACAAAAAAATCCTGTTTTCCAAATCCAAACATTCGCTAGCACAGGCATTCCTTCTTTCACGCTTTCTCTCTGCCTATCCAATACTTACACACCTACGGTCCAACTTAATCTCCAAAAAAGAATAAACATACAGCAATGTTGCTAGATTTACCAGCAACCAGCTTTACAAGTCTCACCATTTTATTGCACTAAAACAACTGAAATGGCTTGACTTCCCAAACTATTACTACCATCCCAACTTCAATTCACTCGCTCCTTAATCAATAAACCATTTGCCTCCCATTCCCTTGCATCTTTAGTATCCCACTATACTCTTACTTGGACTCTCCATAGCTCCGATAAACTTCTTCTCAACACTAGCAAACCTAATAAGAACATAGTCACACTACTTTATAAAAGCAGAGTTGCCCAAGCCTGGAACAGAGTACCCCAAAAAATCTGCCATATTAAAGACAGCTTCAAACTAGAACTGAGAACCTTCCTTGCAAATACTAACTCCTGCTCATGCCAGTACCCAACCTACCTACCCACTAAACCCAAAAACCTTATATCTCAGTGCACTATAATATTTACCCTCACAGGCAATGAAAAGCTATCTTTAGCTTTACTGTTAAAACAACCTGGTAAAATCCAGCCTCTCTTTTACCATGTTGACTACTATGCTTGGTTCTTCTAAAGTGCAGGCTATGATATTGCACTACACTTACATAAATTCTCAACTCTGATTTTTCTTTCTCAAAGCTGGATCTGTTCCTCATAATCTACCAGAACATTTAATATACATCTTCTATGGTATGGGTTGGCTGTACCTGGGATTTTCGTATAATCCTCTTATGAGTTTGTGAATTAACAATTGCATAAGACCAACCTTGTAAGCAAGTGTGCATTTGTATTTGGTCAGCTATGTTTTTTTTCTGAAATGTGTATTCTCTGTAATTTTTAAACTGGATTTTTACTGTCTCAGAAACTATGTAAGTTTTTGGCATTTTTGGCATTTTTGGAGCTTTTCTTCTTGGCTCTCTGCTGAAAAGGGCTTTTGTGGCCCAGTTGGACTAACCTGGTTAACAAATGACAGATAATAATAATAACAATAATAATAATAATAATAATAATAATAATAATAATTAGAATAATAATACTAATCAAAGGAGCAATGGTTCCAGATAGCTTCAAACACAGGTCTTATCTAACCTAAAGTTAAAGTTAAACATGCTAAGACATTGGGGTTCCTGTCCATATGGGTTCAGTGCAATGCAGAAGTATAAAACAAAATGTTTTGTCTTTGTGTCGCTATCACAGTTTGAAATCCTCCAAACTGAAATTTTCATCTTGAATTGCTCATTTTAATACTGCTGTCTGTAATATGTGCTCACTTTGCCTGTGCATGGGACCTGCAAAGCCTCTAGTTCATCGCAGTGATGCAGTGGTTTGCATTGTCACCTCACAGCCTCACAGCAAGAGGCTCTCCAGTTCTATTCTCAGCTGGGGTGCCTTTTGTGTGGAGTCTATATGTCCTTCCTGCATTCAACTGGGTTTCCTTTGGGTGCTCTGATTTCCTCACTTCTTACAAACACATGCATCTAGAGCTTTTTTCCCTGGCTCTTTGCAGAAAACTGGCTCATTCCAGGTTGGACTTTCCCGGTAAACAAATGTTAAATAATTAAATGAATAAATATAAAATAAATAAATTCTGTAGTTCTAAGCTAGTGATACTTTTGCTACTGTACTGCTGATGCATTGAAGACCAATAAGCTGGGCGTACCGCTGCAACTGTTAGGTTCAGCTGGGCTTTTGCCTATTGCAGGCATAAAACAAATATATTTTTATATCTGCTACACAGGGACTATCAACAGCACACAATGGGCCATACATCCCATAATATAAAGTGAAGGCCTAATGCCAGCTTACCAGGACAGTAAGCAATGCCACTGGCATCATCTGCGGTTATGCAGGCATTTGTAAAGTGATCTGCACGGGTGCACTCCAGCCTCCCCTTCAAATAGGAGGAAGGAGTTAGTGAGACTGTGCCAACATTTTGTACCATTAACTGCTTTGTGTTCTTTTCTTTTCTTTTTTTTCTACTAATTTATTCCTCTTTCCCTCACTCACAAACTCCTTGTTATTGTGTCTATTTACTAATGTCTGTATACCATATAAAATGGTTCCCACCATACCCAAAAATGGCTCCTCCCACAACTTATATTTCATTATGGTTAGCCTTTGTGTGTTCTTCTACTTCCTGTTTCCTTTCTTCTGCCTTTAATATCTCCTCCTTTCCTCCTAATTTATATAATGCAATGAGATTTCAATTTGATCTGCTGGTCTTTTGTGGCCTGATTTTGGTGCCTGAATTTCCTCTATAAGGTGCTTTCTTGAGTATGTGAATGCACATAGCCTTGAACCTATCATTATACAGTTCTAGTCATGCTGGTTTCATGACTGCTCATAGTGCAGACACATCTCTACAGTTTAGTAACATGGCTGCTGCTAGCAAAACAACTGATGTAACTGTGCAGCTTATTTTCTTGGTATGGTAGCACTGGACAAGTCCTCCTATATACCTGAGCTGCATCATGCAAAGTCATGCAGGGACATTGTTGATATTTAGTCATGTGATTAGATATTTAGCACTGGACAAGCACTGGCATTGTAGGTATTTATCAAAATCTCCATTTAAGTGCTTGCCCAATCTTAAAGGGTGACAAGCTTTCATGGAACTACCTGGTTATATAGTTTTCAATTACTTAGACATTCAAAAGTGACAGGGAAAGTGGACTGTATCCATACCAGCACATTTCTATGTTGCCAACCAGTCATTGCGATCCAGTGACCAAAAATTTTGTTGGTCTATAAACCTAGCAAATCTGCTGGGTATTTTCTATACTTGTAGGGTGGCTAAGGCCTGGAACTCATTACCTGTATCCATCAGGTATCTACCCACCCTCCCATCTTTCAAAACCGCCCTAAAAGACATCCTAGCTAAAATCTGTCTCTGTTCATGTTCAAAATCGGGATAACCTATTTCAACCTATACCAATGGAGCTCAAGAAGTTTGCACTGCAACTTTCAATGGGCGGAGCCTAAGCCTTTTACAGAATCAAATTATGTCCTCACATTTCAAACAGATGCTCAAGATGTATGAATGGCAAACCCTTCAGCACAAACTATACTTATAGTGGTAGTATTCTATAAGTTCTAGGTCTTAAACTGAATTTTATAATTCACAGTAAATACAGTAACTGTTATATTTATAATATTTTTAAACAACTTCCAATATCTCAGCAACCACTCAAATTGCAAACATACTGTCAGCAGCATTGTATTCACTTAGCCGAGAGCTTTCATATAAAGCTCAGGAATTCTGTCTGTGTTACTTAGCTGTTGAGATATTTAGAACAATGTGAAAATGATATCTATATAAATTATCATGAAAACAACAGTTAATATCTCTTTACTTACACTAGCAGAGGTCAAATATTAATGCACTCGAGTTTGCCATTGTATAAGCTTTAAGATGATGAATTTTAAAACCTTGTACAAAGCTTGGTTTTGGAATTATTGATGCAAATATGAACAAGCAATATTTAATGCCTAGAGGCGTCAGTAGGCATTAACTGCAAATGCACCTGGAGGCGTCACTCGGATATGATGAGTACCTTTTCATTCCTTATACCTCCTTACTCTCCCTTTTTCACTTACTTCCTTACTGTTATCTAATTCTCTTGTCTGACTTTCTCTCTAAATATACCATAAGCTTGTTTTTCCCTCACTTCATATTGGAATTCCTGTTTGTATCAGACTAACTTTCCTTTAATTTGTCTACCAAATGTCCAAAATTTCTTTAAATATTAAATGATTGTCATACACCTTGTATCGATTCTTAACCAACAGTTTTATATTATGTCTAATTTGTTATAATTATGTAAACTGCAGATGTTTTCTTTTATGTTTGAAGATTGTGAAATTATTGTTCTTAAAATATTTTGTAATAGTTTGGAGCTTTTCTCCCCAGGTCTCAACTGAAAATGGGCTTCTACCCAATCTGACTTTCCCAGTAATCAAATGTCAATAAATGAATAATAAATAAATAAATACAATAAGGTTGGCTGCAGTAATTTTCCGGTTATGACACAAATGAGACAAGGGTATTTATGGAGTCTCACAAATATACAATATACTCCTAAAAGTCTTCAGAATTTCTATTTGGTATCAGACTGAAAGTTACATTAGCTAGGCTTGGATGTGCTTAGTTGTGCAATTTAAGGGTATCCTCACAGTTATAAAAGATAAAGCAGGGCTATACCGCCAGCCTCAATTATGGAATAAGAAAGAAATAAAAACAACTTCTGGTACATACATCTAAACTTCTTTGCTCAAGAATTCTGGAGAATGCCAAACATAATAGGGATACAGATGCCCAAAATCAGGGATTTTTTTTAAATATTACTCCAATTAACTACAAAATTTAATAGAACGAGTTTTGGGTCAACAATTATGTTTTTTTAACAATATAAAATATAAAACTCTAATGTCTGAGCTTTCTGGCTGACAAAATTCCCTTGCGATTTACCAGAAGATCAACTATGTTATAACGGATAGGGCAAAAATTTTAGGCAAAATCAGAGACACTTTACAAAATCAGGGACAGATGAGAAGCTTGTTTTAGTACAGTATAAGTCAGGTAGTCATTCCAGGCATAAGATTTAATTTAGTAAATGGACATAAAGGGATTTCTGAAGTTACTAAAAGCTATGAGATTGCTCACCATGAGCGGTACTCATGATGTAAAGGTCTTTTGCATGCAAGACCCCAGGATGAAATGCAAGGAGGATCAGAGATATATCCAGCTTAAGATGTTTGGAAAAGGCTTTGCTATGTGAAACAAGGAGCCACAATTAGCATTCACAGATCCTTGTGTTCATATTCTAAAACAAACTCAGCAAGCAGTAGTTGGCAATAGCGAAAGAGGGAATTGTTTATATTTGAACTTAAGGATCTTTTATCAGCACATCGATAATGACTCCACCCATTTAATAATGTTTTTATTGATAATGATTCCACCTATCTCACAATGTTTTTAATGACACTTTGTCAGGTTATCGGATATAATGTCTATTATGTGGAGAATTAAAAGATGTATTAATCTTGTATTGAGTAACTGCAGGTAGGAATAGTACTACAAAGTTACTATATTTTATTAGAGATGTGATAGTGGAGTTGGATATATTACATCATTGAGGGGAGTGGGGGGTTGCATTTTTGCAGGGGATTAAGCCCTTTGCACCTGATGCATGGAACTGGTTCCTCACATCCCCAAAATTATATATACCTCCTCCATTGTTGCATCAGTCAGCTCCACTGATTTTGTAGTTTACCTGTCATACAAGTGAGACTTCAATTAACTATTTGTACATCATCTTATACAAAAACTTGACCGCTGGCAGATATGAATCTAAGATATTTAGAAATTATACCTTTTCTACTTCTCTAGTGCAAAATATCTAGGAACTCAATTAACACAATAGGGCTTAGCAGATTGGTATCTGAGGACTCTATTTTTCTGATAGATTATTTCATGATTGAGGATTTTTTCATTGGATATGGATATCCAGCATGTCTATTGGAAAATGTTTTGAAATGGATATCTGACATTATTTGAAAATGTTTTGAAATGGATATCAACCCATAGACATGGACTTTTGTCCCAATTATTTGACAAAAACAATATGATAAGATAATGGAAATTTGACAAATATTGGACTTAAATAGAATATTGGACACTAAAAGCCCCTAGCCTTAAGAATAAATTATTGTAACTTGTGAATAGGAACTTGATAGAAAAGCCTTATGGGACTCTATGTATACACCACTATGAATATTCTAGTGCTGTCAGTGTAGATTTATGGTGCAGAGCAATCCCAGTGAGCAATCCAGATTGTGTAGATTTCATTTTTGGAGCAATGATTGCCTACCCTAGTTTCTTTGTAAACACCATGGATGTTGTTTACATTACCTGTACTTGTCTTGTACTTTACATCTTGATTGCACCAGATTGGCACAACAGTGGGGCAAAGATTAGGAAGGGAATTATCAGCAAGCTTTCAAACAAGAGTTTATGGAATGTTTAAACTCTTTAAGTTTACCTATGAGTACACCTAGCAACTTCAAACCTCTAATGGGGGTATCCCCTCTAACTCTAAGGGGGGGACTACTGACAATTGAACAAAGGGAGCTCATTGCATGCTGTCAAATTTATTAAACAAGCAAATAAAAAAAAGTTAAACCTGTCAAAAATATGAAATTTAAAAGTGGAAAAGCTGCAGTGGTGGTGCTAGCGTAGTCCGCTGTCCACAAGAAGCTCAGCTCCTCGATCTTTCAGCTAGAGCATCATGGCATGTGCATTACATGTGGCATTCTTCATTGAAGGTTGTGCATCAGGGCTGTAACTGGACGAACTAAAAAAACAAATCAAATCAACTAGCAGAGCAGGGTTCTGCTCTGGCAACTCTTGTGGCAAAAGCCAAAAATGCAAAGCATAAAGATAATTTTTTTTTAATTTTTAATTAATATATATTTTATTTTCTTTAATTTTTTTTTATTTGCATTTTTTTTAGATTTTTTTCAATTTTTAAGTTTTAGTTAGTAAGTTATAATATATGTTATATACATGAATTACATGATTTTATTTTTTCATATTAATTTTTTATTTGCATTTATCTTATTTTTTTGGGTTTTGTTGTGTTTTTTTGTTATTCATCTTATAATTTAAATAGGCTCATACTAAGCTAACTGCCCTTTGCAAGTCATAAGTCATTTCCAGTCCCTTGGATGAGACTCAAACACCACCTTGTGTTGTTAAGGTAAAAAAAACCAAACATTAGGCCACCTTACCATTATCTTCCCTAGTTTTATTATCCCCTAAAAATGCAATAGGGTTTGGCACCTTTAAGGCTTTTTAAATGAATGAAGTTCTGATGAAGTTCCTGTTTGAAAGGAATGAAAGTGCTTAAACTTGGGAATTAAACTCTTTTTACAGACCTAAGTGATTTTTGGTACTTTTGGACTTTTTCTTCAAGAAATTGACACTTGAGAAATTTCACCCTGACCACCTGTAAAAGAGCCAACTGTTGAGTAGTTTTAAATGCAATTATGAAAGTCTGTTTGTTCTTTAATCCTAAACTAGGAATAGATGGCAGACTTCATATCTGGTTTTAGTTAATGGCAGCTTGTGAAAGGGCTATCAACATTGGCAATAATGCTTCACTGCCTATCTAACAACTATATGCTAACCTGTACTTACCATTAGGGAAGGAGAATGGTAAAGATTAGCACTTGGGCAACAGATCTACTGATTTATAGAGATTAATTAGTCTCTCCACTAGAAATTAGCATAGTTGTATCATGTTTAATAAAGCCAGATAGGAGAGTTGTATGTGCCACTATCAGGCATTGTGTGTGCCTGCTAGAAAACCTAGCAGCCCTGGGTCAATAAGCCATTGGCTGGCCTGTGTCTAGTTGCCCAGCTTAGGTTACTTAGGATAGCTGTCTTGAGGGAAAGCTGGAAGAAAAACTAATCAACCTGCCAAACATGAATTAAGAATTTAATATATATTCATCAGTTGGTTTCTTTTCTTCATGAATTTAGAATTGCTACACTGAATGCAGGTTCATTGACAGGGTGGAAATTAAAAATGGATGACATGATGGTAGGGAGAAGGCTGAATATCCTATGTAACCAGGACAGATGACAGAAGGGCAGTGAGGCAAAGACACTTGGCTTGGGTTCCAGGAGTGACTATTCAAGTGGAGGCCAGGCTAGAAATAGTATGGGAATTATGCTTAGAGACAGGCTGCAAAAGACAAGACAGTAAGGGATATCATCAGAATTAGAAACAGATTCACAACAATCAGACTCCATGTATTGCTAGGACATACTCATAATCGCAACCTATGCACCAGAGCAGGGCTGTCATAGAGAAGAAAAAAGTGCATTCAGACAGCAGTTGCAGTTCCTACTAGATAAAGGAAGACAACACAAATTGTTGCTGATAGTATCTGATCTGAACGCATATATATGGGGACAGACAGAACAAGATATGAGGATTGCCTGGGTCCACATGGGTGGGGCAACGGAAAGAAAGGAGAGGCCATTCTAGACTTCTGTCTGGTAAATGGCTCGATGGTGATCAATACATGGTTCTGCAAGACAGACAGTCACAAGATCATATATAAGAGTGGCCAACATGCAACTCAGGTAGACTTCATCCTAGTAAACAATTGCAATGGGAAGAATCAGTGATTGCAACGTCATTCCCAGTGAAACAATCAACCCACAGCATAAACTAATGGCAGCCACAATTAGCTACAAGCAGTGGTCAGAGATAGTTGTAAGGACAACAGAGAAGACCTGAATACCTGGAAGAAGACTGAAGAGAAGGGACAGCAGTTTGAGGAATCACTCACGGTTCTAGCACTTCATGAAGAAGAGGAAATAGGTGGAGCTGACGAAGAATGGCATCACCTCCAAAAAGCATGTGCAAGGATTCAGAACAGATAAGCAGTCCAGCCAGGTAAGGAATTAAGGTACATGAGGAAAGCTGGTGGTGGAACGCGGAAGTCCAGGCCATCATTAAAAGAACAAAGGAGTGCAAGAACAAATGAGAGATAGAAAAGATGGATTAGGCTAGGCAGGAATGCTGATTAGTTAACAACAATGCAAAGACAGCTGTTGAAATAACAAAGTACAAGGCATCAGTGGCACTCTACTTGCTTCTGGAAAGTGACTTAGTTGGTGGCACAAATAAACTATAACAAGTTGCAAGGTAAAGACAGAAAGATAAAAAAGATAGTCAGACACCCTTCATAACAGATCTCAGCAACAACCTGCTCACCAGTCTACAGGACATTAAAGGCAGAGGAAAGGAGTACTTTCTGTATCTTTAAAATGAATAAAACCCACAGAAGCTGTACTGCCCCAGACACGGCCTACAATAAGAGAAGAGAAGGAGCCTACACTAGAAGAAGTAAGAGCAGCACTAAGGAAAATGAAATCAATGAAAACAACAGGCTCAGATGAGGTCACAGCAGATGTGATAAGGATGCTGGGTGAGGTGGGGAGAAATGGCTCCTGAGGGCACTCAGCAGTATGGAGATAAAGGCATATCACAGATGACTGGAGAATAAGCATGCTAGTGCCAGTGTCCAAGAACAATGGGACATTCACAACTATGGGCAGTGTTGAGGCACCAAACTTCTATCACACTGCATGAAAGTTCTGGAAAGGGTGACTGATAAATGAATATGCGGAGTAGTACAAAGTAAGATGGGAGATGAGCAGATCAGAATCAGATCAGGATGCAGTACAACTGACACAATTTTTGCAGTAACACAGATTCTTGTGAACAAGCTAGAGGCAAGAAAGGAGACCAACTGTGCTTTCCTAAACTTGGACAAACATATGAAAAGGTCCAAAAAAAAAGATTTGAGCAATCATAAGGTTGTTTGAAGTCCCATATACATTTTTAGAATTAGTGCAGGTTAAGTACAACTACACAATGACTGAACAGTATTCCGTATCACAGAGGGGTTTCCAGTAGGAGTGGATATGCATTAGGGTTCAGTTCTAAGTCCACTGCTGTACATCCTGATGATGGACTACATTAGCAAACAGGTCAGAGGGGACAGGGCACCAAAGTTGCTGTATACAGATGATGTGGCATTACAGACAGACTCTAAGCTAGAACTTCAGCAAAATATAGAGCAAGGGAATGCAGATGTGTAGGCACATGGGATGAAGCTAAGCACAGATAAGACAGTGATGATAGCAGCAAACTGGGGATACTGGAAGAAGCTGAGAACTGAAATAGAAGGGAAGATAATAGAACAGGTAAATAGCTTCAAGTATCAAAGAGGGGTGGGTGAGGAGGAGGGAAGTCTGAATGAAGAGGTCAAAGTATAATGGAATGGAATGCAAAACTGAAGACAGATGAGATGCAACTGAGTAATAAAACACTTGTAATGGCAGCAAAAGGGTAAATCAGAAGAACCTGATAACTGAGATAGAAGAAAAAATAGTGGAACAGGTTAACAGCTTTGAGTACTTGGGAGGGAAGGTTGAGTAGAAGTGAAGCCTAAATAAGGGCAGCCAGAGGGGCTGCAGCAAACTTGTATAGAGTGTCAGAAGTAGTGTATGACAGAACAATGCTAAATAAACTGAAAAGTAAGATCCTCAAAACAGTGGTGTGACCAGTACTACTGCATGGTACAGAACCCTGGCAGTAAAGGAAGAACAGTCAAAGAAGCTAGAGATGATGAAGTTGAAGAGCCTGAGACAGGTGGTAGGATGCTCACTGTCGGACACATGAAGAAATGAGGACATGAGTAGAGGCCAAAGTATCTACAGTTGCAGAAAAGGTAAAAGAGAACAAATTCAGTAGTATGGTTACCTGTGCAAAAAAGCAGAAGACAATCTGTTGAAGAGCATTTGGGAGAGACAGAAAAAAGGCAAGCAGAAACAAGGGAGTCCTGCAAAGAGCTGGATGGGTTGTATGAGAGAAAACCTGTGACAGTCAGGCATGGGTGACAAAGAAGGTTAGGAGAATGGGGCACTGAATAGAGAGAGAGAGAGAGAGAGAGATATGGCAACAGTTGACACCCTGGCCCCACGTAGAAAATAGGAAAAAGTTGGCTAATGATGATGATTCTTATGGCCAATTCTTGGATTCAAACTTTACAAGCTCCTCAAAGAACACTCCTGTCCTTACCTTACCTCCAGCCTATTTCGATGACCACCTCCCCCCAGTTATAATCTAAGAAATCTTAACAACTCTGGTCCACTTCTTCAATGTCCCAGAACCAGACTTCATTGCACTAACCATGTCTTCTCTATCCTAGGCCCCAAACTCTGTGAATCCCTCCTTACTCAACTTAAAGACCTCATGTCATACCCATAATTACATGCTCAGCTTAAAAATCATCTCAAGTCTGAGTCAGTTTGCAAATAGTTTCCCTCTGGACACATCACCTAATCCCACAATCTTTCCTTCACCACTCAAGTATCTTTGGCCTTCTGATATTTGTTTCCTGCATTAATATGTAACATCTCTTCCACATTATATATATAGATATATATATATATATATATATATATATATATATATATATATATATATATATATATATATATATATATATATATGTATAGATATATAAGTTAATACTGCATGGTCTCAAGCATTTAACATATACAATTAAACAAGCCTGTGTTGCCACTGTCATAATCATTATTTATCACTGTTGTCTTTGAATTTAGAAATTTTAATACGATTCAGTTTATAAATTATAGTACTCAGGCCTAACTCTCTGATATTTTTTTCTACACTGATTGCAGATGGTTGTATACTATGGTTTAACCATCCTGTGTTATTAGCAGGAAAATCTGAGGGCTTTACTGCAGTTTGCACAGATCTCAGGTTTGTGGGTGAATATGACCAAAAACAAGATGTGTCCATTGTCTAATGCCATGTACTGCATATTGCAAAAAGTAGATAACCTCTAAATGACTTGTTAACTGAATGCGTATATTTAGGTATAAAACAGATGCAGAACATAGTGAAGATTATTGAAACCAACTTTATACTATTGGTAGAGAATATATTTCTCAAATGCCTGATTTTGAGTTACATTTTACATCTGTCCCTTTTAACCTCTCCAAAAACTGGTGACTTTTTGAAATAAGGTAGTGAATTACACTTAATAAATACTGATAATAAATATAGACTTCTTTTACTTAATAAAATATATATATATATTAATTCACATTCTCTTATTCTGTCAAAGTCTGAAGTTAATAGTATTAATATTTTAAATGTGTTTCTGATTGCATCCCTAATTATTCTTGGATTTGTCCTTGATTCTGTTGAGATTTGTTCCTGATTTGTTGAGAACTAGTGAATGGATCACTAGCTTGAAGAAGTTATTCCAATGTTGTCTAAGAGTGTTGTTGGCAATTAAAATGCTTTTGCTTACCCTGTTTCAATGTATGATAATATAGTTATGATATAAGATGTGCACTGCTTATGTGAAGAAAATGCAGTGTATATTGAGATATTTTTGAGTGATGGAGGTAAACATATAATAAGCCAAGATAACTTATTCTCTATTGTCAAAGGAGGCTTAGGCAGCCTTAAGTTTTTGGTACTATTTTAAAGTAATAGGATATTGTTATTCCGGGCTATATCTAAAAGGAAGAAATGAGGTTTAGGAACAAACAAATTTGTCCAGAGACACTTTAAAGTTGTTAAAAGAGGGGTGGGCAGTAGGAATCTATAGTTATGCAGGGGGCAAGGAGGTGTTAGGGTTGTTGCAAAGAGTTTAAGTAGAGTGGTGCAGTGGTTAGCATTGTCACCTTACAGCAAGAGGTTCTCTGGTTCAATTCTTGGCTGGAGCACCTTCTGTGCAGAGTCTGCATGTCCTTCCTGTGGTTAAGTAAGCTTTAAAGCTTTAAAGACATGCAGGTAGATGTGTGTGCCTTCTGTGAAGGTTGGTCACTCAGCTGGCAAATTGAAACCATAAAAACTCTACTGCAAATCATTCTGCGAACAGATGATCCGCTGTGGCAATCCCTAACCAGAAAAAGCCAAAAGACATTGCTTCTTGCATAAGGAAGGGTTATATCTGGATGGATGAGTGCTATGGAGGAAGTAAGGTAAGTGTAAGGAGGGGCTAAGTGGGTTTTATGTGAGTATAGCTGAGTTGGGAGGTCAGATTTAGGTGTAGCTAAGTTGGAAGGCCAGATTTAGATGTGAACTTGTTGTATTGCAAGCTTATGTCCGAGATGACCTGTAGGCACTTCGATGGACAGGTAGGCCTAGGATAATAGTAGTATGCATGGAGGAGGTGAGTAATGGTGGTATAATAATTGTGTGCGTGTGTGTGTGTGTGTGTGTGTGTGTGTGTGTGTGTGTGTGTGTGTGTGTCTTTTATACCTGTTTTCTGTCTAAGCATGTAAAGAAGACAAGCAATAGTCATGTGGTAAATACTAGTAGCATAGAGAAGGAAAGTGACCTTATTATGATTGCTTTGTTACCATAATTTTTACTTTAATTGCTTTGGCAAGTAACTGAGGTTCTATGGGCTCTTTGGCCCTTTTTGTGGAGCATCTTGAAATGCTTAGAAGTTAATTACAGGTTTAAATTAGTATCTAGCTAGAAGTAACACTGTTTTGACTGAATTTCCTCTAAGACAGTCATTGGTGGTGATCGTTTAGTGACTCTCAGTTTTCTGGGTTCTGGTGGGCTGGTGTCCATTACTGCAGTATGTCATAAGGTTAAATTTAATTATGTGGCTATAAGTATTATTTTTTGGGGTAATTCTCTCCTAGGATAGTCATTAGTGTTGGTGGATTAGTGACTTGTGGTGTTCTGGGTAGTCTTGATGCAGCAGGATGTCATGCTTAAATTTAGGTATATAAAAAAAAATAAAGTAGCCATTGGCGGTGGCGGTGTAGTGTGTTATGGTTTTGTGTACCTGAGTTGCTTTCAGATGAGCTGCAAATGATGGTTTGGGTGTTTCACAGGCTTTGAGGCACCTGCAAGTAATGGTTTCTCACTACACATGCGAGATGCGGCATTAGCCATTATGAGGGGAGGGTGGGGAGAATGGTGCTGATGTGTGGACACTCAGTCTGACTTGGAGCCCCTTACCTCTTCATTGGATAAAGACCATAGCCCGTAATGGTCTGGATGTTTGTTGGATGACATGAGGTTGCCTCAGCTGTATAAATAAAAAAAAAACAAGGAAAAAAGAAATCCATGGAAAAGAAGCCCTCAGTAGCTGTCATCCATGCCTATAGAATTACATAGGGAAGTTAGGAAACATTATTATAAACATAAAATAAGGCAGGCACTCTCTCTATGTTTTTAAGTAGGGTTGTAGGCCTTGCATTTTATCTTCAAATAATATTATAGCCTGGTGCACCGGATGTTATTTTCCTCCTAAAATATGACTGAATGAATGAATGAATAAATAAAGAAATATTTTGTACATTTAAAAGATCAGCTGCTGGAGATAGTTGCAGCATGTCTATATAGAGGGTGTGCCCCTGCAAAAGTGTGAATAAGGTGGTATAGTTCACAGCAAGAGTTCTGATGCAGAAATAATGTGCAAAGAACATGAAGAAGAGGACAAAATAATTACCATTGAAGCAGTTATGATATGACAGAAAAAGACAGGCTTTCTTTGATGCATTTATGTAGAATTATTCCAAATAGGGGTTGCATTAAACACTGCAGAAAATAGCTTCCATATACAATGCTTACCTCTAAATGTGTTGCCAGCCTAAAAAATTAAACTACAGATTGAAATTTGCTGCTAGTGGTCCTGGCAGGACTGCCAAATAGAGTTTTTTTTTTTCTCTTCTTCAGAGTCCTTAATGTTTTCTTCCTTTGACAAATGGCTGATGTGCAGAGTTTGATCTAAAGATTGGTGGCCATTGTATATCAAACAGAAGAGCTGATTCAGGAACTACCAATGAGTGATTCTTCTGTTCTGCAGAGGAGAAACCTGGTGTGTCCAGAAGGAAGAGGTGAGGGCAGACGATGGACAGCAGGTCAGTGGCGCAGGAGAAATGGGCATTACCGTCAGCTGATAGTGTCAGAGTGGACATTCTGGCTGGTGGAGCTGTGCACGAAGAAATCACAGGTAATAATGCTTCATTGGGGGCTTAGGTAGGCCTGATTTGCTATGGTTTGGGACTATCCCAGAGTTAGATGTTGGCGTGGACCCATTCCAGCATCTTGGGAAATTGTAAATGCAGTAGTGGATTGAAGAAGATTTAGTGAACGGTGCAGGTCCTGTGAAAAGCATTGAGTGGGGAGGGTAGCTTAAGGCCATCACTAGGGAGTTTAGAGTTGTACTTAGCTGGGTTTGAATTGCAACAGCAAGGGGTGAGTTCAGATTTTGTGATGCAACCAGCGGATTGGCTAGCTACACAGGCCTTGTGTCAGGAGAAGGGGGGGGGGGTCTTTTTGACCCCTGACATACCAGCTCTGTTTAAAGATCTGGAAAGGTGAGTACATGGATATTTCTGAGAATTAATGTTGAGGGGGTGCAAGACTTGTTGGAATTGAAGATGGCAAATAGCAAAGATTTTTTAGTGGCACTGGCACGGATAAGGGTAGGTAAACTGTGAGACAATTGGGTGTTAGGTTTTGTGTATTACATGGCAATTTGGTTGGAGAAAGATAACTCCATGTTTCGTGAGGCACAACAGCTATGGGTGGGGGATGCATGGTTGTGGTACAGTCAGCAATTTCATAAGCAGAAAACAGTGGATCAGTCTTTGCATTGGAAAGTTAGGCATCCTGACATTTGGTTAGCCATCATGATAGATAAGTTTTGGGCCCTTAGCAAGTTGGGTTAGCAAGGAGGTGAGGGGGTTGGTTTGTGCTGGTCCTTTAATATGGGACATTGTTCATGCACAGCATGCAGGTTTTCCCACACTTGCTCAAAGTATGTGGGCATACATCCACCTGTTTAGTGTGGCTGTCAAGAAGGGAATTTGGTCACTCCAGGCTCATTTGTCTCCAAAGTGGGGGCATTATCTCCTGCAATCCAGGGATTTCAGGGTCAAGGTAATTTTCGGGGGCAGAGGGGAAGAGCATCTTTTCAGGGATATAGGGGAAGATTGAGTGATGCATTCACCTGTTAAGGTGCAAGCCTTGCAGCACATGATTAGGCAATTTCCTGATTTGGTGGTGGCTGTGAAATTAATTAAATGATTTTCCATATAATTTCCTATTAAGTTGGACTTAAGGGGGAAGGGGTAGGACCAGTTTGTAAGAATTTGCATTTGGTGTGGGGGAGTAAGGAGATTTTGAAAGATTTGGTAGAGAAGGAATAGGGTGCGGGCAGGTTACTGGCCCCATTTAATTCTCCTCCCTTTGACAGTTTTACGGTATAATCTACTTTTTAACAACCACAAAAAAAAAATGGCCAGTTATGTCCTTTCAAAAATTACTTTTATTAAAATAACAAACAAGTAGTTTCTCTAGTGCTTCTGCAAATATGCCTTTACAGAGTATACTATATTCTCTAATGTCCCCCTTTAAATACATACATTCTTAAAACACGTACAAGCTTCGGACAAAGCCGAAAAAACGAACTTAGAAACTTGAAAGGACAATGAATGTAGAGTAATCCACAATAGAGGCAATAAAAACTAGCGCTTTCTTTCACTTTATTTTCCGTGAACTTCTTCAGAAACAAAGACAACAAGCCCCCTCATGCTTGTGTCTTTTATAAAATACATACAGGAAATGATGTCATCAATTGACTTTTTCTATCAGCAATAAAAACTGTTTAAAACAGTGAATAAATGCAGATGATACCTTAAATGTTGTTATCTTCTTAACTGTACATTATGTTTTGTGTATTTTCACTTTTTATCTGCTTGTTTGGAAACGTCAGATAAAAACTATGTTCAAACCAGACACATAAAAGTGCAAAATGAAAGAAGTACTAACTTTTTTGTCATTCTTTTTACATAAAACTGTCATACTTTTTTAAAAAAACATTCTATAATCTACAGTAATATAAAAAAGTTCAATGCAGAACACTTGTTGAATCCGTATCTAATTTCATATACCTATATAATATAAATCTGAATGTTACTATGCAAAATGCAAAATTCATTGTCAAACAACTCCGTTATGTCATTTCGAAATGACATAACGGAGTTGTTTGACAATGAATTTTGCATTTTGCATAGTAACATTCAGATTTATATTATATAGGTATATGAAATTAGATACGGATTCAACAAGTGTTCTGCATTGAACTTTTTTATATTACTGTAGATTATAGAATGTTTTTTAAAAAAGTATGACAGTTTTATGTAAAAAGAATGACAAAAAAGTTAGTACTTCTTTCATTTTGCACTTTTATGTGTCTGGTTTGAACATAGTTTTTATCTGACGTTTCCAAACAAGCAGATAAAAAGTGAAAATACACAAAACATAATGTACAGTTAAGAAGATAACAACATTTAAGGTATCATCTGCATTTATTCACTGTTTTAAACAGTTTTTATTGCTGATAGAAAAAGTCAATTGATGACATCATTTCCTGTATGTATTTTATAAAAGACACAAGCATGAGGGGGCTTGTTGTCTTTGTTTCTGAAGAAGTTCACGGAAAATAAAGTGAAAGAAAGCGCTAGTTTTTATTGCCTCTATTGTGGATTACTCTACATTCATTGTCCTTTCAAGTTTCTAAATACATTCTTAAAACCATTATCCAATTAAATAATCACATTTGTACAATTAATCACAACATACACTTCCAATTACATTCCCTATTTAATCCACAGGGAAATAAAGTGCCATATTTTAAAATCAAAATAGATTCCTTCTTCCATAATCTACTTTTCACATTATTTATATTCATTCCATGATAAACAATGTTTTTCCAAAACTGTGGCTTGTAACCCTTGTGGGTTACTGTCATGTTAATCTCTAAAATGAAAAGCTACAGGATTTTCTTCCCTTCCTTTTTTGATATCCCTGATATGTTCCCTTAGCCTAATCCCAGAACTTCTTTTACTCTCTCCTATATAAAATTTATTACACGGGCATGGAATCCCATATACTACTCTCTCACTCTGACATCCATATGCCCCTGATAGAACATAGGGTCTTTGATGATAGTGATCCAGTTTGGTTTATAGAAGATGGAGGGCACCTGAGTGAGTTTGGATTGGATCTCTTTAATGTACATCTGGCTTTGTTTTTGTAAGGTTTGATGAAGGTGTTGCAGTAAACTAGGGGAAACAGCCTGTTTCAGGCTGGTGGCCAGAGAAGAGAGGCAGGATTGTCCCCCTTCTGTTGCCCCTCTGGTGTTGGGCATTGGATTCAAGGCAGTTGGTTGGGGATTGAAGTGAGCAGCGGTACGTTGCTTTGATAAATGAGAGTAAGTGAGTGGTTGAGGCAATGCTGCTTAGTTTGGGGCAGGGTTATCAGGATACACTGCCCTGGTAAATTGTTATATGGTTGTTCATGCTGTGATTAATAAATCTAAGAACACTGTTGAATAAAGTTGTGATTTAAAAGTTAATAAAGGTCATCAAATGCCATTTTGGTGTAGAGTGATTTATTTGAAGGGGATCGGGACAAACCAGTTTGATTCTATTTAGAAATGATAATTATGCTGCACCATAACTGATGGCAGCTGGCTACCACTCATTCAAAATATTTGAACTCGGAGGTGTGTAGAGATAAATCAAACAGCAGTTAGCATTAAGACAAAAGAATATGGTATTTTATATACATTCATAAGATTGTAGCCATATAAAAGTATCAGTTTTCTGAACATGTTTTTTGCTGGTTAACCTGGTACCCTAAGTTATTTATTATGTCTCAAATGCTTGAAATAATACATTCAACATCTTATCCAGATATATAATCTTAAAAACAGCATAGCAAAATTAAAAGGTAGTGATATTTGTGTGTGTTAAAACTGTACCAACAGTGGATCCTGCTGGACAGAAAAGAAATACACCTGTATGTCAGACTGTATTGTAGTTGTTGAATATTTTGTAACAGAAGATACTGGGAGAGAAGAGTTTAACCTCAGTCCATCTAACATTGAAAATTAGTCTGAAATTAAATTACCTGGTTTATGCCATAAAGATTGTATCTTACAGTTCTGGTTGAAGCCAGAGACAAAATTTTTGTGAAAACCAGAACAGGAATCCTACTGTGTTGTCCTTAGGAGTGAACTAATTGCTATATTGGAAGGGTGGACGTTTTTGAAATGGTTTTATAGCTTCCAGATGCTATAACACATTTTAGGTCTGTGTGTGTGTGTGTGTGTGTGTGTGTGTGTGTGTGTGTGTGTGTGTGTGTGTGTGTGTGTGTGTGTGTGTGTATGTGTGTGTTATGGCACATATGTGCTGCATTCTTGTTCAGTTTTTAGTAAAGGGGGTAATGTAGGAACCAGAGTCAGATGACCAGATGTATGTGATGTCATTATGTAATCCAACACTGAAATGGTATTTTAATACTAGATGAAGCAGAGCTCTCAGGGCAATCTGTTTTTAAAACCTGATAAAAAAGGACTACTCATCTACATCATCTTGCCTTGCTCTAGTAAGTGAACTAGGGGACAGTAATTCTTTAGATCAGTCAGGAAAAGATAGTGAGATTACTTAAGTATTGTCTGTCTGTATCTGTGCAAATCTTTCCATCAGTATTATTTTTTAATATGTCCTGTGATTGAAACTCTGGTGTTTATTGTAAATAGATATTCAGTATGTTCATGCTCTTTTGTTATTTATTATTAAATATACTTAAACTTCTCATTGTGACTGGTCTTTTAGAGAATATTTTAACCTTTGAGAGTACTTATTTTGATTTGGTGACACTGTGGCCGCTCCTGAAAGCCTTGCTACATTGGTCAAACACTACCATTTGTTTTAATATTAAATTTACTCAGTATAATTGATGATCTTTATAAGACGCTTAGACGAGCTGGCTTTGCATTGTTCTGGTGGCTTTATTTACCTTACAGTCTGGGCAGAGGGGGCATAACTGTTAAATCTGTGTCAGCCTTTCCCAAGTGTGTGTGTGTGTGTGTGTGTGTGTGTGTGTGTGTGTGTGTGTGTGTGTGTGTGTGTGTGTGGTGTGTGTGTGTATGTATATGTCAGAAACTTCAAGCAGGGATCATACCTCTCAACCCCTTAGGTCAAGAAATCTGGGCAAAGACATAAATAATGGCAAAAGCTGTGGTGCAGGTGGTGCGGATGCTAAATGTTGTGACCTATAGTGTGCAAGACTAAGTAGGTAGGGGTTCTAATCTTGGATGGTGCAGTGGTGCAGTGGCAAGCATTGTCACCTCACAGCAAGAGGTTCTCCGGATTGATTCTTGGCAGGAGTGCCTTCTGTATAGAGTCTGCATGTCCTCCCTGCATTTGTGTGGGTTTTCCTTCCTTCCTTCCTCCATTCCTTCCCTTCTTTCTATCCATCCCTATTTTTGTTGAAGTATACCTGTGATGATGTGAGTTATTGCCACCTATGCCAGGAGAAGTAGGGTAGTGGATGCATAACATCTTCTCCCATGTTCCAAAGACATGTATCTGGAGTATTTCTCCCCATGCCTCAGCTGAAAATTGTCTTCGTTCCAAGTTGGACCTTTCCGGTAAACAAATAATAAATAAAATAAATAATGGGGGGACAAAGGCCCAAAAATAGAGACACTTTTTATATATTGCTCTTACAAACTTAGACAATTGATAGAATAACAAGTTTTG
This sequence comes from Protopterus annectens, assembly GCF_019279795.1. NCBI lineage: Eukaryota > Metazoa > Chordata > Ceratodontiformes > Protopteridae > Protopterus > Protopterus annectens. Next base: position 484,155,372 of record NC_056736.1, on the reverse strand, counting down.
CATTAGCATTAATTTTCTAAAGGGTATGAAATCTGAAACTCAAATGTCTGTCATTATTTTCTGATTCAACCCTCAGTGATTTGCTAGAAAACCACAATTTTATGAGAGACAGATAAAAAACATGAGGCAAAAAATCTGGACATTCTGCGAAAATCTGTACAGTTCAGAGGTATGGCAGGGATATAGAGAATTTGTTTCACAGAGATGGCAGTGGAGGACTAGGCTTGGAACACTTGACTGAGAACTCAACTCTTCAGCTGTGTCAGTGGGGTCTTATTCAGGGCCTGGAGAGAAAGGGAAACCCATCCCCAGGACTGAGTGTGTTCCCTATGTGCTCTTAAGGGAAACTGTGCATGTGCAGAGAGCTGCCTCTGCAAATACTGTTTGCATCCATTTTTGTTTCAAGTGAACGTCCCTCACCAGTGTTAGCGGTAAAGATTGTGGCTCCTTGATTACTGGCCCAGAAGAGGGATGTCACAATACCAACTGCATTTCTTGCCTTGAATCATCACTGTTGCATACAGGAATCTAACTGCAGCATCAGCATGCAACTAATATACAAGCAGCGTACAACTTAATCTGTAGTAAATGGCTATGATATATTCTTGTATAGCTCTGATATGAAGTTTGTGAGTTCTCAGTAAACATTAAAAATTAACTATAAAAACAAGTAAAAATATTTTCAATATGAAATGTTAGGTACATTTTCATCTAAATGGAATTTATATAAAAGTTTATATAAAAGTTGTGATTAACTAATGGGAAAAGCTGAAGGCCAAATCATCTAGATATTTGTCAAGCAGGTGGAATACTTCTGCATCTTTTTCATCCTCGAAAATGGCAGCTGAATAAAACAAGGCAGTTTGTTTTAAATATATTATGATTAAATGAGTTTCTGTTTTATCTATGAATTATTTAAAAATTAAGACTCTCGCCTGCGGCAACAACTTGTTTAAAAAATATAGATCTGCCAAATAAGGATATCTGGAAAAATATGAAAACTGCTGTTAGGAAAACTTTTTTGTCAAAATATTGCAGCCCGTCTCATCAGGCTGCTGCAGATCTTCATGGGGTGTATTACTTTAATGAATAGTTGTTTTTTCACTCCTGCTACTTTTCCTGAAGAATAGAAGGAAAATTCTATGAAATCTGCAATGAATCTCTTCTGTCATCACACTTGTATTGTAAATTATGTATTACTATACATGGACTAAATGTTCTGCTATTGGAGCTGTTCTACCTGGGTCACCACTAAAAATGGGTTTATGTCCACTCATAAACAGATGTCACACACTTACATACATACATAAATCAAATATCACATGCAATACTGACTAGTTGATTAGACTGCATATCAAATATTTCAGCTCATCACAAAAATATTTCTTAGGAATGCAGCACTTAGTGCAAAGGCCACATGTAACATAACATAAAATGCAACATAATGTGAGCAGAAAAAACACTTGCTCCTGTTAATTTGTCAGTTTTCTCTCCACACAGAGAAATGTGCAAAAAATTAAACAAGATTTATTACTTTTTGTCATGATCCAGTAGCATGCTTTACCATGTCACATCTGCAACATTGGAAAATAAGCATTTGAGTACTGTGCAGTAACGTGGTAAAGAAGTAGGTTCTTTTAATGAACTAAACTCTACTGCTCCATACTTAAAGTCATTGTCCTTTTTTAATTTATTAAACATATTTCTGAGAAAACCATATTAACTCCAGGAGACTGTGTTCTCCCCCACAAAGCAACACTCCTGTGTCAAACTACAATTTTCTCTTTGCTATAAAACTTTTTTGAGCATCCATTGTGTATTTCTTTCACAATCACTCCAAAGAATAATCTTAATCTCTAGGTTGTTTTCGACACTGATAACTTAAGACTGCTTCATTTTCCACCACAGTCAATTATGGAAATTGTGTGTTCATTGACAGCAATAAATTAAAATCACAATTACATGGGAGCAAGAAAACTAGTGGGCAAAATAAATGCACAGTGCCTAAAACTCATTTCTCTTTAATTAAAAAGTAGCTACAGACTGCAGGAGTGATTTATTATTGAGCTGAGGTGACATATTGAATGACTCTGAAGTCTGAAAGTTCACTAATTATATACAGTCATGTCTGACTCTCTATCTGTTATGTTGATCCTAAATGATTCTACATGCACGCACACATGCACAGGGTTCAATTATTAAGATTAATGAACCCTTTTCATTCAACGGAAGTTAAACTTTGAAAAGATGTATGATCCAGGGTGAATGAGCTAGCTTTACTTATCCTGAACTTGTACAGTTGATACAAAACTAAATGCTTCAAGCTTGAATTGGCAAAGGCAAGTATCTGGTTTTCTAATGCAGTTATATGAGAAAGCTTGTTATTATAAGACTGATAATTTTGTATGCCCATATTGTTGTCAACAAAAAAGCAAATATTTTATTCAAGGTGTGTTGAAAAGTACTTCAACATTAAAAAGAGACTGTGCATGTGCATTTGAGTTTTTTGTTTAAATCTGAATGTATGTCAGGTACATTTCTTTTACTATTTTTAGCATCGTTTACTCATAATCAAAGCTGTATACCTGTCTTTTGCTTTTGTGGCAATGGTTACATTATTAGTAATTGTTCTCTCACAATGCAGCGTTTTATTATTTATTACAGTTTGTAATGTGATTCTATATTGTTTGTTTGCTATGTCTGTAATATATTGTGATATGTTATTTTTATTACACTATTATTATTTTTTTATACTTCACAATGTCATTTGCTTCCTGCAAAATTTATATCATACTGCAATCTTGTAAGTGGATGCCACTGACTCAGCCAGTGACTGGAAAAAATTCATGGACCAGCCCTCTCACATTATAAATCATTTTCCTTTATTAAACAGAAAACCAAATATATAGAACAACTAAATGGCCCTATCTGTAATGGATAAAAAATACGCATAAAACTAAATTATATATCTTCAGGTTTTTGCTGATGAAGAATGCGTGCAGTACTTTTAATCATCTCCCCTGCTCTCTGCCAATTAGTACTTTTTTAGTGATATCTCTATTTTGCCCCTGCCGGACGATGTCACCACCTGCATACATTTCAACCGTTTCTGATTTCATATATTGTTCCTGATTTTGTCTAATATTTTAGGTCTGTTCCCCATACATTTTTTTTTCTTTTTTGCAAATTGTTGAGAACTGCAGTGACTAAATAATGACAGATATTTGAGTTTTAATTATCATGAATTTCAAACAACGCAAATGCAAGACCTTTTATTCTATCAGTTTTCTAAGCATGTAAGAGCAATATTTATAATCTGTCCATTATTTTGAATTTTTCTCCTTATTGTTTGACGTTCCCAGTTCTTGTATTACTGGCCTTCTGTAGCATGTACATTCACACACAAACAAGCCTTTGAGGGCTTCAGTTACTAGCTTGGACCAGAAAGTAAACATTCCCTGTTCCTATGACTATTGTTGTTGTTGTACAAGCTTTTGTTTCCATGGAAACAATTTGGTTGACTAGGAACATCATTTCTCTCAATTCATAATGGACAAGCTAGTATAAGCCATTCATTAATATGCATCTCTGCTCAGATTTTCTAGCCCCAAAAACATTACTTGAATTCAGATAAAGCTGGTTGTAGTCCGGGCATAATCTATCTAGTCTTCGGATGTGGGCACATATTGATGTATGGAGAAACGTTGGTACTGGTACAATGCAATATTTTAATACAGCAGTGTTTGACCAGACATTGCCTTAGGAAAGAAGTACTGGAATTTAATTGAAACAACCCACAATGGTATACCATTGTACAAGCAACAGTTGTAAAGCAGGTTGCATCTTCACCTATGTTGTTAGTGAGATCAAATTCTATATTTAATTAATGAACCCAAATGAGGAATGTGACTGTATAGTTTTAGACAGAGAATGCTATAAGTGGAGGCACTGACATTGTGGCATCCCTCGCAAGAGATGTTTAACTATGATTCTACTTAGATTAAAGAGTATTTGTTCAGGTAAATATTAACCATCACATACCACTAACTAGTTAAAACCATGAGTGCTTTATTTACTTTAGAGCTATTCATTAATATAGCAATAACCCACGCCTGGGTGTGGGTAATGCTGGATTTACCCACGGTTGATGTGGTTAGGTCACGAGGGCAAAGCCCAAGTGGCCAAACAAAGCCATCTGTGGGTAAATCCAGCATTACCCACACCCAGAAGTGGTTATTATATTATAATGACATTATTTAAGAAAAAAAATAATTACTTTTCTTAAATAATGGCATTGTATAATGCCTCCTTGCTGCCCTTCCACAGCTGTCTGGTATTCTGCGGCAGTTCTGATGTACTGCGCATGCGTATGCTTACGCAGTACATCAGAGTTGTGGGCAAAAGCAATGGAGAAAGCAAGATCTCCGTTGCTTTTTACAAACTGTTTTGCTATGTTAAATGGGTTTAGCATAGCGAGACAGCTTTAAAAAAGCAAGGGAGATTCTCCGTTGCTTTTTTAAAGCTGTCTCGCTATGTTAAACCCATTTAACATAGAAGATCTCCGTTGCTTTTTACAAACTGTCTCACTATGTTAAAGGAGTTTGACATAGCGAGACAGCTTTAAAAAAAGCAACAGAGAATCTCAGTTGCTTTTTTTAAAGCTGTCTCACTATGTTAAACTCGTTTAACACAGTGAGACAGTATGAAGCAACGGAGATGTTGCATTCTCCGTTGCTTAAAAAAATAGAGTTATAGCAATGGAAAAAGTCCGGGCGACCGGACCTTTTTTCCATTACTATAACTGATTTTGAATATTAATGGGGGGTTGTATAATATTATTTACGTATCAGTGTAACATATGTTATGATCTTTTAAACAATCATGTAAATGCATATTATTGACACTAGTTATATTTTTATCTGATTTTCCATTTCCTCATCCATCCCTTTGGTAATAACCACATTCATTTTTTAACACATCTCTACTGTTCCAGAGTTTGTTGAAAAGCAACTTGTCAAATTTACTTTTATATCAATGGCATACACTGATAAGGATAGAAAATGAGAAGTCTCCCTATACCCTGTCCAAATTATCCCTTTATAGTATAATTAGCACCTTACTCTCCACAAAACAATGATTACACAAAGACACTGGAACACCAATGTGATGTATACCCTTTTATTAGCCCAGCAGAGGTTTTTTGTTATTAAATACAGGAGCTATGGTTTACACCTGGGCAGCTTTCTCTTGTTAACCTCCCATGCACACATTGACTTCCAGAGAACTATCTGCCCCTTGCCACACTAAACCTTTTGACAGAATATAGTTTTCTCGAGAACTTGAAGAATACGTTTTACAGACTAAAGCTTAGGGACTTTATTCAAGATATAGAGGAGAATGCAAATAATGTGAATTCAGAAACGTACTAAAAACGTCTTCCAAGTTCATTCCTCCAAGTGAATGCAATGCAAAGCTAGCCAGTTATAGTAACTGTTTTCAACAGACTGTCAATGACCAACCCCTGAATTAACAAAAACCGACCATTTACAACAACTCTCCCACTGAAAGAATGCCAATGAAGTGTTTTGTATCGACCCACAATATCATCAACGTAAAAGATGCAGACAAAGGATCTGCAGTAGTTATTGTAAGCCATAATGACTATATCACTGAAGTTAATTGACAACTTTCTGGTCACACCTATTACATACAGACAGTTAGCTGATTATCCAACTAGATAGTGCACAAAAGCTCACAAAACGTAATAAATCCTTTCAAGATTACATCCAGTGTGAACTAACTGACCTCATTTCAAATCAGCCAAGGCCAGAAGTTTTCCATATGCTGTAAAAATCATGTGTGGCCCTGCTAGATTTAGGAAGTGGGTACTATTATGAACTTGAAAAAGGGTTAGACATGTCTAAGTGTGTCTGCTTAAAGGAGTATAAGGCTAGGACTCCTATGATCTCTCTGATCACTTGCCTTGTATTGATCATATGCCTGTATGTTTCTAATCCTTAATCCAGGAAACCCAGGAAGATAAAAAGTATCTAGTAAAAAAAAAACCCTGACAGAATGGATCTCTGGGCTTGTGAAATAAGTTCTGAAACCACTAGTCAGCAAAACGACACTAAGGCACCATTCATTTTTTTTTTATTCTATCGGGCTATCGCGACCTACAACCTAACACTATTTCAGTAAAAATAAGTGTTAAATCAATCTACACAAACTTTCCATACAAGAATGACATTACTGCTTGTGTCAAGTGCTTACATATGAAAGGAGATAATCACAACATTAATGCAGATACACCGGGGCAACATACTATATTTATTCTGACACATGCAACTTTAATTTTTATGGAAAGCATTATGTTCAGATTATGGGCACCACATTGGACACAGCACAAATCCACAACATGACGTTTCCTCACAGCAAACCTAAGAGATGAAATTCTATAACACTGGACACACAGACCACTCACGTATTTCTGTTTTACTGATAATTTATTTATAATCTAGGCGATAAAGAAAGGGGGAAAGAACATGTATATTTCTGGATCTTAACTGATTGATATGTTTAAAAGAAATGCTTGATAGTCAAAGCATTTTCCATAACAGTAAATGAAGCCTCAAAACAGATTAAACTAGTAGCAAGAATTTTATAGAAGAAAGACTAGCTGTTGTATTCAAAGAGAATGGGCCTGTCAAGCACACGCCACTTCCATGCAATTACATTGTCTGGGAAAAGCAATGTGTGGGCCTGCCAAGCATACACCACCTCCGGGCAATTACACTGTCTGGGAAAAGCAAAGTCTGGGCCTGTCAAGCAGACATCACCTCCATGCAATTACACTGTATGGGAAAAGCAATGTGTGGGCCTGCCAAATACACACCACCTCCATGCAATTACACTGTCTGGGAAAAGCAATGTGTGGGCTTGTTAACCACACACCACCTCCGGGCAATTACACTGTCTGGGGAAAGCAATTAGTGGGCCTGTCGAGCATACACCGGGGAAAAGCAGATAGTATTGAGTACAGTTCCAGTGATTTACAGGAAGGATGAGAAGCTTCACAGGGAAAGGCATGTGCTCTGTACAGTGTGAAAGCCAGTTCAATCCCCATCATGCATCTACTACTACAGGGGTAACAAATGGGTTGCATAGTTATCTCAACCAGGAGCTAATGGGTCATAGGGCTTGCATCAAGCTTGATAATGCCTTGGTAACACCCCTGATGGAACATACAGACCAACTGGGTAATGATAGTTGAGCCATTAGACAGGCTTAGAGGAGACGGGCAAAGGAAGGGCAGGGAACAGATTAAATTACCTTACTCCCAGAGTTGAGCTATAATGGGATATTATTAAAGGACATTTCGTGGAGGATAGAGCAATGATAGTTTGCCATCCAGACAGTCCAATACTTAGACCAAACGTCTTGCAGCACTAAAGCAGGTGAGTGAAAGCATCCACCCTGTGCTTCTACTGTATACACTGTTCCTTCAGTATGGATTTTGTATGAATGGAAAGAGAATGAGAAAAACAAAAAAAAGCACAGAAAAGTTCATCACAGAAACATCAAAAGTAGGGCTACATTGGAGCAGCAATGTACTTCCATGTGCTGCATAGAATTCAGGTTTATTACAAAGGTATTAAGCTGAGCCCTCTGATATCTGTTCATCTGTAAGAATAACAATTCTATGAATTTAAGAATGACAAAATACTTTCAAAATATAAATTAAACAAAACAACTGCATTTTAAAGCAAAAGGCCCCTAGGCATCATGGATGTGTGCACACCAACAACATTTCCTGAACTTTAATATGCTAGAGGTTTTTACCCCCACAAGAGAAAAGAACAACATACGGTATGATACATATATCAATGCTCCCCATTACTATATTTTTGTATAACCCAGATGAAGAATGCCCAGCATAAAAACTTAAATTTCAAATAGTTAAATATTAAAAAATGAATATTCATGATATTATATGTGTTGTGGGCAATCTCTTCCCATGGGACAGACCTGCTTCTAGATCTAAGTTCAGCCTTTATATCCATACAGTACTGATGGGTATTGTGGCTGGCTGAAAAACCAACACTGACAAACAAAACATATTAAACATATTAGTTTGCTATAATTGTCATAGGCTGTCATACAGCTTTTAAATAAATGTGAATAAAGACAACCTAAATTAAAAAGTGCTTTTTAAAATGGTTTATTTCACCCCTACAACACGTTGTTGAAAGTAATAGCTTCCACACAACATAGTGAAATATGAATTTCAGTATTGCTCTCATTATGTTTGTCTGCTATTTGCATGCTATTAAATTATATAGGAATAGCATAGGAACAGTGCTACAAAAGGTTCATAGATGCTGCACATATATACCCCCAGCCAGATGACCATTTTTACTGTTGCTGCACAAGTTAGCAATTGTTATAAAGCAGTATTATTTTTCTCTTGGCATTTTATTACTGTTTACATGTACCTATGCTTGATTTAACGCAAGCATGTACTTAAGTAGTGCTATGCTGTAGCAGCCCTCAGCTTAAAGTCTTAAAACTAACAAAACATTATTCATTTAGCTAAATTAATTTCCTATTACCCATGAAAGGTATCAAATAAGGAGACACACTTAACCCATGGAAAGCATTATCTTGCTCATACCTCTCAACGTGGAAACATCAAAAATCTGGACAAGGCCCATGAAAAATAAGTACAAATCTGTACGCTGATTAACGTAAAATCTGGATATATAAATATGTAACCCCACCCACTCTAAAGGAATTGTGGAATACTGACTTTCCAACACAAACTGAAGAACAGACAACCAAAATATGGTACCAGAGTCCCCTACAGCCATTCCAATTTCCCATTATCTGGCTTTTTTGCCCCATTTACCATAAACACTAATGAGTGCATCCATACTGCTTTACTCCTACAATGATTATTTGGATTTTATTTTTACATTTTATAGCACAACGCACAAACACTAATAGATATCTGATAAACAAAGCAATACTGTCTCACAATGAAAATAGACTTGACATTAAAACTACAATGCCCTTGAAACTGAAATTCATTGAAACAGCATTGAAACTCACACCACATCAAAGAAAATGCATCTGGCTAGTGGTAGATAAAGATTATCTTTGGGCTGTTTTGAAATCATAGGCCCCTTGCAAACAAAACAAGAAACATACTTGCATTCTTTGATACACCTTCCTGACTTTAAATTATATTCCTTGTATAATACAGCATACTAGACTTAAGTTAGAACGCATTTTACATTTATTGTTTGAACATTTTTCCAGAAGGCAATGAAATATATATATAATGACAGTAGTGTAAACCATAGGTATCTTGCACAGCTTCACGCACTTTTTTTTTTTTTTGGGGTGGGGGGACAAAAGGCAAAAAAACAGGGACAGATTTTAAACACTGCTTGTATAATTTTGGAAAGCTGCTAGAATAAAATGTTGTGTTACCACCATGCATTTCACTGCCAAATTTTCAACCCAGGACCCTGTTCACTACTATCAGAGCAACATACCACTATGCCAAATCAGCAGTTTTCTGAAAAAAAGATAGGAAGACTAAACTTAAATGGCTATCATTTAGTGAACTCACTTCTCACTTCTCACCATAGCCCTCAATGTATTTGCACAAAAATCTTGGAGAAAGCCAATAATGGGGGAATACAGCCCAAATATTGGGACAAATTTCAAATACTGATCTTATAAACTTAGAAAATTGGTAGAATAAAAGGTTTTGTGTTACCATTTATTTTCTGAAATATGAAGTCTGAAATTCAAATGCCTGTCATTATTTAGTGAATTCAATCCTTCAGTGATTTGCCACAAAAATCCTGAAATCCACAGATTTAATGAGGAACAGAACAAAGATATGAGGTGTAATTTCACAAGTGGTGGTGGCTAGGGATTTTAGACTCTTTTTACCTGTACCCAAGGTGCAGGGTTTGAGCCTGAGTACCTCTATCCACCATGTATATTCCCTTGGAGGCATTTTCACACACACACACACACACACACACACCCTTTGGATAATTAAAGCAGTGTCTGTTTAGGCGGGAAGCAGCATTTCAAATACTGTTCAGAAGCAGCAAACATCCTGAAATAAGTCCGTTCACTAGATAACTGCACACACACACACACACACACACACACACATATATCTCCTTCAGAAGATTGAAGTTTCAAATTGTTGAACTTCAAATGGCTGAAACCATAAGACTGAATTTTGAAACTTCAAGCATTTTGAATGGAGATCTCCGTTCAGCGTGGAACTGGATATTTACCATTTTCCTCTCTGTAGTGTGATCTCACAGTTGGTATATTTATGTAACAGGGGATATGTGGAGTCCAGTGGGGCTTGCCCCCCTGGAAAAATGAAAAAAATAATGTTTTTATTATTATTTTTTTTTAATTTTGTTTTTGACGTTTCAAAACTTTGATCTTCTGGTCTCGTCCATTTGAAGTTTTTATAGTTTTGAAACTTTTGAGCTTATATATACATACATACATTTTTTTTTCTAAATCCAGGAAGGTATATGCAGTGCAATATCATCAGTATACATAGACAGCCAGGTTGTATGTAAGAATATTTGTTACTGTAAATAATTGTTCAACATCTAGAACATAGGCAGATAAGATAAGGGCAGCCCAAAGAAAGGTAGGATACACAGACATACAAGAAAGATAAAGGAGATGAGATGAGAGAAAGTGATACTTGTGGTAATAGTACATTATGTTTTGTGCAACAGAGAGTTATGGCACAAATTCACATAGCTATATTAGTAGCAGTTTAACCAGGTTCTATGCTAAATCATTGAACACTTAAAAAAAGAGTGATGATTTATCGAACCCATGTAAGCGAAAGCTTACAATCTCGAACGCTTAGAACAGTGATTTTTTTCCAAGGGAAAAAATCGCTGTTCCACCAAAAAAAAAAAAAAATATTTAAAACATTACATAAAGTGGGGGGCTTTGCCCCCACCCGCCCTGCATAAATATACCAACTCCAAGATCGCACTACAGTGACAAAAACAGCAAAGTAACAGAATCGGCCAAGCAATTTCTTTCCCAGAGAAAGAATATGCTTATATGCTGTTTTGCTATTTCGCTTTTTCGTTCTTTCAAGTTTGATCATGACGCATTTGAAAAAATGCGTCTTTGATAATTTAATAGGAACCCTTTAACCAGGGTCGATGCAGGTGCAGAGTCATTTATCTATCAGTTGTTGCTTCAGTTTAAAGTTTTTCAGGTTGCAAAATGTTTTTAAGTGGAGTTTAATTGTATTCCAGTTATTAGCAGTGAAGTGAGAATGCAGGGAGCATCTTGCATTGTTGTTAGGTATAGTTATGGAAGTAATGATTTGTCAGTATGGAATAGAGGTCTCTTAGTAGTGTAAAGTTTAATGACTGAGTAAAGAGATGAGAATTTTTCAGGAATGTGTAATAGTTTGAGCATTGCAATTAATTGTAAGAACAATAGAGAATTCTTTATTTTGAGACAGTTTATTTATTTTAGAGAGGGGTAGTGATGGGATCCATATTGCTAGCTAGTTGCGATTTGATTACTTTATTGTAGCATTGTTCTAGTTTGACTGATGGAAAGCAGCTGAGATTATTTAGGATAGGAGAAGCATATAATAGAGTAGGGAATAGAAAAGAAGTGGCAATGTTTTCTCTATCAGACTCAGTAAGGTAGTGTTTAACTCTATAGTGGCAGCCTAGCTTTTCATGTATCTTCTTTATGGATTGCTGAAGTTAGAGATCAAATTTTAGGTGGTCATCTGTAATTACGCCTTGTAGATTGGTGCTGGTTACAATTTACCTACTGATGTTATTTGATGACAGTATATTAAAGGTATTTTTGGATGGGGAGATAGTTGGGGATGAGCAGTTGTAGTTTTATTTATTTATTATTTATTTATTTTGGGGATTCAGGAGGAATTGTGAGTTGTAAAGCTTCTATGGAGAAGAAGAATTTCTGTGGGAATATTTGCTCTGGGTAGTGTCCAAGCAACACATATTATTGTTGCATCACTGGTGTACTATATTTTAATGGTATCTTATGTACTGTGTTTGGGTCATTGATAAATAAGTTAAATGGTAGTGGTCCTAGGATGGAACCTTGTTGGACTCCAATGGTTATAAGAAGGAAAGAGGAAAAATCGTCTTGCCTTTTCACTGCTTGGGATCTATTAGTGAGGTAACTAAGAATCCAGGTAAGTGAGAATGGAAGAGAGTTTATCTAGGTTAATTTGATGACTGATTGTTTCAAGTGCCTTGGATAGATCCAGAAAAAGGGCTGCAGTTAGAAGACTGGAATTTCTACAGTTATTTATTATATCTCTGAAAATTTAGAAGGGCAATGGTTGTACTGTGATTATGTTCAAAACCATGCTTTATGGGTGAGAGGAAGTTACAAGAATTAATCTAAGCAGTAAGTTGAGGTTGAATGCATGTTTCTAAGCTTTGGGATACCCTTAAGAGAATGACAATCGGTCTACAGTTTGGCACTTCGATGATGAGTTGCCTTTATGGGGTGTACTACCATATTACCTTTTTCCATAAGGTGTGGACATATTTTACCTGCTAGTATGGTTTATTACAATCAAGACAGGATAATCAATGGTACCTGAAGTGAGTTTGAGGTATTCAGATGGAAGTTGGCCAGCAGCAGTGGTTATTGTCTTTAGGGATCATAGGTTTCTAGGTTCATAGTTTCATAGGTGAGTACTAGGCTAATGGCCCTGGAGCCTTTACAAGCCTAGCCCACAGGATTACCCTGGCATCGTGCCACCAGACCTTAGTTCCCAGTTCCTCTGTCGAGTAAAGCCACTGGAGTGATCCCTGTGGTGAATTTTCTATTTCCCATCCACTCATCAAGATGTCTTTTGAAGAGGGCCACTGAGGTGCTCTGCTTGACATGTATGGTAAGTCTATTTCATAGCATGGGCAGTCTCTGGGTTATGAATTCTGCTGATTGTTGTAATGAGGTTGAGGCCTCTGGAGCATGTGGTGCGGAAGGATTGGGATTTCTTTAGATGTAGCATTTCTAACAGAGCTGGGTAGACATGAGTTTTTTTAGTCTGTCCATATAGGACAAATGTTTAAGGCCTAGGATCCTCTTTGTGAGGTACTTTTGTGGTGTCTCCAGTTGTTGCAGGTGTTTAGTCAGGTACATGCCAAATGGGGCATTATACTCAATGACTGGCCTAATGAGGGAAGAGTAGAGGGAGACAATGACCTCTTTCTTCCTGGATGCAAAACCTTTTGTAATGAGATGTGCCACATAGAAGGACTTTCTGACCACAGTGGCAATGTGGTGGTCAAACGAGAGGTTGCTGTCAACCTGTGTTCTAAGATCTCTTATAACTCCTTCTGTGTTCAGTGGACTACCATTGATGTGGTATTTCATGGGAACTGTTTTTTTCCCAAAGGGGATGATGACACATTTTTGGCATTAAGCTTAAGGCCATGGTTCTGACACCAGTTGTTTGTCTCAGTGACGCCTTTCTGTAGGATGTCAACATCACTTGGGGAGTTAATAATATCTCCCAACTTGCAATCGTCTGTGAACTTTGTCAGCCAGTGTTCCTTCATGTTGGCCTGGACTTCAGAGAAGTTGATACCAAACAGGAGAGGACCCAGGATAGAACTCTGTGGGACTCCACTCATGACTGGTCAACAGTCTGACTTGGAGTCAGCTACTTTCACACTGTGGGTTCTACCTGTGAGCCATTTTGCAACCCACCTAGTGATATAGGGGTTGATGCCTAGCTTAGTGAGTTTTTCTATGATTCCTGAGTGGGGAATGGTATCAAATGCCTTGGCCAGATCAAGGTAGGCTGTATGAACCACATTGCCTTCATCAACAGCTCTGGTGACTGACTCAAAGAAGTTGACCAGGCATGATCTACCCTTCATAAAACCAAACTGTGTGGGATCCAGAGTATGAAGATTCTCTATATCCTTGTTTATTAGGTCCATGATGATGTGTTCCATAGCTTTGGATATCAGACTCATCAGGCTGATAGGGCAATAATTCCAAGGGTCTGTAGTCGTTCCTCCTTTGTGGAGAGGGATGACTGTAGCAGAGCACCATTCGGTAGGAACAAAGCTTGAGATGAGGCTGTGATTGAACACGGCACACAGGTGAGGTGCCAGTTCACTCTGTGGTTCATGTAGAACATAGCCAGGGATATTGTCAGGTCCCAACAAAGCTATATTCCTGGCCTTGAACAGTGTTGTTTTAACCTGTGCAGCAGTAATACTGGGTGCCTGGCAATCTACTGGTATTGTGAGTGGATGAGATTGTCTTGGTTCTATTGGGTATGGCAAGATCCATGAATTTGTGTATGTGTTCATACAGTGCATTGGTGTATGATTCAGCGGTCATGCAACTATTCACCATTTGCATGGGTGCAGTGAAGTTAGCCACCTCTGTTTTTAGGAGCCCAAAGTTAGCTTTGGAGAAGTTTTTCATGGTGGTAACTTTTGAGTTGAGGGAGGGGGTGGGAGAGATGTGTATTTCCAAGGTGATTAGTTTGTGGTCAGATCTAATCAGGGAGGAGTTAACTATTGATGTAGAGCAATGGTCACCCATGTTAGTAATGACCAGGTCAATGATGTTGCTACCCCTAGTTGAGGCAAGAGCGAGCTGGTTTAGGGCATTGGAATTAATCAATTCCAGGAAACTTTGGGAAATGGAGGGGTAGTTGAAGTCGCCAATATGAGACTGTTAGGTTGGACCCTATTATTCTTCAAGGTGCTTAGGAACTTGGAGTGTGAGCCTTGGGACATGGTTGGGAACCTATAGCAGGCTATGTCCTGAATCGCTGTCTTACCCAATGTTAGCTGCACCTAAAGTATCTCAGATGCATTATGTTGGACTACCAGTTCGGAGGTGTGCACATCCTTTATGAATATGGAAACACCGCCACCTTTGGAGCTTTGGTCCAAGTTCTGGGGCCAAAAGGTGTGGAATGAGCTATAGCCTGGTAGTGCAGGGGTGCTATCTGCTGCCTTGAACCAGGTGTCTGTTACGGCACAAATGTCATTGTTCTCCATTTTAAGGAGTGCTTCAAGTGAGTGCATTTTGAGATTTACACTTCTAGCATTGAGCAGCATATCCCTCAGATTGCAATTGTTTGTAGCTGTTATGGTGGTAATTCGGTCTTTGGAACACTGCCTAAAAAAGACACTACAGGGGTGGCAAGAGCCTTGGCCAGTATCTGGAAGCCCAGGGGTGACAGATGCAGGCCATCTCTGGCAAAGCATCAAGGTCTGTCAACCATGTCATCCCAGGCAGACAGATACTGGATCCCGTTAAAATGACACCAGAAACATAGCCAATTGTTGAAATCAATCATTTTCTGCTTGTATTATGGTATCATTCTGTGTGATGGTAGGATGCTGCTCAGGGCTAGGGTCATACCCACCTCGGCTAAATAATCTGAGAGCTCCTCCATGTCTCTTTTCATGTAGTCCAGGGTGATATCTCTCAGGTCATTCACACCCACATGTACAATGACAGTCATATTTGTACCTGTTGTTGAGGGACATGAGTGCATGTGTTACGTAGTGGATCCTGGCGCTTGACAGGTGGCTGACTGTTACTTTCTCCTTATTCAACCTAGTGAGTGAGACATCAGTGTGTCTCACTATTGAGTCACCTATGACTATTGTGTTGGACATGCTGTTTTCCCTTAGGGGGTTTGGTTGAGTGGCACAGTGTTTAGGAGAGATATGTGTCTAGTGATTAGTGTTGTGTTGTGGTGGTCAAGTGCTTTTCTGCCTAGGAGGTCTCTGCTGCTTGGGTAGATTTTTATTGAGAGCCTCCATGAAGGTGGGTGTGTGGTTTGTGTTTTTATGTGAAGGCAGTGCTGGTGTGTGTTCTGGAGGGCTATGTGTTCCATGTGGTGTGCTGCAAGTGTTGATCTTCTCCTCTTGACCAGCTGGAGAGTGTGAGACTTCTGTTTTGGATATATAAGTGCATCTCTTGCAAGTCTAATTGTTGGGAGGTAAGAGGAGAGGGCTGTCAGTGTACATGAGGCAGTTGCTACATTGCCTCAGGATGCCCAAGTTCACCAGGTCAATAGGAGAAAGCACAGGAAACTGAACTTTAGACATGCCTGGAGGGGTGGGATTATTAATAAGTACTGGAGCTGGTTCATTATAGAACGTTTAGTGCTGGTAGCACTTTTGTGTGCTACAATAATTGCTACAAGAAGTCTGGTAAAGTGCTAGACTAATAAGCTAGTAAAAGTGCAGGAGAGGAGAGAACTAACAGATCTAAGTGAACAATTGAAGAGCAGACTTTGGCACTGCTCAGAAGCTTACAAACAGTCCTAGATACAACAAATCTGTATCTGGACTAGACTAGTTACAGGAAAGGCTGGAAACAAGTGCAAACATGGGATTTTAAATCAGAAAGTTGAAACATATGGAAAAACTGCCCAAACGCTCAATAAACTACAACTTCTGGGCCAGAAATCACTCCTCTTGTGGTAGATAGGCTACATAGTGCTTACCACTCCCACTGATAAGCTAGAAGACTTCCCTCCAACACAGAAAGGCTTGGGGGGGGGGGCTCAGAAGCTTACATGCAGTCCTGGATACAGCACATCTGTATCTGGACTAGACTAGTTACAAGGAAAGCAGGAAACAAGCTTAGATTTTTTTTATACAGAATAGCAGCTAAAACAGTACTAAAAACAATTCAAGTGCAGTGCAAGCTAGCACACGAGTGTGTAGCAGTATTATAGCAAATACAGTTTAAATAAATGTAATTTATTCAAAATGTGTTCTGAACTGAATTCAGTTGCTGTTTTATTCAACTCTGAACAGTTAAAAAGTGCCATCTGAAAAGCATACTCAGTCAGAACACAGGGAGATTCTAGGAAAGTTTTTTTTTTTTTTTTTTTTTTTTTTATTAGCAAAGGGAAAGGGACAAAGGAGGAGCAGACGATAATTCAAGATTAAGAAACTAAATGTGTTGGCCTTGTCTAATGTTCTCTCTGTATTAGGTAGAATGACCTAATGACATTAGACTGGGAGGAATGTCCCAGATCAAATTTACAGTAGGAGCGGACAACTGCAAAGCCATCAAGTATAAGAACAATACACCAATAGGGAGGGAGGGTGAGAAACTAAATCAGTTATATAATACACTCCTTGGCAGGAAATCAGAACAAACAAACAGATGTTAACAAATGGAGAAAATTTCCAGTTAATACCTTACACACAGTGAAACTAGCTAGAAAACATTTACAAACAGTGTGACAGTAAAAACCTTATTTATCAGGCCATCTGAGGCAAACAATTTTAGTACAACCATGCAGATTAGTTTATAGCTATAAAATACAGTAAAAAATATGCATCAAACAAAAAAAGTCATATAAATTTCTTAGAATAAGCAATAACTAGTAAAAATAAGCAAAAAACAGGATATTTAATGTTGTATATCACAGATCAGAGGTTTGCTCAGTGACCCTCCTACGATTAGCTCTGTGTGATATGGCAGAAACACTCACAAGGTAACTTCTTAAGTAAGGTAAGGTATTTTTTATTGTAGATGTTGGCACTGGAGTGAGTGTGAAAGTCTGATGTGGCTTCAATGATAGGTCCATGATGGCTGGATTTGTAGTAGTTTTGTTTTGTAGAAGAGAGGTTACTAATATTTATATAATGTGAGTTTTTATAAAATGTGAGTTAAACTGTGAACCTATGTTATGGGAGTTATTGTTTGGGGATGGTTGTGTTGTGTCCAGTTGATTATCAAGGATTCAACAATGTATTATTGGATTTTCAGAGGTTTTTGGATTGTTTGATTATGAATTTTGGGTATTATTATAATAAAGTTTTTTGCCTTGTTTTATACATTGTTTTTTTTGCTGTTGGTCCAGGGATTATTTTCCCTGGGAAAAAAAATGCTATTGTGGCCGTTCCAGATTTTGGGATTTCATTTTATATGTGTCAACATAAGGGCATTTGATGAACCGCCCTGTCAACATGCTAATGTAGACCCTACTAATTCATCAAGATGGAAAGTTTTACATTGAGTCTAGTTTATCTGGAGCAGACTGGAAGCAAAACTTTCTTTAGTAAAGATGCTGAAGTTTCTGACTGCGTTATAGTGATGAACCTTGCAATCCTTTTTGGGATGTCTGATTATACAGCTTAGATATAGCCTTGTTAATTCTAGCTGGAACTTGATCAACTGAGAGATGGCACATAGTTGAATTGGTTGGAATGTTGTTGTTATTTGGTGGCATGTATAGACATTTTGGGGCTAGTGATTTGTCAGTATTGAGTTTTAGGAGTGAGATGAGAAGTTCAGCATTATTGAAAGTGGTTACAGTATCAGGGTAAGTGGAGAGATCTAAAACATTTTAGCCAGGTGAGAGAAGAGTATAAAGAGATGAGGTGCATGGCAAATAGAGAGGTGGTGAAGGCTAAGGATAAGGTGTATGAAGAGTTGTGTAAAAGGTTGGACACTAAGGAGGGAGAAAAGGACCTGTACCGATTGGCTAGACAGAGGGACCGAGCTAGTAAAGATGTGCAGCAGGTAAAGGTAATAAAGGATAATGAGGGAAACGTCCTCACAAGCGAGGAGAGTGTGTTGAGCAGATGGAAAGAGTGCTTTGAGGGGCTGTTGAATGAAGAGAATGAGAGGGAGAGAAAGTTGGATGATGTGCAGATAGTGAATCATGAAGTGCAGTGTATTAGCAAGGAGGAAATAAGGATAGCTATGAAGAGGATGAAGAATGGAAAGGCTGTTGGTCCAGATGACATACCTGTGGAAGCATGGAGGTATTTAGGTGAAATGGCAGTGAAGTTTTTAACTAAATTGTTTAATGAAATCTTGGCAAGTGAGAGGATGCCTGAGGAATGGAGAAAAAGTGTTTTTGTACCGATTTTTAAGAATAAGGGTGATGTGCAGAGCTGTAGTAACTACAGAGGGATTAAATTGATCAGTCACAGCATGAAGTTATGGGAAAGAGTAGTGGAAGCTAGGTTAAGAAGGGAGGTGATGATTAGTGATCAGCAGTATGGTTTAATGCTGGGAAAGAGCACTACAGATGTGATGTTTGCTCTGAGAGTGTTGATGTAGAAGTACAGAGAAGGTCAGAAGGAGTTGCATTGTGTCTTGGTGAATTTAGCGAAAGCATATCACAGGGTGCCTAGAGAAGAGTTGTGGTATTGCATGAGGAAGTCGGGAGTGTCAGAGAAGTATGTAAGAGTGGTACAGGATATGTACGAGGGTAGTGTGACAGTGGTGAGGTCTGTGGTGGGAGTGACAGATGCGTTTAAGGTGGAGGTGGGATTACATCAAAGATCAGCTCTGAGCCCTTTCTTATTTGCAATGGTGATGGACAGGTTGACAGACAAGATCAGACAGGAGTTCACGTGGACTATGATGTTTGCAGATGACATTGTGATCTGTAGTGAGAGTAGGGAACAGGTGGAGGAGACCCTGGAGAGGTGGAGATATGCTCTAGAAAGAAGAGGAATGAAGGACAGCAGGACTAAGACAGAATATATGTGTGTGAATGAGAAGGAGGATAGAGGAATGGTGAGGATGCAGGGAGTAGAGGTGGTGAAGGTGAATGAGTTTAAGTACTTGGGATCAACAGTTCAGAGTAATGGCGAGTATGGAAGAGAGGTGAAGAAGAGAGTACAGGCAGGATGGAGTGGGTGGAGAAGAGTGTCAGGAGTGGTTTGTGACAGACGAGTACCAGTAAGAGTGAAAGGTAAGGACTACAAGAGGGTAGTGAGACCAGCTATGTTATATGGGTTGGAGACAGTGGCACTGACATAAAGGCAGGAGTCAGAGCTTGACGTGGCAGAGTTGAAGATGTTAAGATTTGCACTGGGTGTGATGATGATGGACAGGATTAGAAATAAGTGTATTAGAGGGTCAGCCCAGGTTGGAAGGTTTGGAGACAAAGCCAGAGAGGCAAGATTATGTTGGTTTGGACATGTGCTGAGGAGGGATGCAGAGTATATTGGGAAAAAGATGCTAAGGATAAAGCTGCCAAGTAACAGGAAAAGAGGAAGACCTAAGATAAGGTTTATGAATGTGGTGAGAGAGGACATTTTTATTTTTTTATTTTACATTTGTTAACCGGGCTAATCCAACTGGATACATGTCCATTTTCAGTGGAGGCCCGAGGAGAAAAGCTCCGCTAACTACTACTTAACAAGTTAAAAAATATACAGAATTATGCAATAAAAAGAAAACATTTGCTTTAAATTTCTTCCAGAATGTATAGACACAAGAGTACAATATGAGACTTAGCAGGTGAATAAGATTAGATATTTTACTTAGTTACAGTATTACTACATTATACTGAGAAGCAAAATTAGATTTATGTCTATTAATAGAGAGAGAGATAGGAATAATTAAGAAGTGGAAGGTGTGGTATACTAGAGTTAGGAGGAGAGGGAGAGGGAGGTCAGAAGACATGCAGGAGGTTGGTGTGACAAAGCAAGATGCAGAGGACAGGAAGAAATGGAAACAGTTGATCTGCTGTGGCGACCCCTAACGGGAGCAGCCGAAAGAAGAAGAAGAAGACTGGCATGTTAACAGTTAAAGCTTCTTTGTCTTCTCATCTATGTATATAACATAGTCCTTCCAAATCAGACACACCGTTATTCTCATAACTCTTATAAATGTGAAGTGAGGCAATATCAAACTGAAATATACCAATCCAGGTGACACCACCTGTCATCACAGTCATACTCAGATGGTTTTATTACATACAAAATACTTAATTTTAACCACATTTCTCTCCAAATAACGTATTTTGGTCATTATACTGTCTTTGTATGGGTCTTTGAAGTTAGTTGCTAAATAGTTGCTAAATATTATCAGGCTTAGAAATACTTTGATTGCTTTTCTTTTAGCTTTTCAAGGATCATGCTTGGTGAGGCCCCCCTCTCCTTTGACATTTTCAGATGGGTAACAAAGCTGTAAGCATTCTTCTGTAACTTAAAGTCTATGATGAAAACTCAGATAATCTGGATGAATTTGACTTTTCTCATGATACAGTGCTGTGCTCTGTTGGACAATCCATTAACATAAAGTTGACAATGCACGCTGTTCCAATGGTTGTTATAAGGCACTTGCCCAGCTCACTAGCACAGGGATATTGATACTCATCTTCAGAACAACTTCTTTCTAAAACAGCTGGAAAAGGTTTATTATTCTAGTCACTCAAAATTTTCTTTTTCAGTTCTCCTCACCACTTAACGGTGCTTATGCTGACTGATTCTGGATATAATATAATATAATATAATAAAACATGTACAATAATACAATGCTATGATGGATACTGTTAATATAATGATATCCAATAGTTGTATGAAACATGCAAAATACAGCTCAGGACTTTATATACACTTTAACTGCCCCATAAATAGATCTTCTTATCTGATCCAGGAATATAAAAAGTGACCAAGAGGGTCATACAGAACATGATGTACTGTTTTATAATCCTAAGAAGAGCATGGAAACACTATTCAGACATTAATCAGAAGTCGAATCACATCCGTCACTCCCACCGCAGACCTCACCGCTGTCACACTGCCCTCATACATATCCTGTACCACTCTTGCATACTTCTCTGCCAGTAGCAGTCATAAAAACAAATATAAAGTTAACTCATTACATCCGAGTGACATCTCCAGGTGCATCTGCAGTTACCACCTACTGCGCCTCTAGGCGTCAGATTTGCTTGTTCATATTTGCATTAATAATTCCAAAACCATGCTACTTACAAGGTATCACAATATTTTATCTTGAAGCATACATGATGGCAAACACAATTGTATTGATATTTGACCTCTGTCAATGAGTATTTGTTAGAACTGTTGGTTGATAACTTCACTTTTTAAAGGCTCAAGCCACGCCCACTGGGAGTTAAAAGTACACACTCAAAAGAGTTGTACTGGGGGGGGGGGAGGAGTCCTATGTAGTAACTAGAGTAATATCCACCAGTGACTAGCAGAGGTTTGCATGTGAAAAAAAATATTGGTTAGATATTGTAAACAAGCTTGAAATGAAATTTCAGTGATGCAGAATGTGTACAGGTAGATGGACAGTTGAATATGTTTCTCTAAAAGGGCAGTACAGTACAAAAATGGAAAAAAGTAAGCCTTATGGACCAGTCCAGCTGTAAAGTAAGCTTTCTTCTTGGACCTTCTCCAAATAAAGAATAAAAATATTACCTCTGTTATCATCTGAAATCTATTAGTACCATATACTAATGATTGTGAAACATCACAAACAGACTCCTAAAAATGTTTGTATTTATTTACTTATATCTGCTCTGTGTATTTTTCACTTATTTGTGTATAGCTATGGTGCTGGGTGATTGTGGGCTATGTGTTTTTTTTCCCCCATTTCTGATATGGCTGTAGTGTATACTGCACACTGGTATGAACTGCTTGCAGTACAGTATATTTCCTAGTTGTATTGTTTAATTTTTTTGTTCTACTTTGATACAGCAAACATCTTGTTGGGCTTTTCTGTAACATAGCATCACAATTCATTTTGCCCATGTTTTACTCTTTCGCAGCCTGTTTTATTATTTCCAGCTACCAGTCTTTATGAAGATGTTGCAGCAGTCATCATTTCCATGAACATAATGCAAGGAGAGATTTCTAAGTATCATGTGGATGATGGTCTCTCCCATTTTAGTAATTTCTACTTTTGGTATCCTGAAAATTGAATAAATATCAGTGTTGATCATTCAGTTGCTAGTATATCCATCATTGGCATTTCAGGTTGCAGGATTTAGTAGGGGACTCCAGTAACTGAACAGCTTGTAGCAACCCTTTATAACTCAAAATTACTGGTATTTTTTAAGGCAACTAAGTGGTTTCAATATTGTGGGCTAGGATTTAGGTTATTAGTTATAGCTGGCATTCCCTTACTATTGTGGGCTAGGATTTAGGTTATTAGTTATAGCTGGCATTCCCTTACTATTGTGGGCTAGGATTTAGGTTATTAGTTATAGCTGGCATTCCCTTACTATTGTGGGCGTTATAGCTGGCATTCCCTTACTATTGTGGGCTAGGATTTAGGTTATTAGTTATAGCTGGCATTCCCTTACTATTGTGGGCTAGGATTTAGGTTATTAGTTATAGCTGGCATTCCCTTACTATTGTGGGCTAGGATTTAGGTTATTAGTTATAGCTGGCATTCCCTTACTATACACTTTTATGCCAATACATGCGAGTATATAAAGGGTGAGAGCACTTCTCAGAATAAAATCACATTTTCCAATTTGAGGCCTAAATATTGCATAATTATTCTTAGAAAACAATATTTAGTGCCCAACAGTACGTAATTTCATTAGTTTTCAGCTTTAGCAATGGGAGCAGTGATGGCTCTTGTGGTTTGCAAATCTGCTAGTAGAATGAGAAGAAACTAATTTATACCTCATGGAAGCATTTCCAATTTTTTTTAACCTTTTTATGCAGTAGGGAAAAATGAGCTGAACAGTTTTATGCAATGATTTAATAATGGGACATCTTTTCTCAATTTTACACACCATTGTATTAGTTATTTAGGGGTTATGATTTCTGTCAAGTGTTTAAAAGGAAGCACTGATGTTAACTCACATTTGCACTTTCAAAGTTACCACCCTTTTCGTGGTAGAGAAAAAAAGTGGTGTGAAAGCCAGTTTGTGAGAATTAACAGAACAGTTTTGCTTTTACATGACTATCTGCACAAATCAGTGTATTAGTTATGTGGATACTAGCACACATAACTACTATACCTGTGCTTTTATATCAGGTTACATGCACAAATCACTACATTAAGTACAAGAACACTGTCAGTATTTACATATTTACAATTGTTATAGAACTGCTTCTGTGCATCATTTTTGCTGCATATTACTGGCACTGAGATACTTTCCTGGTTTTATTGTTTAATAGTTCAAGGATGCAATCATTTAATGTATTTCCAGATTCTCTTAGCTTTGCCTGTTGTTTAGAAGTAGTTAAAAAATTATTTCAAAGTTAGTAGACTCCTCTCCCTTTCCAGCCAGGGTTTCATACTCACCATAGCTTTGAAACAGCTCTTGTAAGAATTGTTAATGATAGCTTGATGAGAAATGACCGGAAGCACTATACTGTGTCAATCCCTCTCTATCTCTCTGTACCATTTGATACAATGTATCATATCACAGCAACTCTGATCTTACTGTGCAATTTCCCTACACCTTTGGACTGGTTCATCTCTTACCTGTGTAACTTGAGTCTGCAAAGGACTTAATTTCTCATCCAAATATAACTTGAATGTGGAATACAACAGGGTTTTACTTTGGGTCTTTTGCTATTCACTATGTACATGCCTCTTCTTAGTGATTTGTTAATGGAAAGGAGTCTAACATGTTGAGATCTACTTTTCCTTTCACCGAGATATGTCATGCATCTTTTCCATACTTGCCTTACTAATATTCAATTAAATTTGAATACCACTAAGAATGAGGCCTTTGCCGTTCAAGCAGCTCTCTAAGATTCTTCCACCACTACTCCACCTAATTACATTATGTGTAGCAGTGATAAGTTGGAATTTGTTAGTAAGGTGAGGAGTATTGGCGTTGTTCTTCCCTAGTGGCTTATACTTTGAGACCAGTTGTCAATTGTAGTAGAATCATCTTGTTTCCATCCAAGAAGCAATCCCAAGATTAAACAACTCATACCACAAAATGAACTCTTGATTGCTGTTCATGACCTGCTGTCCTTCAGACTGGATTGCTGCAATGACAGATAATTAGGATTAACTAATACTGAACATGACTTCTTAGAGTTGGCTCAGAATTCTGCAGATTGTTTTTTTAGTGGTATGTTTCATTATCAGTGTATTATACCTGTTTTGCATGGCCTAAATTGGCTCCCTGTCTTGTATAAGATGAAAATCATGATTCTGTTTGTAGTGTATCTGTCCATTTATGACCTGGGTCCCTGCTATCTGAATGAGCTAATATTGCTGTACTGCAACATACAGGTTTTGTGTTCAGTATCCTAGGAGTTACAAGTGGTTCCATTGGTAAATCTTGTGAATTCAGGTTTTCAGTTCTTCTCTTAGACAGAAGTCTGCTGTATAACTATATATAAGTCTGTATAACTGTATATGCTGAACTGGGTCTACAACACTAAATGGGTGTCCCTCATTATTAGTTCAGGCCCTCTAACCTCTGTAGTTTGGCTAACTTTTGTAGCTTACTACAGATGATTCTTAGTGGCCATAAAGTGCAAATTCCTTGTAAACACTATAATTGGGTAAGAATGTTAAAAATTACATCGGTTAATGCATAAAGTAAGTGTTCCTTTCTAAGTTGCATAAAGAGCACAATAAAAGTTTTAGATTACTTAAATTCCCTTTACTACTGACCTTTTAGCATTAACATCCTTGTGGTTTGATTTAAGACCCGCTCTGCTCACCCTCAGGCTCGCACCACTCCCCACCCTGCCCCCAATTCCCACCAACCCCCAATGCTGCTACATTTATAGAAATCTTAACAACTCCCACTTCTCTAAGAATCAATCAGTCTTATCTCACACAGTAACACTCCAACCACCTCTTGCCACTGCTTTCTCTATCATCCTCATACCTACTGGTCATAATCCATTTAATTATATAGTCACTAAAGCCCATAATGTCACCACCCAGCATAATGGTGTTATTCTCATTGTTCTCCTTCATGCTTATTCCTTATATCCTCACATTTTATGAAAAACAGTATTGCCTAGGATTCCAATATCCAAAATACCAAACATCCACCCTAATATTTTCCAATATAAAAGACCACATAATAAACAGCCCAGCAGTAAACAACACTTCCTGCATAAACTATCAACCTACATATGTTAGATATATCAGCTCTAAAACCAGACACTAGCATAAACTAATAAATATATTTTTGAAGCTTATACTACACTTACACTATAATCTTATAATGGATGGTGACATCCATCCTAACCCAGGCCCATCCACTCTTGACAAAACTAGCTCCCACACAAGTCACCTCACCAAAACAACACCTATTAATCAGCCACTCAACTCACTACTGGTCTGTCATCTCAATATCAGAAGCCTAAATAACAAAGTGCATGAAATACATGCCCTCCTAGTCATCCACTCCCCTGATATAGTCTAACAGAAACTTGGCTAAAACAATCAGCTTCTGATATTGAAATTCTGCCACCTGGGTATAATATTCTTATGTTAGATACGACTACTAGGAAAGAAGGTGGGGTAGCTGTACTTTATAAATCTACTCTTAATGCTGCTCTGGACCCCATACAACCTCCCCAAGCAAACAATGCAGAAATTCTAGCCACCACAATTCAAATAAATAACAACAAATGTATAAGGATGGCTGTGTGTACATTCCTCCAGGGAATAATGTAAACACCCTAGAATGTATTATCAATTCATTATCTAGTACCTGCTCTCAGGAAACCATTGTACTTGGAGATCGCAGCATTGACTGGAACACCTGTTCCTCTGAATCTCCCTCTACCCACATTAACCTATACGAGTTTACACAATCCATTTCCACTCCCACCAGGATAGGTAAACCTAGTAATAAGGAAAGTATACTAGCCTGGATTTTTATTAATTCCCATCCCTAATTGTACACTTCAGGTCCTTTCCTGATGACTTTAGTGACCACTTTCTTACCTATGTAATTAAGTATAATTCCCAATCAGTCCAGTCTCAGAACAATAAGAACCAAGAAGAACCTTCACCTTGCCAAATTCCATAATGAACTTAAAACATGTAACTGGTCAGTCCTAAAACAATTACCCCTAGATGAAGCTGTAGCCTACTTTAATAATACATTCTTTGAGATCCTGGATTTCCACACTCCCATGATCTTCACTAGAATAAAATCAGGAGTTGCACCATGGCTTACCAAAGATATCAAATCTAAAACTCCCCTCAGAAACAAAGCCTGGGCCCTATGGCACACCACAATACTCCCCCTAGAGCAAATTAGGTATTGGCAGCTAAGAAATGAAACAAAACAATCTGTCTTACTTGATAAAAAAACTACTACTACCATTTACAACAGAAAAATCAAAGCAACTCCCCAAAATTCTGGGCAAATATAAATAAATGAATGCACCCAAGCCAAATCTCCACCCCATCCCTTGCAGCCACC
This sequence comes from Protopterus annectens, assembly GCF_019279795.1. Taxonomy (NCBI): domain Eukaryota; kingdom Metazoa; phylum Chordata; order Ceratodontiformes; family Protopteridae; genus Protopterus; species Protopterus annectens. The sequence goes on along the minus strand of NC_056736.1, from coordinate 484,128,149 downwards.
ATTGATAAATTACCTGAGGATGTTGCGAACATCTCCAACCACTTTTTCACAGAGACTATCCAAACCCTAGCTAGTCAACTACTTCCTAGCTGCCCCAGCACAAATCACCCTATTCTTGATACCCAACTTTCTTTTAGATTCCAACCAGTTGCTACTTCATTTATTCAAGCTCTACTCAAAAAATTAAAGCCTACTACCTTGCCAGCCGATCATCTCCCTGCTAAGCATCTGCAAAAAGCTGCTGATGCTATAGCATACTCCATTTCCATTCTTGTCAACCGCACCATAGCAGAAGCCTCTATCCCCTCCATCTGGAAAATATCCTGTTTGATACCACTCCATAAAGATGGTAGTTCCACTGAACTATCTAACTTTTGACCAATAGCTGTATTGTCACCACTTGCCAAAATTATAGAAAAATGCATCCATACACAGTTGATGCACCATTTTATCCAAAACAATTTATTGATAAACTCTCAGCATGGTTTCAGGCCTCATCATAGCACAACCTCAGCCCCCCTTGCCTTCTCTAATACCATTAACCATAACCATAACTATAACAGATTATCTGCAGCCCTCTTCTTGGACCTCTTCAAGCCTTTTGATATGGTCAACCACCAGCTACTAATCCAGACCCTAAAAACTACCTACTTAAATAAGATTGCTCTCCAATGGTTCAAATCTTATTTGAATGACAGACAGCAGGCTGTCCTATGGCAGAATAAACTCTCTACCTTCCTACCTAATACTCTGGGAGTCCCCCAGGGATCAATACTGGGACCTCTTCTGTTTTCTGTTTTTATTAATGATCTCTACACTGTCATCCCTGATTCAATTTGTACTTAATATGCCGATGACTCCACTCTAACATTCTCGGCTTCTTATCAGTCAGATCTGTGTACAAAATCACACTCTACTTTTAACCCAGTTGGACAATGGCTGTCTGAGCATCGGTTGATCTTAAATCCTAATAAAAAACAATTGCTACTTTTCTCCCACACTAATGTGTCTAACCCCCTATCCTTTTCTATATACTCTAATAATGATAGCACAATGTCTCCAGACTCCCATACAAAACTGTTAGGAGTCATTATCGACAATAACCTCAAGTTTGATATACACATCAACAAAACTATTAAAACCATCAATAAAAAACTTGGGTCACTTTACAAGATCAAGCCTTTCCTTATGCCACCTGCTCGTACTGCCATTACTCGCTCCCACTTACTCTCGACCTTACTCTGTGCTTCCTCTCTACTGACTAACCTAGGTAAAACAGAACTCAATAAACTATCGACCTGCTATAATCACATTGCCAGATTTGCCATTGGTATGCCCTACAAGACATACCACTGTACTAACCTAAGATCTCTTGGGTGGTTAGAACTATCTTACTTAATCCAGCTCAACCAGCTGATAGTTGCACTTATAGTACTAAACCAACCTGAAAAAACACCAGCACTCAAACCCATAATCTACCCCTATAGCAAACTCAGTACACTTTGATCATCAAACAAACTGCTTGTCCAAACTATCAAAGCTAATAATTCAAGCGGTGACTCTCTGTTTGCTAACTATGTTGGTAAAATTTGGAACTCCCTTCCTACAAAGATTACTCGTGAACCCTCCATAAGTCAATTCAAAAATAGTCTAAACAATACTTTGTCACACTGGTCCTGCCCCTGTTCTAATCTTGATTAACGCATTCACTATTATTCCAAAGTAATTACTCCAGTATTTCTCAACTATCTTGAGACTTCTAGTTCCTTAGCTTACATAAATCTGTTGATTACTAAATGCATCACTTGTTTTTCTGAAATAATCTGTAAATAATGTATACTTTATATTTTTGTTTTATGTATTATGCAATGTATTTTTGTTTGCACCTTGGGACTTTTCTCCCAGGGCCTCAGCTGAAAATGGACAATTATCCAGTCGGACTATCCTGGTCAACAAATGTAAAATAAATAAAAATAAATAAATAAAGTTACCAGTATTGATTTTTTTAGCAAGATAATATACATTTTTTTATTTAAATCTTTTTGACCACCCTACAGAAATCTCAAAGAAACCCATTTATACTATGAAATATATACGAATCCTGTGACTTTAGACTTACAGTGGAGTTAAAAAAAACTATAGAAAGAAGAATATTTATCATGAGAGGCACATTCTTTTTTTGCTGAATGAAAAATTTCTAATAACTGAGATTAATTATTCTTAATAAATTAATTAGAATATCCATTGTTTTCTGATCAGTGCATATGGATTAAGTAACTATAAGCTGGAACTCTTCACTTCAGTCTGATTCTAATAGAAGGTGCTTTACAAATCTTACAACATAATCAAAACAAACTGTATTACCATAATAATATTTCATTTTACTTTAGATTATTTTTCTACCTTTTTTAATTTGCTCTTATCTAGAATATAAAACTTTCTTCTTTTGTATATTCATGCTGTCTTATTTACTTTCAATCCTGACAGAAAAGTAAACAAAAACTATATATAAATGTGAACAAGTAATACATTGTGGAAATCTGCTTGCTTCATTGTCATGAAAACATGCATTTTTTTTCTTGTTATTAACAAGCCTAGTCAGGCTGAACATTGAAAAAAAGAAAAGACACATGCTTCCTTCCTCCCTTCACTGGGCAGATCTGCTATCCATTCTGCAAAACAGACACTGCCATTCATTTTTTATATCTGCAATGCCTGCAAAACATTACTTCATTACTTCACACCTGTCCCTAAAACAAATATTCCATTAATGTTTTATTGTAAAATACATTATAATAGACAAAACTTATGCTTTATCATGTTCTAGTATCCACAGTATAGTGACATTGTGATTTGGCATGCCCTAAATACTGAATAGCTGTCGTTGTTTAATTTTGAAAGTCTTCAATGCATTTCAAATTAAAGCTTTTCAGACAAGAACTATTACACGGTTGTAAGAGTATTCATTGATGTGTGTGGGTGTGTGTGTGTGTGTGTGTGTGTGTGTGTGTGTGTGTGTGTGTGTGTGTGTGTGTGTGTGTGCGGTCTCAGGGCTGGAGGCATATATTTTCATGGATTCCAATGTTCAGCTGAATACTGAGTGGAATAAGTATGCATGTGCAGAAGAGTTGTGTGTGTATTTAGTATATATATATATATATATATATATATATATATATATATATATATATATATATATATATACACTGTTGTGTGATCTGAAGGCTTGCATACATAGCATTGAAAGCATATACCATAACATGAGAGGGGCAAGGATACTTTCCCCATGAAAAATTAAAAAAAATTTGCTATGATTCAATGTATTTTTTCAGTAAATCAGGTTCCTTCAAAAGAAATGCCAGTTCAATGAGCTGATATACAATTATAGATATGAGTAGAGATATATAGATATGGATAGAGATGTACATATAAACATAACTGCAGACAGAGACAGAGATAGACATAGATAAAGATATAGATATAGATTTGGATAAGTTATGAGATTTGATAGATCCATGGAGAAAGTTCACCATGAGTAACTATTATCCAGCTGAATGAAACACATTGAATCTCCTTCCTATTATGATCACTAAGAAAAGGAACATAACACATTACAAATGACAGAAAATGCTTTTAAGTACATACACCTAGAAAAATTACATATTCTTTAAAGCACAATCATAATGCAGCAGCTACCCCTGTAATGCACAAGAACAGTGTGCGATCTTGAGCAAAGTAACAAAGAACAGATAAAAAAGTACATCATTGACTGTCACTATACTTTCCAAAATGTCTGTCCCATTTTATGCAACTAAACACCTTCAGAATAAGTGGAAAACAATCACTGTCTAGGCTAACATGATTTTCAGTATCTGTCTGCCTGGGACGACATGGTCGACAGACCACGATGCTTTGCCAGAGATGGCCTGCACCTGTTGCCCCTGGGATTCCTGATACTGGCTAAGGGTCTTGCCGCCCCCTATAGTGCCTTTTTTAGGCAAGGTTCAGATGACAAATTCACCACCATAACAGGAACAGGCAATCGAAAACTGAGGGTAATGCTACTCAATGCTAGAAGTCTAAATCTCAAAATGCACTCACTCGAGACACTCCTTAAAATGGAGAACATCGATATCTGTGCAGTGACTGAGACCTGGTTCAAGGCTCTAGAGAGCACCCCTGCATTACCAGGCTATAACTCATCCCACACTTTTAGGCTGTCTAACCCGGACCAGAACACCAGCGCAGAGGTGTGTCCATATTCATTAAGGATATCCACACCTCCAGGCTAGTTGTACAGCATAATGCATCCAAGGTTATCCAAGTACAACTAACTCTGGGAAAAACTGCAATCCAAATTGTAGCTTGCTACAGATCCCCCACCATGCCCCAGGATTCCCACTCCTCTTTTCTTGATATAATGGAAAATATTAGGGTTCAGCCAAACACCCTAATAATGGGTGATTTCAACTACCCCACCATTAACTGGGAAAACTGCTCATATATCAACTCTTTCGCACAAAGCTTTTTGGAATTCATAAATTCCAATGCCCTGGATCAACTTATCCACACCCCCACCAGGGGCGACAATATCCTAGACCTAGTCATTACCAACATGAGTGACCAGTGTTCCACACCTGAAGTCAACTGCTCGTTGGTTAGATCCGACCATAAGCTAATCACCCTAGATATCTACATCCCACCCCCACCCACCATTAAGGAAACCATGGTAAAAAATTTCTCAAAAGCCAACTTCATGCTTCTTAAGACAGACGTGGCAAACTTCATGACACCCATGCAGATGGACAATACAATAACGACTGCTGAATCCTACACAAATGCACTCAATAAGCACTTACACGAGTGCATGGATCGTGCTATCACAAACAGAACCAAGACACTGTCCTGCAAAAAAAAGGAAGCCAATCTGGTGGTTCCCTGCCATAAACAAACTCTACAACAGAAGGAAGAAACTGTTGCAAAACAGAGTAAAATCTCATGAGTGGAGGAGCTCCCTGGTCAGCTTCAGAAAGAAGCTGAAATCCCTTATAAGATCCTCCAAAGCTAGCTATGAAAACAAAATCACCTCTGATTCTAAGGGCAGCCACAAAGCATTCTATAGCTATGTCAAGAATCTCAATGGCAACACCCAGATTTGCTCTGAGGTACAGCACAACGACACAAAAATTACAGAACCAATTGATATTGCTAACTTCCTGGCAGATAGGTTCAGTGCTAACTTTACCCCCCCCCCCCCTCACAACCTAAAGGGCCCATATCTATACAGGAAGAATGCAGATTCCCTATAATCACATTAATGCAGATAAAAGCTGGCATGCTCTAAAACCAAAAACACAGTATCCATGGGACTGCACAACATCCCAGGCTGCGTTTTACATGAACTTCAGAAAGAACTGGATCCACACCTAAGCACCATGTTCAATCATAGTCTCACGTCAGGCTTTGTGCCCATTGAATGGCAGACAGCAACAGTTATCCCACTTCACAAAGGGGGAGCCACCACTGATCCTGGGAACTATCGCCCTATTAGCCTGACGAGCCTGGTCTGCAAGGCCATGGAACATATCATCATGGAACTCATAAACAAAGACATTGATAACCTCCAAACTCTGGATCCCACCCAGTTCAGGTTTGTGAAAGGCAGATCATGCCTTCTGAACCTGATCGACTTTTTTGAGACAGTCACCAATGCGTATCCGAGGGTAAGGTGGTTCACACAGCCTATCTTGACCTCGCCATGGCATTCAACATCATCCCCCATTCTGGAATTATAGCTAAACTCACTAAACTAGATATAAATCCCTACATCACATGATGGGTTGCCAACTGGCTCACTGACAAAACCCACACTGTAAAAGTTGCAGACTCCAAATCTGACTTCAAACCAGTGACAAGTGGAGTACCACAGGGTTCAGTCCTGGGACCTCTCCTGTTTGGTATCTACTTCTCTGAAGTACAGGCTAACACAGAAGGCTTCTAGCTAATGAAGTTTACAGATGACTGCAAACTAGGAGCCATAGTTGATTCCCCAAATGATGTGGACATCCTACAGAAGGGCCTCACTGAGACAGATGCCTGGTGTCAGAGGCATGGCCTCAAGCTCAATGCCAAAAAGTGCATTGTCATCCCTTTGGTAAAAACTCTGTACCCATGAACTACCACATAAACGTCAGTCTACTTAATGCAGAATGTGTGATAAGAGACCTTGGGAGCCAGGTGGACAGTAGCCTCTATTTTGATAATCACATCTCCACAATAGTCAGGAAATCCTTCTAAGTGGCACACCTCATCACAAGGGTTCTCATCCAGGCACTCATTAGATGCATTATAGAGTACAACACCCCTTTTGGAATGTAGCTCACAAGACATCAGCAGCAGCTGGAAAGGCCACAAAAGTACCTCACAAAGAGGATTACTGGCCTCAAACAGATACCCTACACTGACCATATCAAACAACTCCAGCTTTCCTCTGTAGCATATTGCCTACTCCGAGGAGATCTCTGCCTAACAGCTATGTTAAACCCAGAGCTGTTGGACATGCTACACCTAAAGTAATTCCAATCCCTCTGAGCTACATGCTCTAGGGAGCTAAACCTTATCACCACAATAAACAGGACTTGCTGGAGGGATAGATTGCTGTCCCAGAGACCTCCTATACTCTGGAACAAGCTACCCATCTATGTCAAGAAAAGTTCTTCACTAGCACTCTTCAAGGAAAAGTCTTGATGAGTGGATGGGAAATAGGAAATACACCCCAGGGATCACTTCTGTGGCTCTGCTCGACAGGGTCACAGGAAATTAACTTTCTTGGGTGGCGTAAGCCAGGGAACCTTGTTGGCTAGGCTTACTTAGGCCCTCAGGCCGATAGCCTAGTACCTACCTATGAACCTATTATACTACTTACATAACACCAATTAAAAATACACAGCATTGTTTAAAAATACACAACACCAATTAAAAAATACACAGCACAGATTAAAAAAATACACCGTACAGATTACAAAATACACGGCACAGATTAAAAGCAAACAATAAAGCATGCCTTTATGTGGGCTTAGCACCCTCACCCCAGTAATATGAAGGAACTCAGCCCCTTACATCACTCTCACAGATGCATACCAACTTTTTGATTGCACAACTGCTACGAAGGTGCAATACCATAGCAATTGCAACAATTAACAATAAAAAAGTCAGCTACAGCAGTGATTAATAAACAGTGCAATCAACAAGTTTAAAAGGCTGAGAGACCAATATGTTGTAGTTGAAAACATTGTGTAACATGCCACTACTTGGCTTGATCACAAATGATAACAAATGAAAACAAATACAATGTGTGGCACTGTGCACTTGGAAACATCTTAATGTAGCCACTCTACTGTAAAACTCCTGCTGACTGATATAGAAGATGCAGTTAGCAGTATAAGGAAATCTCATGATCTGTGAATGTATTACTGTCTCTGGCTCCAGCTCTCATATCTCCCTCTAGGCATCTTCCAAGCCTAGAGTCATGGAAGAGCAAATGAACCAAAAGGGTACTGGCTTGATAGCTATGTGAAGGTGGCAGAGGTGAGGAGAGAATGATGAGACAGACAGAAGACAAAGCAATATAATTGTCTGATGTGTACATGTAGACACCACTTTCATCAGAAGCAGTACTTTTGTAAGAATTAACTTCTTGAAATATAAATCACAGAATAAGCATATGTGCTAGGCAGAAAGTAAAATTAACAACTTCAGTAAGTGCTTACTACTTCAACAGGTATATAGCAACACAGTTTATGATGGACATTGGTGCACACGAATAGTATTGGACCTTCTAGTGATGACTCAGATAACTGAAGCCTGACATCAAATGACTGAAAATTGATCCTGTAGTTACAGATATGAGAATCTATGTTGATAATGAACTGCACTTTGATGACCACATTTCCACCATCGTAAGGAAATCTTTATTTATTGAATAACTTATATCTTACAGTCTTTGTCTAGATCCAGTGATGTAATCGATCCACTTTATTTGGCACTTGTTAAGCTGCTCAGTGACTATAATTCTCCTTTTGTATGTACCAGTCCAAACACTTGTCACAAGTGGATCAACCAGAACACTTTCTCATTAAAAAATCATTAT
>NC_056736.1:483987500-484112500 GCF_019279795.1 Protopterus annectens | reverse complement strand
TTTTCAGAAAAGGCCAGTCCTGTCAGTCTTGAAGTGTATTTTAGGGCACCCATCCAGTTTTTCTAAGCTAAGGCCGACATGGAGTCATGTTGTTTGCTATGTATGGGGAGTTGCTTCGAGATCAAGGGGAGGCATTATGTAATGAACCTGTCTCTCCATTTAGTTTTGTTTATTACCTGATGTAAACTGAGATTTTTTATTCTAGCTCTGTCTACACCACCTGGTACATTGAGAAAGAGGAAGCCATGAATTTAATAGGGTCCCTAGAAGCACAGAAACAAGGTTCATGTCTTCCCTCCGCTGTCAGTTTGACAATCAGCACAGGGTAAGGATTCCAGTCTTTCACAATAAATAAGAGTTTTAAGGCTTGGTATCCTTTTTATCAGAAATCTGTGAGTTTTTTTTGGTGTGTCTATAATGCCTATAATCATGGCAGGATACAGAGGAATAATAATTTCCTTGGTTTTAGATAAGATGACAATTTTTGATTAATAGGTTAGTTGCCTTTACAAGCCTAGCTAATTATCCCTCATGAGGCTCAAACCCTGTACTTTATGTTTGTGTGGTAAACACCTTAACCATTAGGCCACCATCCCAACCCTAAACTAGAGATGAATTTTCTGACTACAGTTGCTACATGGTGGTCAAAGAAGAGACTCCAGGCATCATTCTTTGCAATGGAAAAATACCTCTCAAAACCAGAGTCTTATCCTTGACTAATGTACTTATATCAAGTTCCAGCACATCCTTCTGCTTGTTCTTCGTGTGCTTTTGTGACAGATTGTTCATTCCAGCATGTACCTTGATAAGACATAGCCATATGTTCTGGAAAAGAGGATTTGGAGACCCCCTGATGCATCAGCACAAATGGATTCTGAGAAACCGCGAACTATAACCCTGTCCTTCCTTAGACTAATTAGCATGGAGTGTGTGTGTCTCACAATAGGTCTTATTAGACACTAGGATGTAATGCTGTTGGTGAAATATTGATGAAGGACTGCATATAAACAATGCATCAGAGGGAATTTTATAGCTGCCTAATCTTAAGACTTTTATCAGGATTTGGTAACGAATTGTTATATCATCAGCACGTGCCAGTTTAGTGCTGTCAGTATCAGGATGTTGCATTTGTGACAGTGTGAGTAAAACAGTGTAATGCTCGCTATGTGTATGCGATTCCAGGAGGGCTCTCTCTAAGTTAGCTATTTGTTTGCACCTCTCACAAACAGAATCTATTCAGTTAAGCAAGAATTTATTTTCAGTAAGCATGAGTCAATTCTTTCACTGGTTCAGGATACCAAATCTTAGAATGCTGACAATAGGATAGTAGTCTGTTGTCTCGCCATGCTATCCAGTGCTATTTTATTTTTATAGAATCTTGGTTGGGGGCAAAAGATTGAAAATGAATCGTCATTTAGCATAGGTAGGAAAAAATAAAGTGCAAACTAGAGCGGTTGGTAAGACATCTGTGTTGGTACATGCAAACATGTACAGCCCAGAGACTGTTGTCTACAAGATGAAAAAAGAAGTCATTTTTCATTAAATACTAAGGCAAAACTTCAAATGTGGACAGTAACCACTGTCCAGATCTAGCTACCATGACAGTGAGCTCAGCAAAAACTGAACACCGATGACAGCACAGTAGAACAAATAGTAAAAAGTAAAAAAAAACAATGAAAATCAACTCACAATTTGACCAATTAATGCATTGCAACCTAGAAACAGCAGCAATTGATGTACTCTCGCTAATGTCTTAATGTGCACTATGTTTAATGGCTCCCACATAAATGTATCTTTATATCCTCTGATTATGTGAATTACAATGTCTGCACATGAAAAGAATGTGTGGTGAAACCAAAAACTGTAAAACTTTGGCTTTGTATAAAAATGCACTACAGCCTTTTACCTTCATTAGACATCTTTCTCTAAAATTAACTAACTTTAAAATCAATTATCTAAATTTATTTATTACAAGCAAGTATACATATGATATTTTCTTCTTTGTAAGTTAGAGTTATGAAAAAATAAACTGCATATATAAATAAATAAATACATACAAACATAAATAATGAGGCAGCCTCCCAGAATAGCAGTAGGATGCCAATCAGGAGTTCTCATGTTTGATCACATGGTGCCTTTTTTGTGAGTATCAGTAACGACAACACCTATTCACTTGCTGTATTCTTGACACATTAAGTGCATATCTGTGCAGTTTAATAAAGTCCACTGTCACTTCCAACTTAGACCACTGTAGCTAAAATAATGGATGCAATCTTCTGCTTCTGTCAGACTCTTTTACTGTAAAGCATTCAGGTTCTTTTAACTTAAATGCATAATATGTTTTTGCATATGGCAAAACTAACAGCAGTCTGGTGATAGATAAAGGTGTAATTTTAAACTTTGTGGTAAAACCACAAAGGCAAAGAAAACAAAGCATAGTCATGTTTTTCATTGCTTACATATTCCAAAACATTTTAAAGTGTAACTCAAGGAGAGAGCTAATGCTGCCATTTGCTATGGGGAGGGTCCCAGAAAACATAGGCATCTTAAAAAAGAACATATGTTAAGAAGTTATCTAAATATTAATTATGGGAATATTTATTTATCAATGCAACAGTTAAGTGTTTTTGTTGTCTAATGAAGAAAGCCATTTTCAGCAATGACCTGGAAAACATGCAATAAGTAAATTGCAGTACACATGCAGAATAGACTTATTTACTATCAGCAAGTAATATAGCAAATGCCCTTTACCTGCAGAGACTTTTGTCCACGAGGTCTTGAACAAAGTCAAAGTAAACTTTATTGTCATACAGATAATATTATATATATAAGCTACCAAGGTACACTTGGGCGCAGTGCTCCATCCGCTGGTTACTTCCCTCTTTAGCTCAAGCATCCTCACTGCTGGAATGTGAGTTGCCTACAGGTTCAAACTTTCCTTCATTATATTACGCCTGGCTGTCATCCACTCAACTTTCCTTATAACAACGCACCCTACAGAAGCCCCTTTCATCACATCTTTTGATTACAACAGCAGTGACACAAATGAGCTCTTACTTTAGCTATTCCATGGCATTTGCCAACAGTTTAGCTGCTTGTTTTAATGGGTTTTTCTTTGTTTACATCATATGTGCAACTCTGCACCATCTTCGGAATGTCCAGACCTTTCCTCACATTTGCTGTATGCCCCCACACCATTACATTTTCCTTCTGTCATCTACTAACATTACAGCTCTAAGTAATGGCGTACATTTTGACTTCATATCCTAAAACATGCACAGCAAAGAGAAACAAATCCGCCCAGCAATTTCCAATTTCAAGTGCACTTCACAGTGAGGACTATTCCTTGTTTTGAGTCTTAAAACATGGTATTCCTTGCTGTTCCACACTGGATGGGTTTATCACACATATGTTAAGAAATATTTTAATCAATACCCATATCACATAGCCCTTAAATAGAACAATTTATTATAGGTACCATATCCAAGCATAAACTTACTGTTAGTAAGTTGCTACTAAGTGTTCCATATTTTGGCCAATTGTAAAACATTTTTCAGAGTTACTACTTCTCATTTTAGTGATGCAAGGCGGAGAGCTACAGTCTTGGTTGCACAGCTAACAACAGTCATTAATCTGGCACCAGGTGACACTTCCTAAGGGGATAGTCAGCTGGTGAACAGTTGTTTTTCCTTGTGCTTTCTTGAGGCAATTCCCATCCTTAGGGAATTCCATCACTAGTTCTTAGCAGAGTAGGTATTGCATGTCAAGAGTTGAATCTCCCCACAAGTTTCCTTTGTAGAATATTTAAAAGGAAAAAAAAAGTAAATTTGGAGTTACTCTGCTTTGGGGCAGATTGGGCAAAATGGCTATTAATAAACTCTCAAATGGGAAGGGATGTGGGCTTGCCAGTGTTCCCGGGTAACAGATGGTTTCACTTGCTTAGCCAAATAAATAAATAAGTAAATAAATAAATAAATAAATGTTTCTACGTTTTCAGATGCCTTACTCCCATTTTTCACCTTGTAATTAACTCTTGTCAGCTGTCATGATTGTGAAAAAAAGTAGAAGAGGAAAGCAGAAAGAACAAATGTATATGACCCTGTCAGGCCAGGGACCACATTTCTTGTACATCCTTATCACATGCCCAAGCATACCCTGATAGCATTTTCAAATGGGGCATCTGCATAAGTGTCATGTTGCTTCTGTGGCTCAAATAAAACAATGAAAATAAAAGTAAAATAAATGGAGAGGTTGGGGGGAATTATCTTGTGGAGGTGCATGTTGGGCGGGGTAATAGTACATTCTGTGCTCAACTAGTAATTGAATCTTGCAGTGTGGGTAGTATTTTTAAACTGCCATACAGGCTTTGAATGGCTGCTTATTAATGGCATGGAGTCTTTAAGTAATTAGTGCTTGAGACCTATGTCCTTTCAGGGATGGGAAACCAGAAATTCAGCCCAGGTCTGGCTCCAATGTCTCTGACAGACAGACGCAGACAGTAATGCCCAAACCCACATACCCCACCCCCAAATAACCTCTAGAACTTCCTAACATACCCCCTCCTAATAAATGGCCATGATACACAGAGACACATTTGGGTTGGAGTGCATGGCTAGGTATACAAAGGATTTTGTGGTTGTTAGCCCAGTATATCACTATGAACCTATGAATCTATTAATTTTTGAGCAGATCATGTTAATGATAGGTTTAGGCTGCATTCTGACTTTGATGTGTTACATGATTAATATATATCTTTACATTTTTTTTCAGGATTCATAAAATCAGTGTAGGACCTGAGGGCCAGGTGGGAGGTGATTGCCTCCTAGGCAAGGTCATCTTATGTAGACTTTGTGGTAATGATCCACCAACAGGAGGAGAACCCTGCATCTGTGAGCAAAAGGGCAAGGTCACCTGGCAATATAGCAAGTGCAAATGATTTCAAATCCCCAACAAAGAGACAGAGACATAGGTAACGCAGAGGATTGGTAAATGCTAAACCAGAGGAACTACCTGAAGCAGAACCTCCCACAGAACAACCCAACATGTCTCAGCTGGGTACTGACATCCATTTAGAAATGGTTAGTGCACACAGGCAGTCATAGAAGATTATTTGTTGAATTCTTTAGATTCTTTTAGGGAGGGCTCAACTGTTTGACCAATTTACAGAAAAATGCTTGTGCATTTGACAACAGGTATCTGCTAATGGAGGATGTTGTGCCAGTTCTGAATGGTGCCTCTGGGTTGCTCTTCCCTCAGCTTCTAATGATCAGTTATCAGTTCAGGGTTAGGGAGGTGCACCTTTTACATGATGTTAGTTTCAGCTACAGGTAGATGAGTATTTAACCCAGTTATAAAGGGAGTTGCTGACACTTCAGCAGGATGGCTTCAATAGTGGTATATGAATGTGGGTAGGCTGCCACTTTATGCATGTTTGTTCACACCGTAGGAAAGTACATTTGATTGTGAAATGTTGGACCAATTATGGTCAAGTGCACACCAAGTTAGCGACTAGTAAATACACAATAGCAGCAATTTAAACCTCCTGATCTCAAGTTCAGCGGCAAGATCATCTTTCAGAGACCCAAACTGAACAAATGTATACATGCCCTCATGAAAATGAGCATGTTGTTAAAATTGGTGGAGTGTTACCTAGATATTTAAATAAACTAATACATTTTGGAAGTTGTTTTTGTTGTTTTTTTCTGTTAAGTCACACATCACAATTCCCATAAATTTGTAATGGAAACTGAGGTCAGGTTTTGGCAGAAAAGAATTGGTGAGGAGTCTTCTTAACAAAGAGGTTTCTGCAGGGAGTATGGCATGTCTCTTTGTTTTGTTCTCATTCACTTCTTTTTTGCATTTAGTACCTAGGAAATAAGGTGGATACAGGCTCATTCATCACTTATCACTCCTTTTAGGGTCCTCAGTTAATGCCATCATCAGCAAAGATGAAGTTAAGGTCCAGTATGCATCATTACATTATGCCATCCATATCATTAAGATGCTCTTAAAACCATGATTGGCTATTTTGGGTGTTGAAGTAACATTCAGTTTGATTCCAGTTTGTAAGCAGAACTAACTGCTGCTGGACAAATGTTTTAAATACCAGTTTTACACTGACATGGCCAGCCTCAAGGGCTGCATGTTTACATCTGCCACATTTGAAAAATTCAGTAATGGTGACGGCAGCAGATGGCTCCACATCAGACAGGTGAGCACCACTTTATAGTTATAGGGAACAGGCCACATGCACCAGAAAGGGCATGGAGTCCCTTACCCAGACTTGCCATGATTTGGGGGTCCCCTCTAGCAGAATACAAAACTGAGGGCCCAGTCTATACAGGTTTGTAAATTGACATAGTATCTTCAGTGTTTATACGTCCTCATATCAAATTAATCTGAATGAGAGATTTTATTAACAACCTTTTGCCCACTAAGAAAGTGAAAATATCGGAGTTCTTAGAGCTCTTGGGCCATATTAGATTTACGTGCAGGTCTGTTGTGCATGAGGTGACATTTACTGGGGTTCTGGCAATCCTTCTGAAATGGGGGCAGGCAGAAGTTAGTCTGAGTGAGAGTTACGAGCAGAGGTGAGGAAGAACTGAATAGACAGTATTTTGTGTTGTCTGACTACAATCAGATTTCCTTATGAAGTAGTGGATAGAGGTCATCACAGGGCTGCACCTGTTTATGGATGCAGTAGTGGGTCCAGGGATGAGGGCTTACTGCTAAGTAAAGTTATTTTAAGCCACATGGACATTTTCTTTGTCAGTGGATCTCAAGAAAGATGTGTCATTTCTGGAGTGCATGCCCATTTGCAAGGCAACAGTAGTAGGAGCAGATTTACAGCAAGACGTTTGTTTTCTACATTTACAATTGGGTTGTAGTTCAATTGCTCATTAACACCTCATTCACATCTATCTATATTCAGTCATTGCTAAGATTATTTGTCCTTCACAACCTCCAAATCTCTATTTTTAATGGCAGGTATATGCCAGGGAAATACAACAGCATTGCTTACAGTCTTTCTCACCTGCAGATTTCCAGATTATGCAGTTTGGCTCCAGGTGCCCAAGAGAAGGCCACAACCATTCTACCTTACCTGTGGTTAATTGGGAAGAGTAACAAAGTTGCTGGTTCACAACTCTTGGCATTTTCATGTAAAAAATCATGTGGGACAGCCCTGCTATTATTTTCTAAGTCTTGCAAAGGTTTATCCACTGAGGAGAGGATTGGTTCTCCTGCTTTAGTTATCTGTTACCTTATTTTGGGATGAATTTTAAATGAAGTAAGCAAAACAAAGAAATCCTTAGCAGCTCTCATCCTACTGTAAAAGTGTTAATTCTTTCTGATTTCCCCAAATCATGGGTCAGTACTAGGTTATTGAAAAACTAGGAAAAAGCAAAATGTTTATTCAGGTGATCCATTTGATTGAGCTTGCTGTGCACCATAGTGATGAGAGCTCATGGAGTGCTTGAAGGTGATCCATTGGACTGAGTTTGTGCTGTGCACCATAGTGATGAGAGCTCATGGAGTGCTTGAAGGTGATCCATTGGATTAAGCTTGCTATGCACCATAGTGATGAGAGCTCATGGAGTGCTTGAATGTGATCCATTGGATTGAGCTTGCTGTGCACCATAGTGATGAGAGCTCATGGAGTGCTTGAAGGTGATCCATTGGACTGAGTTTGCTGTGCACCATAGTGATGAGGGCTCATGGAGTGGTTGAAGGTGATCCATTGGATTGAGCTTGCTGTGCACCATAGTGATGAGAGCTCATGGAGTGCTTGAAGGTGATCCATTGGACTGAGTTTGCTGTGCACCATAGTGATGAGAGCTCATGGAGTGCTTGAAGGTGATCCATTAGACTGAGTTTGCTGCACACCATAGTGATGAGAGCTCATGGAGTGCTTGAAGGTGCTCCATTGGATTGAGCTTGCTATGCAACATAGTGATGAGAACTCAAGGAGTGCTTGAAGGTGATCCATTGGATTGAGCTTGCTGTGCACCATAGTGATGAGAGCTCATGGAGTGCTTGAAGGTGCTCCATTGGATTGAGCTTGATATGCAACATAGTGATAAGGGCTCATGGAGTGCTTGAAGGTGATCCATTGGATTGAGCTTGCTATGCACCATAGTGATGAGAGCTCATGGAGTGCTTGAAGGTGATCCATTGGATTGAGCTTGCTGTGCACCATAGTGATGAGAGCTCATGGAATGCTTGAAGGTGATCCATTGGATTGAGCTTGCTATGCACCTTAGTGATGAGAACTCATGGAGTGCTTGAAGGTGATCCTTTGGATTGAGCTTGCTATGCACCATAGTGATTAGAGCTCATGGAGTGCTTGAAGGTGATCCATTGGATTGAGCTTGCTATGCACCATAGTGATGAGAGCTCATGTAGTGCTTTAATGTGATCCATTGGATTGAGCTAGCTATGCACCATAGTGATGAGAGCTCATGCAGTGCTTGAAGTTGATCCATTGGATTGAGCTTGCTATGCACCATAGTGATGAGAGCTCATGGAGTGCTTGAGGATTAGCATTTGCATTCCATCTGAGTCACTCTGCTTTCCATACATTGTGAAATATTTATCTGTTATCCAGAATTCCAGGTAATCTGAGTCAGCAGATCCGATACTGTCCAGGGGGTATGAGGACAACAGATTATATTAGTATAACTCTCAGCTAATTTGCCCAAAGCAGTGGGTAATGACCCTTGCCATGTGGCCTGGATAAGGAGTTAGTCTTCAAGATTCATGCCAGTCAAGATATTAACCCTCAGGATATAAAACATCATTTTTACAAACCCTGTTATAAAAGGACCTTCCTACAGTGGGTAATTATACACATTAATTTCACATAGGCAGGATATCAGATCTAGCCAGGGATGGGCAGTCTGTCAAAGTCATCCCCTGACAAAGACATTCAGGAAATTACCCACACATTTAATACTCATCTTATTAATGCCACTCTGAAATTAGTCAAAGAATCATATCCTAGTAATGATATAACTTCAAATAATTCAACAACTACCCCTTGCCATACTCAGAACTGTCCTAGCTCCTTCTCCAGCCCCTCCTCTGACACGTCTGAAAATATGCCATCAGCTCCATCTTTTATTATACAACCCATATCCACCTCCCAAGTTCATAGACTGTTCACCAAACTCAAGCCATGCTCCCTCTCTGCTGAAAACCTGCCATCAGAATACCTAAATCTTGCAGCTGATGCAATCACCTACCCCATTAGTATCTTAATTAATTGTTTCATCTCTGAACCCACTGTTTCACTTCTTTGGAAAAAATCTATTATTATACCTCTATGCAAAGATAGCAATACCAACGACCTCTCTAATTACCACCCTATCTCTCTACTTTCTCCACTCTCCAAAATACTAGAAAAGTGTATCCACACTCAACTACTAAACCAGCTTATAGAACATAACCTCCTTGCACCCACCCAACATGGATTTCATCCTGCACACAGTACCATCACAGCTCTACTCTCCTTCACTGATACAGTCTATAAAGCCCTCGATGATGGCCTTATAACATCAGTAATTCTATTAGATCTATCCAAAGCTTTTGACATGGTTTCACACCCCAAACTACTACAACAGCTAAGAAATAGTACTGTTCCCCAAACACCATGGCATGGTTTTCCAGTTACCTTAGCAATAGAAAACAATCCACCAACTGGCAAAGCAAACAGTCTGACTTTCTGGAAAATAGTATGGGAGTCCCCCAAGGTTCGATCTTAGGTCTTCTGCTATTTAATGTCTTTATTAATGATCTCCACAAAGCATCCTGGAAAAACACAATAGTTACATACACAGATGATTCTGCAGCAATCTCTTCTGCTACCAACCTTCCTGAGCTTATTATAATCATGCAAAATGCATCTACATCCATAGAGACCTGGCTACACAATGCTCAACTCTTACTTAACCCCAAAAAATCCAAGATTGTATTATTCTCAACAAAAATACCTTCAGTGGACTTTAATATTCTCTCCCACAACAGCACAAAAATTGACATAGTAAAGACTGCAAAATTGCTAGGCATTACCATTGATGACAAACTTAACTCTGATCAACAAATTCATAACTCATTAAAAAAGACGCATTTCAAACTTGGCAATTTGTATCATCATAAACTCTATCTACAAAAACAAACTAAAATCAGCCCCCTAATACTCTACTTACCCGTTCCCTCCTTTAAGGTAGCCCTTTTTTCATCAACCTTCATAAATCTCTTATCATTAAACTACAAACATGTTATCATAAAACAGATAAAGTCACCATATGGGCACCTAACCACACACATCACTGTCTTTCAATTTCAGAACTAAATTGGCTTGAATTCCCTCAATGCCTTCCAGTTTACCAAACTAACTCTCATCCATAAAGTAGTATATAAGCCAAGTAGCTGCCCCTTTCTCCACTCTAGTATACAAACATACAACCCTCCCAGGGCACTTCGCTCAACTAATAAACATCTCCTAAGTGTGAGCAAACCCAATAAAAGAGCAGGCAAATGCTTATACTCCCACTGTATTTCAAAACTATGGAATACCCTTTCCTCCCACATCGCACAACTAGATACACTAAGACCGTTCAAAACCGCCTTAAAAAGCTTCTACCACAACAATCCTATCTGTACCTGTTCTCTAAAACCTAAGCCATAGACTTTCTATCGTCTCCCCTTTCTCAACCTCTCATCACTTTTTCTTTACACTCTAATTGTATTCACTACATTCTAATTTTCTTTGTAAATAAATGTAACATACGTCCTATATTGCATTATATTTTTTTTTTCCTGGGAGTGTATATATTTTGCTTATACATATCTTTTGTGATTTATCTTTGTAGAAAATGTTTTTATACTTTTTCATTATTTATGGAGCTTTTCTCTCTGGGCCTCCACTGAAAATGATTGCTGACCCAGTAGACTTTCCCGGTCAACAAATGTCAATATATAATACATAAATAATAAATAAATAGGACAGTGTCTCTCCATATCTTTTCTACGCTATATCAGGTAGTTGTTATCTACTGTTCAATACTGAAGTGATTTTTAACTTGTTTTTCATTTCAGTTTACACTCACATTGTCATGCTCGGTCAGTCTTTTATGGCATTAGCAGCTAAGGGTGAGTGTGTGGTCCTCTAAGATGAATTAGTTTAATGGTGTGTTGAGGGTCACTGTAGGTGGGCAAGCCCACGGGTGGGGAATTGAACAATGCCTCTGCACAAAGCCATCCAGGAGCTTTATTGACAGTTGTTCATCACTGTCTCGAATTAATTGCCTGTGTTTACAATATTGCTGGACACTTGAATAACTGCTTCTGGTATGACAATAAAATGGTCACATTTTTATGCTGTCCAGTTGTGCTTTTGTGGAAGAAGTTAACTAGGGGGGGGGGGGAGCAACAGCTAGATATATCATATCATATCATATCATGTCATAGACAAGCAGATGTAGTATAACATCAAATAATTGAGTTCTGATGGCTGGATCCAAACTATCATAGACTCATAAGTATGTACTAATCTAGCTAGCCTTGAAGGCCATGTTAAGCCTACTGGGCCAGCTAGCATTGAAGGCCATTTTAAGCCTAGACAATTTCCCTTTTTGTGCTCAGAATAACCTATCCCATTTGGTATAGACAGGCCTTACCCAACCCATGGTCGACAATTATATATTACACCTAATAAGATTAACTGGGATCATACTATAGATAATTTGAGGGGACCTGAGCATAAGATAAATCATTTAGGAGCTGCCTCTGTCCGTTAGTAGAACACGTAGTAGTGCTGGGGAAAATTTCTGTTACTAATCCATAGATCCAAGTTGCAACAATATTGTCTGCAAGATGTACTTGTCCTTTCTAACTGTTCTGATGATGTTGCAAAAGAGGTTTAAATCCTTTGACTGTGTATTTATGATGCCATTTGACATGTTGATGTGCAGTAAATCCATCAGAAATGCATCAGAGGATGGTGTGTATGCCAGCCACTGATCACCTCTTAGCAGTCTGTAGGATACTGAGTATAGTAACAGGGTATTGAGTCAGTCCGTGTTGCACATGTTGTTTAGGCCTTGTATACTTTTAGTAAGATATCTCCATGGGTGTTTCATTTGTTGCATGTATCTGGACAGATACTTGCCAAACAGGCATTATATTCAATGACTGGCCTAATGATGAACAATGACATCCCTAAGTCTAGACATAATCCCTTTGTTTATAAGCTGTACAATATAGAAGGATTTTCTTACAATGGACGCATGTTGGTTAAAAGTTAGGTCACTGTACACATAAGTTCCTAAATTCCGAACAACTGGGTCAACTCTTAGGAAGGTTTTGTAAATGTGAAACTTCCCAGGGATAGAGGACTTCCCAAAAGATAAATAATGCATCTGTTGGCATTTAGTTTCAGTCTATGAGATTGGCACCAGGAATTTATTTAAGACAAATCTTCCTGTAGGATGGCTAAGTCATCTGGGGATTAAGTGTCTGCCCATAACTTGCAGTGATCTGTAAACTTAGTCAGCCAAAACTTTGGCATTGTCTTTTACTTCAGAGAAGTAGATGCCAAATAGGACTCATACGTTGTACAACAGCAAACAGGTCTACACTATTTCTTTGACAGCTTAGGCTGTCGAATGCTTAATGATCGACACCTAAGCGTCAAAGTTTCAAAATCAAGAATGGCCATATAAGCAAATTCTTTCCTTGGGAAAGAATTCACTAAGGCGCCCGGAAATAAAATTAACTTATCAACCTAAATAAAGTGGGGGGCTTTACCCCCCCACAACGTAGGGGGCTGTGCCCCCCTAACTAAATATACCAACTCTGAGATTGCTCTACATTGGGGAAAGGGCAAATCCCCAATAATAGCCATGCAAATTCTTTCCCGAGGAAAGAATTCGCTTATATGGCCATTCGCTATTTTGAAACTTCGACGCTTAGGTATCGATCATTGCGCATTCGACAACCTAAGCTGTCAAAGAAATAATATAGACCCCAACATACATGACAAACATCCTTACTGTTCTGATTAACTGTAGACTAATATGACCCAGAATGTCAAAAGCTATTCAGATTCTGATTGCAATGGGGGTTTATATGATTGAGTTCATGCTACTCCTATCCTGGTGCAGTTAACTGAAACTAAAATGCTTAAAGGCTTGGAAGGTCACAGGCTCACAATGACAATGTTCCAGTGGCACACAAAACTCACAAATAACGTTTGCTTATTTAATTATTTATTTTACAGGAGGTGATTCCTGCCTGTGTCCCTGATGTCGGAAGAAACCTCCACTCCCTTGAGCTTCTATGTTCTGAGGTCTCATAAACCTAAAGAAAACAGAGAAGGAAAAATAAAAAGTACAACTCTTCTTCTTCTTCTTCTTCTTCTTCGTCTTTTTCTCCAGATTCCTCAAACAACAGATCTCAGTTAGTGGGTCCATACGTGGTGAAATGTTGGCTACAGGTGACTAGTCCCTTTCCTGTTGTGGCATTCTGTGAGACAAAGTTGCAAGAGATTATATCACAAAGGTTTAAAGTTGTATTTCTTGAAAGGACAGAAGCTGCCAAATTATATTCTGTCTACAGGGGATTTCATCACTTAGCTGTGAAGAGAATAAGCCTTGGATATGGAGTTTGCATGTGATTCTGAACTGCAATTTGCCAACATTATTTGACTCACTCATTTATCTGATACTATTTGAAACTTGTGAGCAGAAAAAGGGTAACAGGCTAAGAAAATAAAATAATTAATGGATGAGGTTGTCAATGGTTATCACTGTGAGTTCTTTCTTGTTGTCATCAGTCCATTGTGCACTTCTGCAGAGATTATAACCTCCACACCTGCTGCTTCGTGTGGACTGGTAGTTCATAGCTTCAGGACTGTGCACGTGGGTTTTTTTGGGTAATGATACTTATTATTGCATTTGAATGTGCTATAAGATGTGCTTCAAAAAGGGCCATTCCTGCAGGAGAAGGAAAACAGAATCCTCAACACCAAAGTTAGTACCCAGACCAAGAAGAAACATAACTGTCTGAACAGGGCAGGAACTCATCACCTTTTCCAAACTTTTGTGGAATCAGGGAGAAGACTGAGATAATTTCTGTTTTGTTAGAAAGAGCTTTTGAATTCAGTTTGAATCAGGAATCTGGGAAAGACCAAAATACTTCATAAGTAAAACTGTTATAGTCTATGGTAGCAATGACAGAAACCTCAGATGTCCAGATTAATAGAGGTCTGAACTCCAGATGTCCAGTTATCAAACAGCACAGAATGTGATACTAGCTCTCATGCTTCAGTTATAAAACAGGCATCTCCCAGAAGTCCGCCAAGTTTAAAAGTGGCAGAAACACAGTAAATCTCAGAAATATAAGACAGATTATGTCCAAATATAAATTCCACGTGGGTGGCCTAGAACCACCATCTCGTTCAGCAGATTGATTTAAGTCTGGAACATTCCTTCATGACCAACATATTTACATTCATTTGGGGAACAAAGTAACTGTTTCCTTGTTTTATTGTTATGAAGTTCTCTAATCTAATCAGGAAGACAAATGTACCCGGCATTATTTAATATTATTTTTTTTTATTTTATCTATCATGTGTATTGGATTTCTTTTCAAATGTAGATGTCAGTAGGAGGACAAAAATGTACGGAGGCTCTAAATAAAGATCTGCCTAAGCAGCAGAGACCTCCAAAGCAGACACCCAAGCAACAGCTACCCAAAACAAAACACGTGCAACACATATCTCACAAAGCCAGTGTGCCGAACAGTCACAGCCCTTAAGACTAAACAACACACCTGATACACTTGTAATAGGTGACTCTATCGTCAGGCACACTGACGTCCCGCTCACCAGGCTGAACAAGGAGAGGGTCACGGTGAGCAGCCTGTCGGGCGCTAGGATCTGCCACATAACACAAGCACTCAGGTCACTCCAAGGCAAGTACAAATATGACTCAGTCATTGTCCATGCTGGTGTGAATGACCTGAGACATACCTCCCTGGACTACATGAAAAGAGACATAAAGGAGCTCTCTGAGCATGTAGCCTAAGCTGATATGACCCTGACCTTGAGTAGCATCTTACCCTCACCAAGAATGATGCCACAATATGAAGACAAGATGATCAATTTCAACAATTGGCTTAAGTACTGGTGTCATTCAAAGGGGATCCAATGTCTGTCAGCTTGGGATGATATGCTCGACAAGCCATGATGCTTCGCTAGAGACGGCTTGCACCTGTCACCCCTGGGCTTTCGGATATTGGCAAAGGCTCTTGCTACCCCCATAGTGCCTTTTTTAGGAAAGGCTCAAAAGACAAACCCACCTCCATAGGTATCACAAGGGATAAGAAACTAAGAGTAATGCTACTCAACTCCAGAAGTCTAAACCTCAAGATGCACGCACTCAAAACTCTCCTTAGCATGGAGAACATTGATATCTGTGCAGTAACAGAAACCTGGTTCAGGGCTGCTGAGAGCACGCCAGCACTACCAGGTTATACCTCATACCATGCTTTTTGGCCCCAAAACTTGGACCGAACCACAAAAGGAGGGGGAGTATCGATATTCATCAAAGATACCTACACCTCCAGGTTAGTGGCAAAGCACGAAGCATCAGAGAATATCCATGTGCAGCTAACAGTGGGTAAAACTGCCTTCCAGTTTATAGCCTGCTACAGACCACCCTCCCAAACCTAGGAACCCCACTCGGCCTTTCTGAGAACACTGGAAAATATGAAGGTCTCTCCAAACACCATTATATTGGGCGACTTCAACTATCCAAACATAGACTGGGAGCATTACTCTAGCTCCAACACCCTAGCCCAAAGGTTCCTAGAATTTATAAACTCAAATGCTATGGAACAACTTGTTACCACTCCCACAAGAGGGGAAAACATACTGGACCTGATCATCACCAACAAGTGTATCCCTCACTGGTAAGATCAGACCATAAACTAATCTCACTGGATATTCACATCCCGACCCCACCCCCTGCCCAGAAAACCACAGTGAAAAACTTCTCTAAAGCAAATTTCACACTCCTCAAAACTGAGGTGGAATCCTTCAAAGCCCCTGGGCCTGTGGAAAATATGGCCCAGACCACAGAATCCTTTATAAATGCATTCTATGAACACCTTCAGGAATGCATGGATCATGCGATCTCAAATAAAACCAAGACCCAATCCTCCAAAGGCAGACATCCTGTCTGGTGGACCCCAGCCATAAACAAACTATACAATAGAAGGAGGAAGCTACTAAATGATAGAGCAAGATCCCAAAAAGGGAAGGCATCACTGATCAGTATTAGCAAAAAACTACGGGCACTCATAAAATTGTCCAAGGCCAGCTTCGAGAGAAAAATTGCACAGGACAGTAAGGATAATCACAAGGCTTTCTTTAGTTATGTTAGGAACCTGGGTGGTCATTCCCAGATATGCTCAGAATTAGTCCAAAATGACAAAAAATACACTGAACCCACAGACATTGCCAACATCCTAGCTGACAGGTTCAGCGCAAACTTCTCCCCCCCCTCGCCACCAAAAGGGCAAATATCTATCGCAGCAGAGTGCTGCCCCCCTGACATCTCAGATGCTCAGGTAAGAGCCAACCTCTCCAAAGCAAAAAACACAGCATTAATGGGACCAGACGGTGTCCCGGGCTGTGTCCTACATGAACTCCAAGAAGAGCTAAACCCAAACATAAAACTACTGTTCAATCTCAGCCTTACTACAGGATATGTGCCCAAAGAGTGGCGTACAGCAACAGTGGTCCCTCTCCATAGAGGTGGTGCCTCAACGGATCCTGGAAACTATCACTCCATAAGCCTGACTAGCTTGGTCTGCAAAGCTATGGAAAGGATCATCATGGACCCCATAAATAAAGATATTGGGGACCTACAGACACTGGATCCTACCCAGTTCGGCTTTGTTAAGGGCAGATCCTGCCTCTTAAACCTGGTTGATTTCTTTGAAACAGTCACCAAGGCCATTGACGAGGGGAAGGTGGTCCACACAGCCTACCTGGACCTCGCAAAAGCCTTTGATACAATACCCCACTCGGGCATTATAGATAAGCTCACCAGCTTAAATATAAACCCCTATGTCACTAGATGGATTGCAAACTGGCTCAGTGACAGAACTCACATGGTTAGAATTGCTGGAGCTATGTCAGACTCCAAACCAGTTACAAGTGGTGTCCCACAAGGCTCGGTCCTGGTACCTCTCTTGTTCGGTATATATTTCTCGGAGGTACAGGCCAACACGGAAGGACTGTGGCTGACCAAGTTCGCAGATGACTGCAAACTGGGCACCATAATCAACTCTCCAGCCGACACAAGCATCCTCCAAAAGGGCCTCATAGAAACAGACAACTGGTGCCAGAGCCATGGCCTCAAGCTAAACGCCAAAAAGTGTATAGTCATCCCATTTGGCAAAAACAAAGTGCCCACAAATTACCACATAGGTGGTAATCCATTAAGTACAGAAGAAGTAATTAGGGACCTGGGGACCCAAGTTGATAGCAATCTCTCATTTGACAACCACGTGGCCAAAGTGGTTAGAAAAACATTTTATATAGCCCACCTAATCATGAAGGGATTCACATCTTGATCAGAGGAGGTCATCGTGCCTCTTTACTCATCCCTCATCAGGCCCATAATTGAGTACAATGCCCTTTTGGGATGTACCTTACCAGACACCTGCAGCAACTGGAAAGACCCCAAAAGTACCTCACCAAGAGGATCAAAGGGCTCAAACAGATGCCATATGCTGCCCGGTTAAAGAAACTCCAGCTCTACTCAGTGGCATACCGCCTGTTCAGAGGCGATCTGTGCCTGACATATAAAGCCATGTCCAACCCGGAATTAATGGACATGCTGCACCTCAGAAAATCCAAATCCCATCGAGCCACACGCTCGAGAGACTTGAACCTCAGCACTGAAATAAATAGGACATGCTGGAGGGAAAGATTCATAACCCAGAGGCTCCCTTCACTCTGGAATAAAATCCCAGTCCAGGTTAGGCAGAGTCCCTCATTGACTCTCTTCAAGAGGAATCTTGATGAGTGGATGGGAGATCGTAGGTTTACCCCGGGTATCACTTCTGTGTCACTGTTAGACAGAGGCACAGTATACTAACCTCGATAAAGGGCATAGCAAAATAAATTTAAAATGGGTGGCGAAAGCCAAACACATTCTGGCTAGGCTTATAAATGCCCTAAGGCAGATAGCCTAGTATGAACCTATGAACCTATGAACCTATGAACTCTTCAGCTGGTGTTGTCAGACATTCAGACTTATTTATTTATTTGCTTATTTAAATTTAGTTTCCAGGCTGGAGGACTGGTGTAGGACCGCTTTTAGCCAGCTCCTGGGCCAGTTTGCAAACTCCATACACACAATAGTTGTAAAGCAGATAAAAAACATACAGTTATTACAATTAGACAAAAATGCATGAACACTCTAGAACAGAAATAGAATAGTACAATAGTTGCATATCAGATGCAGTGCATGTAGTTATTTCACATAGCAATCAGACAAGTCACCTAATACAAAATATACAAACATTGCACTATAGAAGGAAATTAAAAGCATAAAGTATCACATCAAAGCAGGCTAGATGGTGCAAATATATGCAATTCTGAGTAAAGATCTGATGTCAGCAAGGAACGCATTGTGTCCTAAAATGCACATACATAACAAGTTGCAGACTGTATAAAGGCTGCATAATTAGCCAGCATTTTTGAAGCATGTGTCTTCATGGACTTCCTAAGTTTAGATAATATAACTTTGACTGGCTTGACATGGTGTACATAAGTTGAATGTCCATGCTGGTGATGGTGGAATATACCAAAACAAAATACTGAGAGATGGAATGTATAAACCGCACCATACAGTGTAAGCAGCAGAAAAGTTGATGCAGATAATTGTAGCAGCACTCTGCAGGCAGCGTGTTAGTGTAGTGCTGGCCCACACTGGCACTCCCCACAGAAGCTGAGGTTGTTGGTTCAAATCAGCTTACGGGGGCTATATTTTTATAATAATACATTAGCTTTGCTTCCATTCAATGAAGTGATTGCATTAGCTTTGCTTCCATTCAATGAAGTGATTGCAACTTAGTTGTTTAATTATTTCCTATCTCTTCCAAGGCTAACATATTTTTTTTCTTTATTAAATTACATATGTAGCTATGTATTTATTTTATTTACTTTTTCCCACATTAGATTTAATGTAGATTTAGAGTACACTTGGGGCTTGATGCCAGCCTGCTTTGCCATGCAACTCTTGATGTTTTGTTCTGATACTTTACAGAGTTATCAAAGTGGACATTCAACATACTCCTTGCATTGTAAAGCTGATTGTAGTTATATACTTTGACCTAAACATAGGAAGCCACATTTACTTACAATCTCCAGATGTGATTCCAAGTTTTTTTGTTTGTTTTTGTTTAGTGTAAGAAATTCAAGGGGTTACATTGCAAAATCAAATCATCAGTCAAATTAATCACACTCCAGAAATATTCACACTACTGTGGTAATTATTTTGCTGCAGCACTACTTATTAATTACACGAAACCTTGCAAAACTGAAATATATCCTTTCTTAGTTCCATTCTATTCTAATTTTCTTATAAGAGCAGAAGAGACATAGTTGCCTGCATTCATTCTGAATGAAGAATGACTAAGATAACTGCTTTTTAAAATATTCAGAAGTTGTTGTTCTTCTTTCGGCTTTTCCTGGATAGGGGTCGCCACAGCGGTACTCCGGTCTGCTAATGATTGGCAGTAGATTTTTATGATGCCGAGGTGAAGGCTTGACACTGAACTTTCTATGAAGGCACGCCCATTCACGCATATCTTTCGAATGCCACTCGACCGCGGGGAGGACATGCAGACTCCACACAGAAGGCGCTCCAGCCATATTTAAAATGTCTGCCTTTCTATATTAACAACTGCAATGGTGATCATAGGAAACATTTTCAAAGAACATTCTAAGATTTTTGTTATAAATAAACTACTTGAATCTAATTGGCAATGGAAAGGCCTTAACATCCAACAGAATAATAACAACAGTGTAATTAAAACCAGAAGTGAGGGTGTTGATGTCATGGGCAGAAAAGATTTTGTTAAAGATTATTTGGTGCTTTTCATAATAGAGATGTCCTATTAATTGATGGCATGACAAGAAAAATATAATTGAAACACTAATGAGGCATTTTCTGTCACATACCGTCTTGCACACAGGAATAGAAACAGATGACTTCTTGACTAGTAATTTTCATTTCTCTGTGTAACACTGAGTAAATACTTTATACAATATTTTCTAATTTAAATAATATCTTTGATAAGATGTCTATTTATTTCCGTAACTTTGTTGTACATTTTTCTGTTTAAATAATTGAAAACATTTACACATTCACTCATTTATTTTCATGTACAGGGTTGTTGTATATACAATCAGAGGAGAATGGTTTCTAATTTAAATACAATTAGTGAATGGACTTGAGTGCATTTTTATGAATTTACAAACAATAAATACATAAACAGACATTCTAAATTATATTTCCAAAACTGAGGATATATCCTAGTTTCTCAGGCTATGTTAAGAAAAGCACCAAGCATAATTAATTTTTATCAATTATTTTAGCCTTCAGTTTAAAATAACAGAAATGCATAATACTAAAGAACATTGGAAAAATAGATGAAACACATAGCAGCCTTGTATTTATAATTCATGAGGCATTTGCCCTGTTGGCTTAATGGTATTTATGGCCCATAAGAACTAAGTATCATTAGCAGCTCAGGTGACTAATCACACAGTTGAAGAGGGTAAGTGTACCTATACTTGGGGGAGGGGCATCATCACAGGCAGTAATCTTACTGAGCATAAGCAGATGTTGGAGCTCATACCAATACAGTCCACCAAACCAGGCTAGGCATATGGAGAAGCAAGGAGGCAAGTCACTCGAAGACCTGGGGTGACTGCATTCTCAAAGCACTCCACATTGCCTGCCAGCTAAGCAACAGATGTCAGTATGCAGCTAAGGGCCACAGGACTAGGAACCACTGATAATCCACTGCATACACCCATGCATACAGGATGTTTTTTCAGGTCATGCCCTGTGCCTCCTTATGAGATTCCTCAATCCTAGTACATTGCTAATATGTGCCATAAGGTTTATGGTCAGAGAAGCTGTGGAGGCACTTCTTACTGCGGTCAAGTTGAGGAGAGCATGACTGGAGCAACTGGGGATTTAGGGTTTCCACTCAAATGGTAACTGAGCCAATGTGCTGAGGGCTGAAGAATTCTGTGTGTGGGAGAGGGAGAAAGAAAATGTATAGATCATTTGAAGGAAGAGAGCATAATTAAATTATGTTTTCCCAGGCAGAATAATATCCAGCTGGCTTATAACTGAACATTATAGCTGATGGAAATGTAAGCTGATGTTTGTATCTGTTATTGGCTTTTTGGCCTTTGACATTGTGTGATGTTCGGCAAAATATCAATGTACCTTTAGTACCTCAATGGAGTTATAAAGCATTTATGTAAGTGAATATAGGGTCATGGTGTTAAGATATGTAAGTCATTTGTATAGATTGCACAGTTCCCCATGCTGGAGGATATTAAATATTGTCTGTAATACACATTTACTATTGCCTTCACTCCAGTTACAGTAGAAGATGATGTTTTCCAATGCTCAGAGTTGTAGGCTATGGATCTCTGTAACCTGCATAAGATCGACTTTTGGTGGTGCTCCTGACGATCATGAACATTGGCCAACTGCCTTGGAGCTGTATCATAGGAATCTATATGACATTTATCCCTGTATCTTAATCCAATGCAAATGTAATAAGTATCATTGATCTATTGACCTTTAATCTATGCAAAAATAATAACCTCACAGTATTGATCTTCCAAAGAAATACTATTTTACATGAAAGGTACTGGAGTCCCCTCAATGACCTACACACCTCAACAATGTCAACATAATCTTGTATTTAAAAACATCTTTGTCAGCCTTTTTTTTTCATTTGTTTGTTTTTTTATCTGCTAACAGTAGGTGCATTCTCAAATAGCATGTCTTGCATATCAAGTACCTCAAATTGCTCATGTGAAATTATGCAAAGAATGCTGATTTTTCGTTACTTTATACAGAATGTTTATAACTGCTGTTTAGTTTTTATGTCACTTGGTATATATTAAGAGGTTTATATGTTAATACCTATGCCTTTACATTAATGTACTTTTTTACATTTATATATAAGTGCAAACATATACTGCGGTGGTGGTGCTGCGGTAGCGGTGTCGCATCACAGTTAGGCATTGCCCGCTCGATTCTCAGTTAGAGCGTCTTCTGTGTGTCTACATGCATGAATGGGCGTTCCTTAGTTGAAGGTTGTGCGTTAGGCCCGGCAAGCCAGCATGTAAAAATCTACTGCCAATCATTAGCGGACCAGTGTTCCGCTGTGGCGACCCCTAACCAGGAAAAGCCGAAAGACACAAACAATATATAAGTGCAAACATATTTCTGAGTGCCTCTTATTGTTTGATTGTTGTATCTTGTGATGTATTTTGTACCTATAGAAATGTGTGTTTTATTTTAAAGCCAGTATAAAAACACCCTGAGTGAAATCAGAAGGAAAATGCTTATTGGTTGAATTATTTCTCATTAAATAAGTTCAAGTAGATCATAAGGAGAGCCTGCGGTGCTTTTCTTTTTCTGTTCTTACTTTTTCTTTTTTCCATGGTCCATGTTAGGTCAGGAATCTGTCTTTAATGTATTATTAATCAAATGAATCAGCCAGGATATGTGCTTTATGGTTTTTGAAGTTTTACAGTCATGGTTGTATGCTGGTAATACATAACTAGTCAGAAATGATGAAATTACAGAACATATAATAAATACAATGAGCAAGACATGTTTGCTTAAACTTCAAAATATTAACCTAGTAAACATCCCCAGATTAATTCAGGTATAGAAATGAGTTACTTTCTTATCACATGTTCTATATATGCCTGCAAGTTCTGCTTTCTTTCAAAAATTGAAAGCAATTGCAATTTATTCTTTAATTACATCAGAAATGTGAAAGAAGATACCATGAAACAATGATGTAAATAAAAATTGATATTGCATACCCATCTGACATAGTGAATTTAATTGCAAAAGAAAACATTATACAAATACATAAGCTGGGGTGGTGGGTTCACATGAAACCTAAACAATTGTAGATCAATCTGCTTATGCAATATGCTATTTACAATTATGAACAGAATCACAATGGACTTATCCAAAAAAAAAAAATAGTGGAATATCTTATCTTAGAAACAGGACAGCAGAAGATGGTTAAGTGAAGAAGCTGACTTTTTCATTCCATTATTATTTGAAAAAGTAGTAGAACAATTGATGACTGTCCAATATTGCATGATGTTTATATTATAAGGCATTTGACATATTCCAATGCATTCCCATAAGTTAATTACTGAAATAATTAAAAGTATTAAATGTTAACCCATATGCAATAAATATATAAAACACTGGTTAAGCAACAAAGCACAACAAGCCTTGATAATGAGTTGTCTGTGTATCCTAAATGGGATTACAAGTGATTTATCATGGGGTTGTATATAAGTCCTCTTTTTTGCACTACTGTTGTCAAATTTATCTCCAAATAGCATGTCATACAAGCACTCTTCATGGCCAAAAACCTGGTCTCCATGGGACCAGATAACATCCCCGGCTGCTTACTAAGCAATCTAAAACAAGACCTAGTGGAACCACTCGGCACTCTCTTTAACCGTAGCCTGAAAACTGGCTTTGCCCCATCACAACGGAGAACAGCAACAGTAATCCACTTCCACAAAATGGGGTCTATCAATTGACCCTGGGAACTATCAACCCATAAGCCTAACCAGCCTTATTTGCAAGGCTATGGAAAGAATCATCATGGACCTTATCCAAAAGGACATAGGTGACCTTCAGACATTTGATCTGACCAAGTTTGGTTTTGTCAAGGGTAGATCTTGCTTACTAAACCAAGTGTACTTCTTTGAAAATGCCACCAAAGTCCTGGACTAGGACAAAAAAGTACATACCACCTATCTTGATTCAGTCAAGGCTTTCAACACAGTCCCCCATTCATATTTCATAGAGAAGCTCTCCCATCTCAGGATTAACCCATACATTAGCAGATGTTAGCCAGCTGGCTCACTGACAGAATGCACACTGTCAAATTTGGGGAGTCCATCCAGTGGGGGTACCATAAGGATCTATCCTAGGCCCTCTACTGTTTGGAATCTATTTCTCTGAAGTTGAGGTAAAGGTAGATGGCCTGTGGCTTACCAAGTTTGCAGATGACTGTAAACTGCATGCAATCATAGAGTTGCAGACAATGTTAATGTATTACAGAAAGGGCTGACACAGACAAATGATTGGTGCCAAACTCTCCGACTAAAACTTAATGCAAAAATTGCCTCATTATCCCCTTTGTCAAAGATGTAGCCCCTGCAAATTATGATACAGATAGCACCTCTCTAAGCTCAAACTCAGAGGTGCAAGACTTGTAAACACAGATTGATAGCAATCTAAATTTGATCACCATGTTTCCGTAGTGGTAAGAAAAGCATTCTACATTGCACACCTCATAAATAAAGATATCATATCCAAGACCAGGGAGGTTAGAGATCAGCTGTATTCCACCCTTGTCAGAAAACTAGTCGAGTACAATGCTCCCTTCTGTGTGTACCACACCAGAAACCTGCAACAACTGGAGAGACCACAGAGGTTTATAACTAAGAAAATCCAGGGCCTCCAAAACATGGCATATGTGGAGCGACTGAAAGCTGTGTCACTGTATTCTGTATCATACACACTGCTGGCAGGTGACCTGCACCTGGCCTACAGAGCAGTCTCAGACCCTGACCTTATGGAAATCCTGCACATCCACAAATCAAATGGGACAAGGATAACTTGCTCCAGAGATTTCAACCTAGTCTGTGACATTAACAGAACATGCTGGAGAGACAGATATATCTCACAGCGATTGCCACTCATCTGGAGTAAGCCCCCACTCCATGTGAAGCAGAGCTCCTCAATGGCACTATTTAACCGCAACCTTGACAACCAGATGGGTGACCATAAATTCACCCCACGTGTGACACCTATGTCCGTCATGGACAGGGACAGTTGGTGTTAATCACAAAATCACTCTGATAACAATGATCATCTAAAAATGATTATTAAGGGTACTCAGGTTTTTACACAGCTAGGCTTGTAAAGGCCCTAGGGCCATTAGTTTAGTAACCTCCTATGAACCGATAAACCTAAATATAAAAATGAAAAATGTTTATGCATAAATAAACATGTCAATTATTGTAAAGTAATTAAAATGGTCAAGTCATTAAAATGCTGCAGTTTATTGAAGAAGGATTACAAAAATCAGAGATTTTGTACTTTAGTAATTAATTAAATTTCAGTAGCCCTAAATGTAGCATACGAGACTTAACAAAGAGACAAAACTGAGGTCAGTTTCAGTGGCCCTAAATGTAGCATGAGACTTAATAAAAGAGACACAATCTAGGACTACAAAACAAGAACTCAACTTATAATAAAAATTACACCACCAATAATGACCTAGAAATAATGGATGTCAGAAGTTTAACTACTGATTAGTCTGCATGTGCAAAGACAGAGGTTAAAGCTCATCTCATTCTTCAGAAAATGATATGCAAAATCATTCCAGGCTGACCACTGAAGCAGATTACATATCTGCAATAAGAACTATTACTGGGTACAGTTATGCATTTTGAATGCTTTGGAAAAAAGTAAAAAAAAAATTTTAAATCATTGGGTTTGAAAAATCAAACTAATCAGAAACACCCTGAGGTTACTTATAAAACAAGTCTAGAAATACAAAACCAGCGTGTAACCATGCAGCCAAACCAAAACTAAAAAAAGCAAAAGGCTCAGGTACTACTTCAGGCGACATCAGGTGAAAAGAAAAAGTAGCCCACTTTGGTTTGTGTGATGGTATCACTGCAGAAACTGTAATAGTTGTAGTAACACAAAACCCTTCAAGATAACATATTAATTTTAAACACACAGTAAATCTAAGCACAAACTATGTATGTTATAGATATGTGATGAAATAATACTCAAAAAACTGATAAATAAAAAAACTTGTATTGAAGAGACAAACACGGTTAACAGCTTTCAACCCACCATTCTGGACTTCATCAGAACTAGAATATATTATCTTGAAGGGTTCTGTGCTACTATAGCTACTACAGTTTTTGCAGTGTGATACCATCACACCAGCTGAAGTCAGATAATTTTGCTTTTTGCCTGATATCACCCGAGGTACTATATAAACCAAGTCTACCTAGTGTATAACATAATGTCTGATGTGATTCTGTTTGTAAATCTTATCCTTGTATTCACTGTATGGAAACAGACACCAAGTCAGGTAACAGAGTACTAAAAATAAAAAAAAGAAATACCAGTAATTAAAAATGATAGGGATACTGCAAACCTTTTAAAATGTTTACAGCATATGTATTCCCTTGTAATCATAAATAGTCTGTCATTAACCACCTTCAAAACCAATCATTATTCTTCTCTGCATCTATGTAATAGTGTCTGTCTCAATTCTATGTACTCATCTCTGTCTAAATGTCTATATATATAGATATAATTATAGTTATATCTACACATAAATATGTTGTGGAATATGTAGGGGTTATGAAACTTAAATCTTCACCTCTAATCTTAAATAATATAAGATTGTGCAGTTTGTGGAGCTTAAATCCATGTTGCTGGCACCATATAATGTCAGGAAGTGTGTTTTTAGGCCTTAAATCCTGCACTACTGCCAAAATTGCATAGTGGTTACAGAACTTAAATCTGAGACAATGGCACACATAAAAGAGAGAGCACATGGTCTTAAGCATTTATGGCAAATGTTTATTTCTACTTTGGGATATATTCAGCACCGCCCTAAAAATCTAATATGATTTTAAATCCACTCAAATTATACAGAAATATCCATCATATTCACTAAGCAGTTCAAGCTGTCTTCATAGGGTCCATACAATTTTTCTCAAATGCTGATATTATCTATATGGAAGCCTAGCTAAGAGACTGTACTCCTACCTTCCACTTTCAGAATATGTCATTTTAAGAGGTAAATAAATGGGGGAAAAACAAGACAAATTGAGCAGTTGATGTCCTTCTTCCACTATCTTGTAAGTTGCCTTCTACATGTTTTCAAATTTGAGTGAGTTGTCTCATCGCAGCTGGATTCTCTAAACTCCCATTAACACAGCTTCAGAAAACTCCACTGTACATTAACAGCAAGCTTGTGCATTACTAATCTCATTTTACATGTAAAGGACGTTAGCTAGCATAATGATATTGTTTTCATTCGACTTAATAAAAAGCACACAAAAGAACTTAGACTTATAAAAACAAAAAATGAAGGACTGGAAGATGCAAAAAAGGTACCGTTTATTGAAATACTCTAGTGCTATTGACTTCTTCAGAACAAGTGAAAAACAGGCAGAGTCGCACTATTTAAATACCATTGCCAAAACCACCTGACCAATTCAATTAAAACAATTTAAAATCTGACAATTACTTCTAGCTCCTATACAAATATCCTATAGAAAAATGCCTATAGGAAAAAACCCTAAAGGAAAAAAATCAGCCTTCAATTTAAGGATGCTGGTAATGGAGGCTACCTCATTAATACCTGGGAATTGAGTGGCATTACAATTTAATTACCACCTTAACTCTTTATATTGAAGATTAAGATCCAACACCTCACCTCTGGGTCCCAGATCTACCTGATCAATTGCAATGAATTTAAAACTATGGTTGGGGTAGCTTAAAATATGTTTTGCCAGGGCGCTGGTTTTAATCCCCCTCTGGATGTCATAATCATGCTGGTAAATCCTAGTCCTAAACCTTTTTATAGTTTTTCCAACAAAAAAAATGATCACACCCTTGGCGCTTGGCCACATAAACAAGACCCTTGCTATGACAATTAAATTTATGGGTTAATTTGATTGTTCTATAACTTTGAATAAAATTTCCATACCCTCCAAAATATAACTACATTGTGAACAATGGCCACATTTTTTCATGGCCCCTATGGTATTAGTTCTTTGACTTCTCTCTAAGAAATTATTAAAACAGGAGTCCTTCTTGTATATAACTACCCGTTGTCCCCCTACTCTTTTCAAGTAATCTTGTTCTATTTCAAAAATATCCCAATTTTTAAAAATTATATCCTTAATGCCACCAAAATGCAAAGTGAATGGTATAACCAGGGCTTTGTTGTAGTTGATCTGATTATAATCCAGGGCAGGCTCATTTGTACAAGTAGCTGGGTCACCCCTAGCCTCAAGGCCCAGTAAAGGAGAAAAAAAAATAACCCTTTTGTCTTTTTTGTTGGACCTCATCAAAACGTGGATCCATAAACTTAATAGGATACCCTCTTTTGATGAACAAGTTCTTTACAATATCACATTCATTATAAAACATGGCTTTGCCACTGATCATATAGACGAGTCGAACACATTGACCCTTGACCAAAGACCTCTTTTAGTGGGACGGGTGACAACTTTGAAAATGAAATAAAGAATTTGAATATGTGAGTTTCTTATATAGAGTGGATGTAGAGTTTTTCCTAGATCTATCTTTGATAAGGGAAACATCCAAATAGTGTACCCTCTCATCATTAATTTCCATAGTAAACTTTAAAAACTCAGCATTATATATCAGGAAATAAAAACTGATCTAATTGACCCCTGCTCCCTTTCCAAAAAATTATGATTTCATTCAGGTATCATCCATAAAAAGACCGGTGCTCTGAAAATTTAGGTGTAAAAATAAGATTGGTTTTCCATTGTGTTTAGAAGCTATTGGCAAAAACAGGGGTACATGCAGCCCCCATTGTAATACCTTTGCTCTGTCTAAAATGTTGATTTTCAAATGTTATTCTCAAGTATGGCTTCCATAAGCATCCTATACATAAGAATTCTACTATGCTTGAACCCAGAATTAACACAAAAAAAATAATAAAACATCCAAACCCTTCACTGTGGGGAATGACTGAAAAAAGATCCTCCAAATGTAAAAATTCAAAGAAGGAAGCAGCGGGGACACAAAAAACACTGTTTATTCCAAATGTAGAAAGCGCTTTAGTCGGTGATATTCCACCAACGTCTTTAGACAATTTAAAATCACAATATACTGCATCTTAAATAATACTGAATCACATAATTGATTAATTAATTAATTAATTAATTAAATATATTGTTTATAACTAAAGATGTACCAACATGAGTACAACTTACTTTAAAAACTAGAATGATAATAAAATTAGTAGTATTAAACCTTACTTGGTACTGCTTTCTAAACTACACAGCCATCCCAGAAAAAAATTAAAAATTAAAATACAGTATAAATCAACCTACATCTAGTGTACCAAAGCATATGGCCCAAGTTATTATGTGTATAAAAACAAACATTTAAAACCAACAGTGCACATAAAAAAAACAACATTGAATTCATATTACCAAAACACCAAAGACTAAATCAATTTCTGGTGTTGGAAAATATATACAAAGATATGCAAAAGAGAATTAATTATATGTATAAGTAATTCATATACAAATAGCAATTCATAAGGAGCATAGTGAGATAAACTGCAATACCCTATCGAAAATACCTATCTACGAAGAGCCTTAAGCTTAAGAAGGCAACTGATGGCTATACAATCATTAAGACCTGGGGGTGTGTATGCTGATGTACAAACTTGCCATTTTAGTTCATACTCCTCAAGTTTTAGCTCCCAAGGTCCACCCCTAATGTTGTGTTCCACTTACTGTATAACAACAAATTTGAATCTATGGTTGCGGTGTTCTAAAATTTGCCTCGCCAAAGCATTGGTAGTAATATTCAATACTATAAAGGTGTTCATACAGCCTTTGTCTAATTTTTCTCTCAGTTTTCCCAATTTAATAAGCTTCACAAGAGGCACAGATTGCTGCATACACAACCTCCCTGAGACTCACAGTTGAATTTACCCATTATATGGTACGTTTTATTCTTAATGCTAACTTTATTTATTTTAATAAATTTATATTGTGGACATCTGCCACATTTTATCATGCCTATTCCTCGCTTGTTACTTTTGTTCCTCTCCACTAGGCACTTTAAATGAGGCCCTCTTTGAAAAGTCATAAGTGGTACTTGCCCTAACTTGATGAGGTTATTGTATTCAGAAATAAAAGACCAATGTTTAATAAGAATGTCTCTGATGTTTTTAGAATCCAAAGAAAATGTTGTAATAAATCTATTGGCTATATTCGGAGTTGGATGTTCTCCTGTCACTATGCTGGTTGCTACCCATCCAGAATGTTTTTGCTCATAACCTTTACAGACAATTGGATGAAAATGGCCCAACAGTCTCTTCCTATCATCCTCTTCAAATATAGTGTTAAGGAACCCCAATGGGTACCCTCTTTTTAGAAACATGGATTTTAATAGTGTACATTCATCTGTAAAGTCATCATAGCTAGAGATGGATGGCTACTAGTGAAATGTAAAAAGGCCTTTGAATAAGCAGGCTTACGGTAAACAGTGGTTCTACATCTCTGATTGAGGCTGTCTTTGCTTATATGTACATACAAAACATTAATATTTGTTATCCCTATCTGGAATGTAAATTTTGGAGCTTCTAGGAACAATGGTAAAATTGCCAGCCAGCCATGTTTGAATGAACAGTGTGGTCTGGTTGTTAATGGCTCAACTGCATTGGTGCTGGCATTGCCTTGTGGAGGCAATGCTAATGGTAATGGCAGCACGGATGGTCATCAGCACTTGAATGTGGAGCAGAAACAGTCTCCGATTGTGCAAAACAAAATCAGAACTGGGTCGGTTCCTAATATGAACATGTATCTAAGGGATGTCGCTTTCTTTTCTAACAATTCTGGAGATACTGTTGGAGTTACCAACAATATTAACTCCATTAGTGCACAACTCAACCAATTTGATCAGAAATTATACAAATGCCGCAAGCTCCAATTAAAGGTTTCGTACCTACAAGAATGTATTAATAAGAAAATCATCGCTAAGGGCTTGCGGCAATGGCGATACCCAGTAGGGCTTATCAATAACTCTATGTTTCATCATGACTTGGTCACTTTATTTGACCAGCAAGGCTTTGATTTTTGGGCTGTGCTCATCAAGCATTACAGGGCACAGATCGAGGGTTTAAAAACTGACTTGGAGCTTTTAAAACATGCAATCATTAATAATAGAGAATTCAATGGGTATAGATACAAATATACCCACATTTACTCTAGAATTGAAGGTAATCTGACAAAAATAATTGAAACAAAAAAAAAAAGATAGCAAGAGATCTTAATGAGTATGTGAGGGGCACGGCTTATCCCCCACCCCCTTTGTCTTACAATTTGAATATCAATGGCGAGAAACTTGGTCTGCGTGATTCTCGCGAGAATGGTCTGGAAACACTGAGCCCAGAGCAGCTGGATAATGGCGCTTCTACACCTCTTGTCCGTAAAAGTGAGCGGATAAGAAATAACCAGCAATTAAATAATTTTCAACAGCAGGGCAATTCTGGAGGGGCTAACAATTGTAATGGGCAATCCAATTCGATTAACCACCAGGATTTTCATAACAGCCATGCAAACCAGCATTAAATCAATCAACACAGCTACAATAGGTCACAGTGGCAATGCAAGAAGTGCCAGAACCACAGAAGGAGGTGAATTGTGGCTCTCCACAAATATTAGTAAGTGCTGAGGGCGATTTCAAAATTTACAACTTTAGCTCTTTACAAGCCAATGAAGACATTGTCAATGTGTTTGCTAAGGGGTTGCCATTTGTGCCTGACAGAAGAGCAGATTTGGTTAAAACAATTTTGGATTTAAAAATTTTTGTTCGCAAACTTAACCTATCTGCTCTGATGGGTAATAATTCAGCACTTACAGATACATTGAGAGTCTCCAGCCTGTTCAAAAAACCAGTGCAGGCATCATTAGCCATTTTCGAAAAGGTTAGTGAAATGGACATCAGAGCATTACTGGCCAAGGAGGTAAAAAAATCTGAACTAAAAAATAATATCTCTAAGGATGAATTGGATTTTATTGACCTGTTAAACACTTGCAACATTCGGCTCATGAAACCCGATAAAGGTGGAGGTTTGGTGTTCATGGACCAATTTGATTATGTAGACAGAATGTAAACTTATTTGGATTCTGATGTATATGAGTTGGTTAGTCTAAATGAGATTAACATTGCATACAGGAATGTTAATAATGTACTCAAAGATTTGTTCCTCTAAGGTAGTATTGGAATAGAAACTCTCCAATATCTAATTATGCCAGCTCCTATTTTACCGACACTATTTGGGTCCCCTAAATTGCATAAGGACATTTACAACCCCCCATTTAGGCCTATAATTGATGGGAAAGATTCTGTTACATATGCATGCACAAAATATGTTGATCATAAACTGAAACCTTTTGTTAAGTCTGAACTACATACTTGCCATGATTCATGGAGTTTTCTTGACAGTATCAATAACCTAGAGTTTAAGGATGACTTCATCTTTCTAACGGTTGATATTAAAGACCTTTATACTGTTATTCCCCAACTATTGGGCATTGAATGGGCCAGAGAATTTTTACATCTAAAAGGTATCAACGTCATTGAAACCCTTTTGGAAATGGTGTTAACTAATAATTTTTTGTGGTTTAATGGATCAATCGTTTTACAAAAGAGTGGAATTGCAATGGGGTCACCATGAGCCATTAGCTTTGCTAACTGTGTCATGGGTTTTTGGGAGAGGACTTTCTTGTTTAAGAATTCACTTTACAAGGTAAATGTCTGGTACACAAGGTACCATGATGACATGTGTTTCATCTGGAAAGGGGATGTACACCTAAATGAAACCTTTATTACCAATATCAAAACTTTTACTTCCTTCTTGGATTTTACATTCCAGATAGGGATAACAGATATTAATTTTTTGGATGTACATATAAGTAAAGACAGCCTCAATCAGATATATAAAACCACTGTTTACCGTAAGCCTCCTTATTCAAATGCCTTTTTACATTTCACAAGTAGCCATTCGTTTCACCAGAAAAAGGCAATAGTTAAAGGGCAAGCGGTCAGGGCTGCTAGAATGATCTCTAGCTATGAAAACTTTACAGATGAATGTACACTATTAAAATCCATGTTTCTAAAAAGAGGGTACCTATTGGGGTTCTTTAACACTATATTTGAAGAGGTTGATAGGAAGAGACTGTTGGGCCATTTTCGTCCAATTGTCTGTAAAGGTTATGAACAAGAACATTCTGGATATGTAGCAACCAGCATAATGAAAGGAGATCATCCAACTCCGAATATAGCCAATAAATTTATTACATTTTCTTTGGATTCTAAAAACATCAGAGACATTCTTATTAAAAATCGGTCTTTTATTTCTGAAGAGAATAACCTCATCAAGTTAGGGCAAGTACCACTTATGACTTTTCAAAGAGGGCCTAATTTAAAGTGCCTAGTGGAGAGGAATAAAAGTAACAAGCGAGGAATAGGCATGATAAAATGTGGTAGATGTCCACAATGTAAATTTATTAAAATTAACAAATAAAGTTAGCATTAGGAATAAAACATACCATATAATGGGTAAGATCAACTGTGAGTCTCAGGTGGTTGTGTATGCAGCAATCTGTGCCTCTTGTGAAGCTTATTACATTGGGAAAACTGAGAGAAAAATTAGACAAATGCTGTATGAACACCTTTATAGCATTGATAAGAATATTACTACCAATGTTTTGGTGAGACACATTTTAGAACACCCCAACCATAGATTTGAATTTGTTGTTATACAACAAGTGAAACACAAAGCAAAGGCACAGAAAGCAAAAAACACAGCATCAATGGGACCAGATGGTGTCCCAGGCTGCGTCCTACATGAACTCCAAGAAGAGCTAAACCCAAACATAAAACTACTGTTCAATCTCAGCCTTACTACATGATATGTACCCAAAGAGTGGTGTACAGCAACAGTGGTCCCTCTCCACAAAGGTGGTGCCTCAACGGATCCTGGAAACTATCGCCCCATAAGCCTGACTAGCTTGGTCTGCAAAGCTATGGAAAGGATCATCATGGACCTCATAAATAAAGATATTGGAAACCTACAGACACTGGATCCTACCCAGTTCAGCTTTGTTAAGGGAAGATTCAGCCTCTTAAACCTGGTCAATTTCTTTGAAACAGTCACCAAGGCCATTGACGAGGGAAAGGTGGTCCACACAGCCTACTTGGACCATGCAAAAGCCTTCGATACAATACCCCACTCAGGCATTATAAATAAGCTCACCAGCTTAAATATAAACCCCTATGTCACTAGATGGGTTGCAAACTGGCTCAAGGACAGAACCCACATGGTTAGAATTGCTGGAGCCATGTCAGACTCCAAACCAGTTACAAGTGGCGTCCCACAAGGCTCAGTCCTGGGACCTCTCTTGTTCGGTATATATTGCTCAGAAGTACAGGCCAACACGGAAGACTGTGGCTGACCAAGTTCGCAGATGACTGCAAACTGGGTGCCATAATCGACTCTCCAGCTGACACAAGCATCCTCCAAAAGGGCCTCATAGAAACAGACAACTGGTGCCAGAGCCACGGCCTCAAGCTAAACGCCAAAAAGTGTATAGTCATCCCCTTTGGCAAAAACAAAGTGCCCACAAATTACCACATAGCTG
Organism: Protopterus annectens; assembly: GCF_019279795.1. Taxonomy (NCBI): domain Eukaryota; kingdom Metazoa; phylum Chordata; order Ceratodontiformes; family Protopteridae; genus Protopterus; species Protopterus annectens. Next base: position 484,077,666 of record NC_056736.1, on the reverse strand, counting down.
GTAATCCATTAAGTACAGAAGAAGTAATTAGGGACCTGGGGACCCAAGTTGATAGGTGGTTATCAAAACATTTTATATAGCCCACCTAATCATGAAGGGATTCACATCTAGATTAGGGGAGGTCATCGTGCCTCTTTACTCATCCCTCATCAGGCCCATAATTGAGTACAATGCCCCTTTTGGGATGTACCTTACCAGACACCTGCAGCAACTGGAAAGACCCCAAAAGTACCTCACCAAGAGGATCAAAGGGCTCAAACAGATGCCATATGCTGCCCGGTTAAAGAAACACCAGCTCTACTCAGTGGCATACCGCCTGCTCAGAAGCAATCTGTGCCTGACTTATAAAGCCATGTCTAACCTGGAATTAATGTTCATGCTGCACCTCAGAAAATCCAAATCCCATCGAGCTACACGCTCGAGAGACTTGAACCTCAGCACTGAAATAAATAGGACATGCTGGAGAGACAGATTCATAACCCAGAGGCTCCCTTCACTCTGGAATAAAATCCCAGTCAAGGTTAGGCAGAGTCCCTCATTGACTCTCTTCAAGAGGAATCTTGATGAGTGGATTGGAGATCGTAGGTTTACCCCGGGTATCACTTCTGTGTCACTGTTAGACAGAGGCACAGTATACTAACCTCAAAAAAGGGCATAGCAAAATTAATTTAAAATGGGTGGCGAAAGCCAAACACACTCTAGGATTATAAATGCCCTAGGGCAGATAGCCTAGTATGAACCTATGAACCTATGAACAACATTAGGGGTGGACCTTGTGAGCTAAAACTTGAGGAGTGCGAAGTAAAATGACAAGTTTGTACATCAGCATACATACCCCCAGGCCTTAATGATTGTATATCTATCAGGTGCCTTCTTAAGCTTAAGGCTCTTGGTAGATAGGTATTTTCGATAGGGTATTGTAGTTTATCTCCCTATGCTCCTTATGAAGTGATATTTGTATATGAATTACTTATACATATAATTAGTTCTCTTTTGCATATCTTTGTATATATTTTCCAACACCAAAGTCTGATTTAATCTTTGGTGTTTTGCTAGTATGAATTCAATGTTGTTTTTTTATGTATACTGTTGGCTTTAAATATTTGTTTTTATACACATTATAACTTTGGCCATATGCTTTGGTACACTAGATGTAGGGTGATTTATATTGTATTTTAATTTTTATTTTTTTCTGGGTTGGCTGTATAGTTTAGAAAGCAGTACCAAGTAAGGTTTAATACTACTCATTTTATTATCATTCTAGTTTTTAAAGTAAGTTGTACTCATGATGGTACATCTTTAATTATAAACAATGTATTTAATTAATTAATCAATTATGTGATTCAGTATTATTTAAGATGCAGTATGTTGTGATTTTAAACTGTCTGAAGAAGTTGGTAGATTATCATCGACAAAAGCGCTTACTACATTTGGAATAAACAGTGTTTTTTGTGTCCCCCTGCTTCCTTTTTTGTGTTTTTGAAAAAAGATCCTGTACATCAATAGTGACAAAGATTAAATCATCAGAATAATAGTTATTCAAGACTTTCAATAAAAAGTCTGTGGAGTCCTTAAACAGATGTTTAAACTTACCAAGCACCCCTTTTAAATGATGATCAATACATTTAGCCAGAGAGAAGGTTTTGGATGCCTTGGTATCCACAATAGGTCTTAATGGGGGCTGTACTGTGTTTTTGTGAATCTTAGGGATACCAAAAATAGTTGGAATTTGGGGGAACTCAGTACTCAGATACTCAAGCTCACTTACACTAATCTGATTATTCAGAACTAGGTCATTCAACATAATACCAATGTGTCTACAAGCAATATTCATTTCATTCAAAGAAACGTCTTCACAGATAACTAAATACAAAAGTACCAACATCTTGCTGACATACTCATTACAGTCCATTACAAGTACCATGCCCTTATCGGGTTTCATAACCCTGATGGACCTGTTGTTGAATATTTCTTTTAATAACCCCATTTCATCCTGGCCCAAGTTAAATGAATAACTCAGCTTGCTGGAGAGTAACCCCCTGATGTCATTTCCACAGATCTCTTCAAATAAATGTACAATAGGATGTAAAGGTGGACTGAGTTTAGTACATCTCTTACAACCATGTAATGTATGTATAGTGCCATTCCTGTAGTCAAAACAGAAACCAAAATTCAGTTTTCTAACAGTTTTAAATCTAACAATATAGTTTCTATTGTCACTGATTGAGTTGGGACAAAGGTGAGCACTTTTTCAAATAAATTAGCCTATTGAGATGTAATCTCAGCACTGTTTAAATTGTACACTTTGAAATCACCAAAGTCATTCATTAACAATAATTTTACATGAGTTTTTAGAACATTCTACCATCCCCTCCACCCCCCCCCCTCATCCCCTCCCTCTGGTTGTTTCCCTCTTGTTCAGTAAAAGTCCTGAATAACATTGTTCCTTGTCCATGTGGAGTCCTGCGGTTGTTGCCTCCGATTCATGAGTTGCTCTGACCTCCTCACAGGCATTCCATCTAAAGGGACACACTCACTGACTTGATTGTCTCCATGTTCAAAACAAACCCTTTCTTCTTTGCTTTCTCTCCCCACACAATTTTGGTCAACATAATTATCCCCAGGTGGAGTAGGGTAAGCTTTCCTTATTTCATAATCTAATTGCTCTCTGTGCATTTTTTTTACTTTTTTCTTTTTCATACCATCAATGGCCCTTGACCTGTTTTTCAGTTGTTCTGAAGAAGTTAAGGTGTAATACTGACTAAAGCACTAAACTATTTTAATAAATGATACCTTTCTTGCTGTCTTCCACTCCTTCGTTTTTCGTTTTCATTCGATTTCCAATTTTTATTTTATTTTATTTTTCTTTACTTATACATTAACCTTTTGACACAAACACCTTCAACCTCTTCTAGAATTAACTTTTCTCAGCCTCACCTCCTCTACTCCTATATCTGTAAACACTTATTTGATAGGACTTGCATTCATAGTCTGGGCAGAGAGCTCTTTCTCACATCGCTGTTGAAATATTGGCTCTGTGTTTAACCATCTCCTTTTTACTGTTTTTATAACTTGTTTCTGCATTATCATTCCCAGCATGCCTGTATTATTGTATACTACTACTTTGATGATATGGGCTCTTGATGCATTATCAGGAAACAGCAGTTCATTTCTTATTAGACTCCTCAAACAAACCAACAGTTTCATTTATTTCCAAGGCACTAAGAATTACATTAAAAATAGTGAGAACATTCAAGCTTGTACTTCAAATAACTGAAACAATTTGCTATAAGGGTCATGATGATCATTAGATAGGCTGGGGAATTGTGGAAATCAGCAGTGGGATGACTGTTCTTGTTCTTTAGAAAAAATCACTGGTCCATCTACCATTAGAACAAGAATACTCATCCATCTACCGTTAGAACAAGAACACTCAACCATCTACCATTAGAACAAGAACACTTATCCATCTACCTACATACCTAAAAAAATACTGGTCCATCTACCATTAGAACAAGAACACTCATCCATCTACCGTTAGAACAAGAACATTTACCCATCTACCATTAGAACAAGAACACTCATCCATCTACCATTAGCACAAGAACACTTATCCATCTATCATTAGAACAAGAACACTCAACCATCTACCACTAGAACAAGAACACTTATCAACCTACCTACATAACTAAAAAAATACTGGTCCATCTACCATTAGAACAAGAACACTCATACGTCTACCATTAGAACAAGAACGCTTATCCATCTACATTAGAACAAGAGCACATCCATCTAACAATGTAACTGAAAAAAATACTGGAAACTTAACAATGTGTCTTTATTCCTTCCACAAGGAGGATATCAGAGAGTCTCCTAGATCTGCTAACTAATGTGACTTTATCTGGACTTATCCTTTATACTCTGTTTCTTGTTAGTCCTTACCCTCAGTATCACAGGTGGAATGCCAGACTTCACTTGGGCCCTCTGGATTACCTCTGTCTACAATGAATTCTAGGAAAGGATGATGCAAATTCCCTTGTTTAATAATTTAGTACTAAAGTTACCCGGAATACATTTACCATTGCTGATAGCTTGAGGGTGAAAAGCATCAGCAGGAGAACAGCTCACATACCCTACTAAATCAAGACATTAAAAAATAGATTTTTATGGTATCATTACCCACCTGAAAATGATGAAGGGTTTTAGAAACATGTCTCCAAAACAGGCAGAGTTCAGAGTTTGTCCATCTGAGAAGTTTATATATATATATATATATATATATATATATATGTGTATATATATATATATATATATATATATATATATATATATATATATATATAATTATGGGGATAAAAGCTTTGCCTTTTTTTCTTCATCCTCTATAAATGTCTGCAGGTGCTGTCTTCATCAATATTAATACTTTTTTATCATTTTTGTTTTAGAATTAAGTGCAAGCAGCTTATTTTATGATGTGCACGAAGCAGCATTTAACTTAGATCAGATTACTGTGGTTGTCATTGGCTACCTGGAGGCAACTACTAATAGTTTTTCTGGATGTTTCAGCCTTTTGTAGCTCTTTGGATTTTTTCCATTTCTGATATCTGTGGCAGCCAATTGGCCTTAACCTGTTCAGCTAATGAAGCTGAAAGATCTGTGCTTTTGAGAAAACATATAAGATAGACAAAGCTGTGACTTTCTCAATGTTTTTAATGTATGTGCGTGTTTTTGTATGCATGCGTGTGTGTGTGTGTGTGTGTGTGTGTGTGAGAGTGTTTTGTGTGTGTGTGTGTGTGTGTGTGTGTGTGTGTATGTGTGTGTGTAGTGTGTAGAAAGTCCTGTAATATGTATGCAACTTTCCAATGCACACTTGTATATATGTGCACATATACACATACAGATGCATACACTCACACTGATGTACTGAAATATGCATCCGTGACACTTTACTAGTGGAAAGCACCTTACATGTCCTCCAGCTTTGTAGTATTGTTCCACTTTTTGTACTGCAAGCCTCTATACTTGTAGCTTACTGCTGCAAACAGCCTTAAACCATCTTTAAAAACTATAGCTTTCACACTGAATCACAAATGTTATTTATACAACTGAGCACTGATTCTGTAAGCTTCATATGTCCTAAAGTCTTTTTAAAGAGTTTGATACTGTTCCATTGCAAATTATAAGACCCCAGTGCTTTTCAAAAGGAGACCATACTGAGCAATGATGTTATGTGGACTGGATGACCTGACACCTGACTTTTTCCATTTTATACAAACGAGAACTGCTTACACTTCTGAAAGCAATTTTTGAGGACTGTGAGTCACTAACTGCTAAGGTATTAATGTTCCTTAAACCTAACAAAGACAAATTTCTTCCAAGTAGCTATTGACCCATTTCTCTTCTATAGTTAGAAGTCAAAATTTATGATAAATTTTTCACAATATTTTAGTCAACATACTTTCTGACTTATTTTCTGTGTATCAATAGGGGTTCATAAAATACAGATCCAGCAACCCAGACCTGATAAGACTATGGTTAAAGGATCAGGTTAGGAGTTGGAAAAAATAACACTAATGTTGCTACAGTTCTGTCTCAGTAGACTGGGACTTCATCTGGAAATTATCTCAAAGTTCCTGGTTCATTTATTTGTAAAGGTAAACCTCACTGCCCACTTTGAATCCTCATTGTTTTTGTTTATCTGCAATAGGGGTTACTCAAAGAAGTTTAAAGAATGCTACTCTCTATAAGAAGTTTTTTTTTTCCAAATTATTCTGAGTCTGTGATACAATGAAAATCAATGGTCAGTAAGATATTATGTATAAAAATCCAGTTAAGTAATATGTTGGTCTTTAGCTTGTCTTCTCCCTCTTCATCTAGAAGGCTTAAACTAACCCTTCCATTTGCCTGGGTTTTGTTTTTATATACTTTAGTAATCTGACTTTCTATGCAGTAGGGGTGCTCTCTTTGCATTTTCATTGAATCCCAGTAACTATAACGTCTTACTAAATGAAGGATTGCCTCAAGATCAAGTGATTTATTGTTTGGAAACCAAGAAAACGAAAACCAAACAAGAACACAAAAATTAGCTGGATTCAACACCCAATACAGAAGCTTTAATCCAAATATCTTGAGCAACACGCTTTTGGAAGGTGCAATGACCCTCCTTCCTCAGAAGACAAAAAACAATGAACACCATTTTACAAGCATTTAAATAAGTCTTCTAATTGATCTTTAACAGCAGAATAAGTGTTAATTAAATCAAGCACACCTATATACCTATTAATGAAGCTAGCACAACCACTGATAACAACAGTTATAAGCTGCAGAGGAATGGAAAAGAGGCACAACTACATACTGCAGAGAAATAGGGGAAATAAGGTGAGGGATGGAAACATTCCACTTCATTTTACATTACACCTTCCGAAAGCGTGTTGCTCAAGAGTTGAATCCAGCTCATTTTTGTGTTCTAATTTATTGTTTGGACTTTAGATTTTGTGGAGGGCCACCTTAACGTGATCCAACTTTGGGATCAATATAGCAATTGCATAAGAATGCCCATCAAGTAAATTCTGTCTAAAAAAGGAACTAGGGCCACCAAACACTTTGGCCAGTATTCAGAATGCGCATCAAGTAAACTCTGTCAGAAAAGGAACTAGGGCCACCAAACACTGTGGCCAGTATCCAGAATCCTTGGAAAGACTTCCTTTATGAAGTAAACTGATTGCTGTGTATCTCATTCCTTGCTGTCAAATGCTCGATCTCTTTTGAATGACACTAGCTGCACCAGCTATTTATCCAATTATTGAAGAAAAAATATATTTTGTTTATATCTAATCATCATGAAGATGAAAGGATTTCCTCTCACAGCATCTTACCTGCTCTTGCTGGATTCAAGTGTGAATTCCCTAGCCATAATTACTGATGCATATTAAAGCTAACTATAATTCTGTTCTTGCCACTACACCTTACCATAGAAATACCCTTCCTATAACACTATACCAATTCACACAATTTTTACCTGAATGTACTGCAACTTTTTTTTCATTGATTGCACAAGGAAACTGTTTGGTTTCATATTGCAATCTTTGTATATTTGCTGTTTTCAATCTTCAGTAAGTTACATTTTTGAAATAAAAGAATGCATGAGTTATGTTTCAATGCTTCTGCATTTTGTTGAATGGTTGTATACTCACACACACACATGCACACACACACACACACATATATATATATATATATATATATATATATATATATATATATATATATACACATATATACATTTATCTATATATATATATATATATATATATATATATATATATATATATACACATATAGGTATATATGTAGACATACATGTGTATACATATATATATATATATATATATATATATATATATATATATATATATATATGTATATATATATATATATATATATATATATATATATATATATATATATATGTATATGTAGATCTAGGCCTAGATTTATATATATATATATATATATATATATATATATATATATATATATATATATAAGTGTGAGTGTGGAACTACTGATTGATAAAATCCGGAAATATGATGCATAGAACATAGTGCTCTCCAATGGAAGTTTTTAACCAGTGTAACATAGGGGCTCACTACGCAGCACACTCTTTCCATTGTAAGTCATCAATGGTGCATTGTCAAAGTCTGTGCTGGCAGTGACTACTTGTTTTTGAGAGATTTCTACTCTCTTAAAATTGTTGTGCCAACAGAGATGTTATATATAATTTTGTGGCATGTATGGAGGTTGCAAGGGGGCTTGTTCCCATGCAAAAAACTACTTGAAGTTAACCTTTTCACAAGTGTGTTTAGATCAAATATTTTTACACAAATGTGATGGCAATCAATTGTGTTTGAGATGAAAATTTTAGATCAAAATGTTTAAATGAATTGTGTGATACACAAAAGTGTTCTCTCCCAATTTACATAAAACATATCTACACACACGCACACACGCACGCACACATGCACACATGCACATGCACACACACATACTTCATTATCTCAATCTCTTCTTCTTCTTGCCCTTACTTTAACCACCCCTTTCCTATTGTCCCCTGTGCAGTGTTCTCTATTTGCATAAATGTTATTGATTTGTTGATATCTTTATACAACATGTTTTTGCTCTCATAATACCGCTTGTTTACTTGCTTGTCTACTGCCTTTATATTTGTCTTGACTGAGACTGAATGGGGTCTATTTGGATCGGTCCTCTATCTATAGTTCCAAATTGAATAAATACATAAATAAAAGCCACAGAATTATGTATAGATCAATCTAATGGGGTCTACATCATATCCTCAAAGAGGCGTTCCATCAAACGCCTCTTCTTCGACACATAATAGGTGAAGTCACTAAACCGAGAAAGTTCACATCAGCGATTTCTTTCCCTGTGAAAAAAATAGCTTGGCCTTCCCTGTTAGTTTGCCATTTTCTCCACTGTAGTGCAATCTCAGAATTGGTATATTTAGTTAGGGGGGTGTGGGGGGCACAGCTACCCACATTGGGGGTGTGGGGTGCGAATCCCCCCACTTTGTTATGTTTGCAGTGATGTGTTTGTGTTTTGAGGGCAAGCGATAGAACACATCTATTTGAGGATTTAATATAGACCCATCTAATGTACTCCAACCGTTATATAATTTGACTTACTGTACCCTCAATGTCAAACACCAGCATTTCAGAATGCAATGCAGTGAATGGAAGAAAAAATCACTTTTATATGTATGTGTGTACAGACATACACACACACACACACACACACACACACACACACACACACACACACACACATATCTATAGACATATATATATATATATATATATATATATATATATATATATATATATATATACTACACCAAAAAGTATACCAGCATTCGACTCAGCAAAGCTTTCAGCAATAAAATGCCTAATACAGGCAAAGAAATGAGTTCAGAGACACTTTTAAATGAGCTAAAATAGCTCTATATTGTTTTACTTGTTACACCATCTCTCAGCAGTGGAATTAATGAAAAAAACACAGACCGGTATCCAGTTTTGCCCTCTGGTGTCCTCAGTCTGTAATTACATTCCATTTCTTTTTGGTTTAAATAAACAAGCATATTAAAGCCACAGTACCATTATAACACAATATATTATAAATAAATCAAAAAAGTCAAATTTATATACACAAAATATATATACACATACATATACCCAATCATACAAAATAACTTCCTACAACCAGTATATATATATATATATATATATATATATATATATATATATATATATATATATGGATAGATATAGAAATATATTTAGATAGATATGATTGTTATAGTTCTGAGTGAATGCTCATAAGAGACGATATACAGCAGGTATGGGAATATGCTTTTTAAGCTCTATAGATATGTACACCCAAAAGAACTGCGGTGGTGGTGCTGTGGTAACGTTGTTGCCTCACAGTAAGACATTGTCCTGTTAGATTCTCATTTAGAGCGTCTTCTGTATGGAGACATGCGTGAATGGGCGTACCTTCGTTGAAGGATGTGCGTCAGGGCTGGCAACTCAACACGTAAAAATCTATTGCCAATCATTATCGGGCTGGAGTTCCACTGTGGTGACCCCTAACCGGGAAAAGCCGAAAGACACAACAACTTTGATTACATCCAATGTCAGTATGCAAAACATCAATGCAAAAACATTTAAAATGCCAATATCGATACATCACTGCACATGCCCCAAGAAACTGACTTGTATGCAAGACTGAAAATTAGAAAAAAAAATAAAAACATCATTTTTTGAATGTATGACACAATGTGAAGACTGACTGTTTTTAATGAGAAGCACTTTCCTGAATGCTGCTAAGTTATAGTTCCTTATTAAAGTGTTTCAAGATTTTATTTGAATAAACATTACCAATAAGAAATAGAAAATGCAATCAAATGCAAGCAGTTTAGAAAACAAATAATCATTGACATACTACTCCAATAAAGTAGAGAAATGTATTTATTTTGCATTTGTTTACCAGACTTGGAATGAGACAATTTTGAGTGGTGGCCTGTGGAGAAATGCTCCAGATGCTTGTCTTTGTAATGTGGGAGGAAACTGGAGTACTTGGAGGAATCCCACACTTAATGCATGGAGAACATCCATAGTCTGCAGAGAAGGCACCCCAGCCAAGAATTGAACCAGAGAATTTCTTACTGTGAGGCAACAATGCAAACTGCTGTAGCACTGTGCCATCCAGCTCTTTATATATAAATATATAAATATATATGCATTGTTTATTTTTGCTATAGTGAGTATCTATAGACCTTATTTCTCCAGTCCGGGGAGGGACAGGCATGTAATGTGACTTGTTGTTACTCACAACATTTAATCAATACTGATACAATTAAAATATGGTGGCCTTACAATCCACTCCTTTATGTTATACTATTATAATACTATCAATAACACTGACAGACTCTCAGTAAATGGAAATACAGAAAGACAGACAGTCCAAAGGAATTACATTTTGAGAGAGTGAAAGAAGAGAGAATGAAATAGTTTGACAAAAGAGATACGGAAAATGGGTTAGAGAAAAAAAGATATTTATTTTATAGCTGAGACAATGTCAGTATGTAGGGAATTTTAGGATATGCTGGAGTGTGCCCGAAGTGTGTTATGTGTTATCAAAAAATTGTAGCCTAATTCATACAGTCCATCATGTAAATAACAGCCAGTGAAAACTTAAGAAAACAAGGAATGGAAGACAGAAAGACATGCTAAAACAGAAAAATGTCAAGAATCCATTAAAAAGCAGCGCAACAGATACAATACTGAATAAACTATTAATACAACTGATGATAAGAAAACAAGTGCTGGCAAGTAAAAAATAAACAATAAAGCTTATTGCAGAATATGGCTGAAAGCTGCAGAACTGACATATGAGGTTAGAAGAGAATATTTAATGCAACAAAGCAGTCCTTATTGTTTTAAAATTTATGTAAAAGCAACTAAAATGTGAGCAAATAGCTGACCATCTATACTACGAATGAATAAAGATAAAGAAAATTATAATAATTTGGGGAAAGAAAAAAGAAAAGTCATAAGAAGTCATGGGAGAGTTAACAGGCTTAAAAGAAGAATTGTAAGAGGCTTATATGAGACAAAATCTAACAGATCTCATATCACGTTGTTTGACAGCATCACAGTATATTCAACTTATACAGTTTAGGTTCTCAAGAATTTTTTTCTCGCCCAATAAAGGACTTGCATGCTTAATGCTTATTTTTACTTTTTACTTGTTATATTACAGAATCCAGTTTTTGTTAAAGCCTTTCCCATCAAAAGAATGGAGTCAGTTAGTCAATCTGTGATGATATATCTGTCACTCAAAGTAGCATACGGCTGACACCATTCTTTGATGAAAATGTAGCTTGCGGCTATAAGGTGGTCTTTAACACTCAAACACCAAATTAGATTTACTCTGTCACTTTACTTGCAAAACGTTTGTCTTGAAGTTTTGTGAACACTATTTTTATATGGATTCTTTAGTGAATTATCACATTTATTCAGCCAAAACATTTACTTGTTATTTTGTATAAATTTGCCTGTTGATAATAGCAATCAAGATATCTGGAAAGGCATGATGATAATACTTTATAGACATCCATGATTTTGCAGCAAGCCTGCTAATTTGCCACTGGACTTTTCTCTGCCCCTTCATACAGCATGGGTATTTTGATCAGTCAGCCAAAAGTCACAACAGAAATAATGTCAGACAATATTAATTACATTTCACTTAATATTCAAAATATGAATAACACAAATCCTGTTTTGCTGTCTGCATTTTATAGAATAATAAGTCTTTCTGATTTAAGAGCTAACTGACAGAGTCAAACATAATGTACCTATTGCTAATTTGAAGGAACAACAGTTCATCTATGGCAGATATGTATATTATTGATGTAGGAGAACAACAAACCATTTGGTGAATAACCATGCCAACACAGTGAGGATTTACAGACCACACAATGAAGCATAGCTCTCAACCTTCCATCTCTAAAATGAGGAACACTCGCCTTCATAATGTGGAACAAATGGGCAAAATGTGGAACACATACTAATGGCTTACTAGCAACTTCAACTAGGAAGGTCATAGGATGGTTAAAATGTGCTGGTTTTACTTATAAAGAAGATCATTTAATGAATTAATATGATTAATTTATATTTACCATGGATTTCACTTAAAAATTTCCTAACACTGCATGTGTGACAGACTGTTTCGATGTGGAACTTTGAGGAACTTCGAGGAACATGAACTTTTTAAGACCCCAAATGAGGTACGTTCCTCATAATGAGGTACACTTGAGAGGTATGCAATGAAGGCACTTTAGCCAAGAACCAAAACTGAGAACCAAGTACTGTGAGGTAACAATGTTAATGGCTATTTTTTGCAAGCTTGGTGCTGTGAAACAAGAGTACATGTGGATATAGAGTTAGTGTTTCTTTAATTAACAGGGGAATAAATGTGACTCTTTTCCAAATAGTTGCAAAGTAGAGACAGAGAATAATTGTGAGAAAAAATTAATATGACAATAAAACTACTGGAAAACTTTAAGAAAGATAAAAAAGTCTTTCAACTCTTGACCAAGTTCAAGACAGGATATTTCTCAGAAGGGCAATGCCAATATTAGAGGACAAACTTTTACTAGCAATATCTTAGTATTTTTTTCTAAAATGGGAGGAGGAGATTAATGTAGCCATAAAATATTTGAAAAATGAAGTAAAGGGAAACATGCATGTCCAGAAAATCTTCTGTTGTGGCTCAGGTTTCCCTGAACGGATTGTTATATATATGACATGAATTCTCCACCACCACTACTCGAGTGGAACTCATGTTTATTTCTGAAATAATCAGTTTTCTCTGTTCTTATCGTATTCTATGTGAAATGCAGTAGATTCTAAACTTGATGAAATGATCCAAGTGGTGACTTTTGTTCAAAAATCATCAACTTTGCTGTTGTTTGACATGTTGACTTGAGATGGAGAGCAGTTTGTTAAGACAGCTTACAATTTTACAAGTGCTTTGAAATTGAGGAGTTACTTATCCTGAAATGAAGTGTTGCATGCATACGATAGTACAGAACAGTGCAATGGTCCATCTGTTACAGGAAATGATGCCAGTCTTTGGTGGTAATAAAAACAGGACTGTGTAATGATATTTTTAACATGGAGGCAGGTGATTTCTGCATAGTACAATCAATATGTGGATGGGAGAAACTAATACAGTTTTGTGTAAACAGCATACAATTTTGCACATAAAACTATCCCGTAGGATAATTCTTCAGGTTTCATGTCCTAAGTAAACACTCTGTGCCCCTAATCTCTGCTTGAGCGTCAGTCATATACACAACCTTGTCATTATTCGCTGTAGTGTACAAGAAGCGGAGTTTAAATATCGAGGCTGAAATGTCAGATGTTTGCAAGTCCTGTTGCCTCACTAAGTCCCTTATGCAAGTTCCAAACAGACAATAAATGTCTGACATATAAAAACATAGATTTACTCAGTAATTATCAATAAAAAATATTAGTCCAGTTGACTTTATGATTTGAAAAGAAACAGACAATACCTTGGTAAATTTCTTACAGAAATGCTCAGTCTACATAACAACTTCATGATGAAGGCTATTTTGCAACCCTAGAAAAATCTAAGTCTGTAGGCCTCCCCAGATTTAACTGCTCTTGAAAAGTGGGTACTTTCACAAAATATACCTAGTAGGTTATCCCCTACTAGGTTCTTTTTCATTACATGCTTCCAGGACTTCAACAAGATTATTCTATAAGTGAGGAACACATTTCCTGTGTTTGGGTCTATATCATAACATCAGAGTTCTCTAACATCGAATGTTATTATATCGAACCCTAAACACCGAAGTGTAAAAACATCGAACAGTCAGAATAGCAAATTTTTTCCCCAGGGAAAAATTTGATATTCCGAGAAACATACACACAGCACAAACACACACAAAAACAGCCATCCAACACATACACTTAAAATCCTACACCTAAACTAAACTTTACATACAGTACTAGCTATCCACTTACCTTAACCCAACCCTAGCCCTAAGGTCCGTCACTATCACACACTCAACTCACTCGCACCGTAACTCTAACTCACCCAACTCATCCCTAACCCTAAACTACACACAATCGCACACTTACCTGATCCACGCCCTAACCCTAACTCACCTAACCAGCCCCCTAACCCTAACCTACACACAATCGCACACTTACCTGAACCCAACCCGTAATGCTCCAACATATCGAATGTTGAAAACAGCGAAGCCACAGCAATGGCACACCAAATTCTTTCCCTGGGAAAGAATTTGATGTCCTGCACCTTTGCTGTTTTCAGCGTTACACATTATGGGTTCGATATTATAACATTCGATGATAGAGAACTTCAATGTTATAATATAGACCCCTGTGTTTAACCCCTCAGGCTACTTCCTTCTATATCATAGCAATTGTTAATTAAGACCTTCTGATGTAACCAGTTGTTATCAGAATATTTCTAAGCTCCATACAGTAGTACACTGTCTGAGTACACATTTAAAGGAACCTACACATTCTCCATAAGCAACAAATTAAACTATTATGTATCCAAAATTGACTGCGGTGAAGCATGAGGGATAGCTAAACAGGGAAAAATTTAACATTAACCAATGACTACACAGAGGTGTCTGGACATGTTCCTGATCACTTTACAGAAGTAAAAAAAAAAAAAACATTAAAACATTACCTGTGTGAAAAAAAAGTTTCTGCTAACTTACCATGTAGAAGACTAGGTATGCTAAATTGTTTGACATAAGTAGAGGATCAAATCCTTCAATCTCATTATTGTGAGTAAAAATATTCACCAGTTTCCAATCAATAGAATTCTGTCAGCAATGGCTGCTAAGTGAAGTGTGCCTTTTCTGATTGAAACGTGATGAAAGTTTTCTCATATCCTGCATCATACAGCTAACCCAATTTACAGTACAATGGGGAGGACAGTAAATGATGTATAAAAGGACTACAGGCAGCACAATATTGATCCCACTGAGTGTATATTTTACCACAGCTGAATATATTGTCTGAGAAACTCAAGATGGAAACATATAGCACACTATCTTTCACTAGCAAATACGCAATCTAATAATGTGCATAGATATTATATAATTTCAGAAAAGTATATCACAAGCTGTCATGTATTTGTTTACCAGAGTATGGCACTGATGCACATAGATCATTTCTGGGCCCAGCCCAGAAGCAGTGCCTGCTTAACTGACTTATAGGTTCATAGGTTCATACTAGGCTATCTGCCCTAGGACATTTATAAGCCTAGTCAAAGTGTGTTTGGCTTTCGCCACCCATTTTTAATTAATTTTGCTATACCCTTTTACGAGGTTAGTATACTGTGCCTCTGTCTAACAGTGACATAGAAGTGATACCCGGGGTAAACCTATGATCTCCCATCCACTCATCAAGATTCCTCTTGAAGAGAGTCAATGAGGGACTCTGCCTAACCTGGACTGGGATTTTATTCCAGAGTGAAGGGAGCCTCTGGGTTATGAATCTGTCTCTCCAGCATGTCCTATTTATTTCAGTGCTGAGGTTCAAGTCTCTAAAGTGCGTAGCTCGATGGGATTTGGATTTTATGAGGTGCAGCATGTCCATTAATTCCGGGTTGGACATGGCTTTATACGTCAGGCACAGATCGCCACTGAGCAGGTGGTATGCCACTGAGTAGAGCTGGAGTTTCTTTAACCAGGCAGCATATGACATCTGTTTGAGCCCTTTGATCCTCTTGGTGAGGTACTTTTGGGGACTTTCCAGTTGCTGCAGGTGTCTGGTAAGGTACACCCCAAAAGGGGCATTGTACTCAATTATGGGCCTGATGATGGATGAGTAAAGAGGCACGATAACCTCCCCTGATCTAGATGTGAATCCCTTCATGATTAGGTGGGCTATATAAAATGTTTTTCTAACCACTTTGGCCACGTGGTTGTCAAATGAGAGATTGCTATCAACTTGGGTCCCCAGGTCCCTAATTACTTCTTCCGTACTTAATGGATTACCACCTATGTGGTAATTTGTGGGCACTTTGTTTTTGCCAAAGGGGATGACTATACACTTTTTGGCATTTAGCTTGAGGCCATCGCTCTGGCACCAGTTGTCTGTTTCTATGAGGCCCTTTTGGAGGATGCTTGCGTCGGTTGGAGAGTCGATTATGGCGCCCAGTTTGCAGTTATCTGCGAACTTGGTCAGCCACAGTCCTTCTGTGTTGGCCTGTACCTCTGAGAAATATATACCAAACAAGAGAGGTCTCAGGACTGAGCATTGTGGGATGCCACTTGTAACTGGTTTGGAGTCTGAAATGGCTCCAGCAATTCTAACCATGTGGGTTCAGTCCTTGAGCCAGTTTGCAACCCATCTAGTGACATAGGGGTTTATATTTAAGCTGGTGAGCTTATCTATAATGCCGAGTGGGGTTTTGTGTTGAAGGCTTTTGCGAGGGCCAGGTAGGCTGTGTGGACTACCTTCCCCTGGTCAATGGCCTTGGTGACTGTTTAAAAGAAATCAACCAGGTTTAAGAGGCAGGATCTGCCCTTAACAAAGCCAAACTGCATAGGATCCAGTGTCTGTAGGTCCCCAATATCTTTATTTATAATGTCCATGATGATCCTTTCCATAGCTTTGCAGACCAAGCTAGTCAGGCTTATGGGGCGATAGTTTCTAGGATCCGTTGAGGCACCACCTTTGTGGAGAGGGACCACTGTTGCTGTACGCCACTCCTTGGGTACATATCCTGTAGTAAGGCTGAGATTGAACAGTAGTTTTATGTTTGGGTTTAGCTCTTCTTGGAGTTCATTTAGGATGCAGCCCGGGACACCGTCTGGTCCCATTGATGCTGTGTTTTTTGTTTTGGAGAGGGTGGCTCTTATCTGAGCATCTGAGATGTCAGGGGGGCAGCACTCTGCTGGGATAGATATTTGCCCTTTTGGTGGGGAGGGGGGAAGAAGTTTGCGCTGAACCTGTCAGCTAGGATGTTGGCAATGTCTGTGGGTTCGGTGTATTTTTTGTCATTTTGGACTAATTCTGAGCATATCTAGGAATTCCCACCCAGGTTCCTAACATAACTAAAGAAAGCCTTGTGATTATCCTTAGTGTCCTGTGCAATTTTTCCTCTTGAAGCTGGCCTTAGATGATTTTCTGAGTGCCCATAGATTTTTGCTAATACTGATCAGAGATGCCTTCCCTTTTTGGGATTTTGATCTATCATGTAGTAGCTTCCTCCTTCTATTGTATAGTTTGTTTATGGCTGGGGTCCACCAGACAGAATGTCTGCCTTTGGAGGACTGGGTCTTGGTTTTATTTAAGATTGCATGATCCATGCATTCCTGAAGGTGTTCATATAATGCGTTTATAAAGGATTCTGCGGTCTGGACCATATTTTCCACATGCCCGGGGGCTTTGAAAGATTCCACCTCGGTTATGAGCAGTGTGAAATTTGCTTTAGAGAAGTTTTTCACTGTGGTTTTCTGGGCAGGGGGGTGGGGTCGGGATGTGAATATCCAGTGAGATTAGTTTATGGTCTGATCTTACCAGTGAGGGATACACTTCTGGTCTGGAGCATAGAGTCCCCATGTTGGTGATGATCAGGTCCAGTATCTTTTTCCCTCTTGTGGGAGAGGTAACAAGTTGTTCCATAGCATTTGAGTTTATAAATTCTAGGATCCTTTGGGCTAGGGTGTTGGAACTAGAATAATGTTCCCTGTCTATGTTTGGGTAGTTGAAGTCTCCCAATATAATGGTGTTTGGAGAGACCTTCATATTTTCCAGTGTTCTCAGGAAGGCTGAGTGGGGTTCCTGGGTTTGGGAGGGTGGTCTGTAGCGGGCTATAAACTGGAAGGCAGTTTTACCCACTGTTAGTTGCACATGGATAGTCTCTGATGCTTCGTGCTGCGCCACCAACCTGGAGGTGTGGGTATCTGTGACTAATATTGATACCCCCCCCTCCTTTTGTGGTTCGGTCCAAGTTTTGGGGCTGAAAAGCATGGTATGAGGTATAACCTGGTAGTGCTGGGATGATCTCGGGAGCCTTGAACCAGGTTTCTGTTACTGCACACATATCGATGTTCTCCATGCTAAGGAGAGTTTCGAGTGCGTGCATCTTGAGGTTTAGACTTCTGGCATTGAGTAGCATTCCTCTTAGTTTCTTATCCCTTGTGACACCTATGGAGGTGGTTTTGTCTTTTGAGCCTTGCCTAAAAAAGGCACTATGGGGGTAGCAAGAGCCTTTGCCAATATCCGAAAGCCCAGGGGTGACAGGTGTAAGCCGTCCCTAGCGAAGCATCGTGGCTATTCGAGCATGTCATCCCAGGCTGACAGGCATTGGATCCCCTTTGAATGACACCAATACTTAAGCCAATTGTTGAAATTGATCATCTTGTCTTCATATTGTGGCATCATTCTTGGTGAGGGTAAGATACTACTCAAGGTCAGAGTCATACCGGCCTGGGCTACATGCTCAGAGAGCTCTTCTATGTCTCTCTTCATGTAGTCCAGGGAGGTACGTCTCAGGTCATTCACACCAGCATGGACAATGACTGATTCATATTTGTACTTGCCTTGGAGTGACCTGAGTGCTTGGGTTATGTGGCAGATCCTAGCACCCGACAGGCAGCTCACTGTGACCTTCTCCTAGTTCAGCCTGGTGAGCGGGACGTCAGTGTGCCTGACGATAGAGTCACCTATTACAAGTGTATCAGGTATGTTGTTTAGCCTTAAGGGCTGTGACTGTTTGGCACACTGGCTTTGTGAGCTATGTGTTGGACGTGTTTTGTTTTGCGGTAGCGGTTGCTTGGTTGTCTGCTTTGGAGGTCTCTGCTGCTTAGGCAGATTTTTATTTAGAGCCTCCGAGTATGTTTTTGTGTGTTTATGTGTTTGGTTTGCTGTCGTGGTAGGTCTATGTGAGACTGGAATTGTAGTGAGTGTGGTTTCCTTCTCCTCCTGACTGGTTATGCCAGTACTGAGTTGAGAGAGCTTAGCTTCCAGTTTGGCTATATTGTTGCATCTCTCACATGTGTTGGAATTTGTTGGGAGGAGGAGAGGGTTGTCTGTGTACATGAGGCAGTTGTAACATTGCCTCAAGATTCCCAGATTCACCAGCTGGACCGGAGAGGAGATTGGCAACTGACCTTTGGATATGCTAGAATAGTATTGGGAATTCCTTTATAATTGAAAAAAAGGGCCAATGGGGAACATGGTACTCAAGGGGAGTTTGTGAGGGTGTAGTGCTTTTAATTTTTTAGTGTTGACTTATATAATTGTTTTAGTGAGCAAGTGCCAGGTAACTTAAATGCAATGTGTTAGAAGTAACTTAAATGCAAAAACGACAAACAGTAACTTTCTTTCAAGTGAAACAAGGAAATAAGTACAGTAAGCAATGCAGCTATCACTAGGGATCAACAGAAGCACTGAAAAGCTGCATTTTAGGTGGAATTAGTGTTTCAGGGAAATAACAAGCATACAAACAAAGCTAGATTCAGCAGGCCTGGATCTAGTCTATGCTAAAGCAAACAAGGTGTACCAATTTCAGTAAGAAACAGTTCAAATATGCAGGCACTATAAGCCTCTAACTAGAAATCCCCAGCTCAGAAGGGCAGAGTCCAGCCTCTCCTCCCACAAGAGTGCAGACCATGAACCTTCTTAATGTAAAATAACTGGCCTGAAGCCCAAGTGCTTAAACCAGAACTAATACACTTTTAGAATAACAGACACTGAGCCCTCAATCAGCAGTTCCCAACTTAGAAGGATGTAAGCTACCTGTCTTGCCACCACAGTGCAGGCCACAAACCTTCCTAATGTAAAACAACTGGTCTGAAGCCCAATTGCTTAATCCAAAAGACTTAGAATGATAGCTACACTTTAATCAAGTTACTACCAAGCAGTAATAAATACAATTTAATACTTTAAAGAATGCCTGATTAGTGCTCAAGTTATACAAACAAAGCCATATTCAGCAGGCCTGGATCTAGTCTATGCTACAGCAAACAAGGTGTACCAATTTCAGTAAGAAGCAGTTCAAATATGCAGGCACTATAAGCCTTTAACCAGAAATTTCCAGCTCAGAAGGGCAGAGTCCAGCCTCTCCTCCCACAAGAGTGCAGACCACGAACCCTCTTAATGTAAAATAACTGGCCTGAAGCCCAAGTGCTTAAACCATAATTAATACACTTTTAGAATAACAGACACTAAGCCCTCAATCAGCAGTTCCCAACATAAAAGGATGTAAGCTACCTGTTCTGTCACTACAGTGCAGACCAGAAACCTTCTTAATGTAAAACAACTGGGCTGAAGCCCAAGTGCTTAAACTAAAAGGTTAGAATGAGTTACACCAAGCAGTAATAAATACAACTGAGTACTTTTAAGATGACGCAAAAGCAAAATAAAGTAGGAAGAAACGCAAATACAGTAAAAGCAGATTTTTTTTTTCGTGGAAAGAGAGAAAGGAGTAGCAGAAACTAAGCTGATTGGCCTTCCCAAATGTTCTCCCTGTACTCAGTAGAATGAAATAATGACAACAGACTGGGAGGAGGGTCCCAGATCAAATTTACACTAGGGGAGGGCAACTGCAAAGCCACCAACTATAAAAGCACCATACCAACAAGGAGGGAGGGAGGGAAACAACTGCAGAAATGTTTCTCACGGCTGAAAAGCAGCAGTGAGCCTTTAAATGAAAGTTTTAAACAGCTAAAGGAGCCTCTAGAAAAAAGAGTTTAACTGCAACAAGTTATCAGAAACAAACAGCCCAACAGATGCTTAATAAAAGTGGACAATTTCCAGTTAATACCTCACACACAGTGAAACTAGCTAGAAAAATACACAGTACACAAATTGCTATAAATAACAAAGAAATAAAGAACAAAATAAACAAAAAACAGGACACTTAATGTTATATATTATAGCTCCCAGTTTGTTGAGTGTCCTTCCTTCGATTAGCTGAGTGTAAGATGGCAGAACACTCACAACTGAGTTTCTTAGGTAACAGAAAGTTGAAACCTGAGACAGCTTTTAAGAAAGAAATCTCAAAAGAACCAATGAGGTGCTTAGTCTAAGCTGTAGTCCAGGTGACCTCAGTCAGCCAATGACCTCAAACAATTCTCTCTCACTGAAATGCCTGATGGCTTTGGCTAAACCAAGATGTCCCTGAATATGTGCTCAGACACACAGCCTCCACAAACACTAGGCCCAAATACAAGCCTGAATATGGAAATGCTACAAATATACCCACTACTTAGAAACAAACTGCAGAAATGTTTCTCACAGCTGAAAAGCAGCAGTGAGCCTTTAAATGAAAGTTTTAAACAGCTAAAGGAGCCTCTTGAAAAAAGAGTTTAACTGCAACAAGTTATCAGAAACAAACAACCCAACAGATGTTTAATAAAAGTGGACAATTTCCAGTTAATACCTCACACACAGTGAAACTAGCTAGAAAAATACACAGTACACAAATTGCTATAAATAACAAAGAAATAAAGAACAAAATAAACAAAAAACAGGATACTTAATGTTATATATTACAGCTCCGAGTTTGCTGAGTGTCCTTCCTTCAATTAGCTGAGTGTAAAATGGCAGATCACTCACAACTGAGTTTCTTAGGTAACAGAAGGTTGAAACCTGAGACAGCTTTTAAGAAAGAAATCTCAAAAGAACCAATGAGGTGCTTAGTCTAAGCTGTAGTCCAGGTGACCTCAGTTAGCCAATGACCTAAAACCATTCTCTCTCACTGAAATGCCTGATGGCTTTGGCTAAACCAAGATGTCCCTGAATATGTGCTCAGACACACAGCCTCCACAAACACTAGGCCCAAATACAAGCCTGAATATGGAAATGCTACAAACATACCCACTACTTAGAAACAAACTGCAGAAATGTTTCTCACAGTTGAAAAGCAGCAGTGAGCCTTTAAATGAAAGTTTTAAACAGCTAAAGGAGCCTCTAGAAAAAAAGAGTTTAACTGCAACAAGTTATCAGAAACAAACAACCCAACAGATGCTTAATAAAAGTGGACAATTTCCAGTTAATACCTCACACACAGTGAAACTAGCTAGAAAAATACACAGTACAAAAATTGCTATAAATAACAAAGAAATAAAGAACAAAATAAACAAAAAACAGGATACTTAATGTTATATATTATAGCTCCGAGTTTGCTGAGTGTCCTTCCTTCGATTAGCTGAGTGTAAAATTGCAGAACACTCACAACTGAGTTTCTTAGGTAACAGAAAGTTGAAACCTGAGACAGCTTTTAAGAAAGAAATCTCAAAAGAACCAATGAGGTGCTTAGACTAAGCTGTAGTCCAGGTAACCTCAGTCAGCCAATGACCTAAACCAATTCTCTCTAACTGAAATGCCTGATGGCTTTGGCTAAACCAAGATGTCCCTGAATATGTGCTCAGACACACAGCCTCCACAAACACTAGGCCCAAATACAAGCCTGAATATGGAAATGCTACAAATATACCCACTACTTAGAAACAAACTGCAGAAATGTTTCTCACAGCTGAAAAGCAGCAGTGAGCCTTTAGATGAAAGTTTTAAACAGCTAAAGGAGCCTCTTGAAAAAAAAGTTTAACTGCAACAAGTTATCAGAAACAAACAACCCAACAGATGCTTAATAAAAGTGGACAATTTCCAGTTAATACCTCACACACAGTGAAACTAGCTAGAAAAATACACAGTACACAAATTGCTATAAATAACAAAGAAATGAACAAAATAAACAAAAAAACAGGATACTTAATGTTATATATTATAGCTCCGAGTTTGCTGAGTGTCCTTCCTTCGATTAGCTGAGTGTAAAATGGCAGAACACTCACAACTGAGTTTCTTAGGTAACAGAAAGTTGAAACCTGAGACAGCTTTTAAGAAAGAAATCTCAAAAGAACCAATAAGGTGCTTAGTCTAAGCTGTAGTCCAGGTGACCTCAGTCAGCCAATGACCTAAAACAATTCTATCTCACTGAAATGCCTGATGGCTTTGGCTAAACCAAGATGTCCCTGAATATGTGCTCAGACACACAGCCTCCCCAAACACTAGGCCCAAATACAAGCCTGAATATGGAAATGCTACAAATATACCCACTACTTAGAAACAAACTGCAGAAATGTTTCTCACAGTTGAAAAGCAGCAGTGAGCCTTTAAATGAAAGTTTTAAACAGCTAAAGGAGCCTCTTGGAAAAAAAAGACTTTAACTGCAACAAGTTATCAGAAACAAACAACCCAACAGATGCTTAATAAAAGTGGACAATTTCCAGTTAATACCTCACACACAGTGAAATTAGCTAGAAAAATACACAGTACACAAATTGCTATAAATAACAAAGAAATAAAGAACAAAATAAACAAAAAACAGGATACTTATTGTTATGTATTATAGCTCTGAGTTTGCTGAGTGTCCTTCCTTCGATTAGCCTTGGATCTCTGTGTCCCTAATGTCCCAGAAAGCAAGATAATGAGTCTGTAGGCCACTCAATACAGAGACAATGTCTACAGCCTCTCT
This sequence comes from Protopterus annectens, assembly GCF_019279795.1. NCBI lineage: Eukaryota > Metazoa > Chordata > Ceratodontiformes > Protopteridae > Protopterus > Protopterus annectens. Next base: position 484,054,032 of record NC_056736.1, on the reverse strand, counting down.
TGATAGGAACCCTTGAGGCCTTTCTAACTGCTTGATGTCCTTAATAAGACATGTCCCAAAGGAGGAATTGTATTCATGATGATACTGATCAGTGCAGAATTTAAGGGGATCAAATTGTTTTTGAACTAGAAAAAATACCATTTATGATCAGCTGTAGTAGACAGAAGGATTTCCTGACCACTCTTGCAACATAATGGTCAAAGGAGAAGGAGGTTTGTTCTCATGTTCCAAGGACCCTCACAATTTCTTTGGTTTGAAGTTTGGTGTTTTCTACATTATAAGCTATATATTGCACTTTTTTTTAGCATTTATATTTAGCCCATTTCCAGTGCATCAGCTAATAAAATGTATAAGTTCACTCTGTAGCTTTTGCAAATCAAAAGATGATTCAAGTATAACACCCAGCTTACAATCATCTACAAACATGGCTGACCTAAGTTCCTAATTTTCAGTTATGAGATGAGAGTAGTAAATGCCAAATAGCATTGGTCTCAGCATGGAACCCTGTGGTACTCCACTGGTTACATTCATGCTCTTTGAAGAAATGCCTACCTCCCTCATAGGTGAGTTTTGTCCCTCAACTAATTTTCTATCTAATTATATAGGGATGCATTTAGAGCTCATTTAATTCATTGATAATGGTAGCATGATGCTTTGACATGGTCAAACTATGCAGTATGGACAGCGTGGCCACTGTCCACTCTCAAATAAAAAAAAATAGACAATCCATACTTTACAGATACAGAGCAACATTGTTGGTAATCAAGTCTTATAAGATTTTTATATAGTATTTTATTAAGTCTGTTATGACCCCTTTCATGGCCTTGCAGATAAGACTCATTAGACTGATGGACTTGTAATTTACTCCATCCCCGCTAGGGTTGCCATTGTGAAGAGGCATCACAACTGCTGTTCCCCAACTGTGGGGATGAAGCCAGGGGATAATCTCAGGTTAATTAGTTTTAGGAGCAGGTTCACCAGTGCATGTTTAGTGCTTTTCAACAGACATTCTGGTATGTTATCAGGTCCATTGAAAATGTACTTTTTGTTTTGGAAAGTACTTTTAACAGGTGTCATTTTGGGATGACAGGTGAATTTAGGTCCTTGCGTATATGTGGCTTTAGTATAAATGTGTGTGGCTGAAGTTAGTATGAATTTCTTAGTCATTATATTTGTAATATTCACTTGATCAGTTTAGGTAGTACCATTCTGAAGGAGATCAGAGGATTTTTGGGTGTTACTTTGTAGCTTCCTGAAGTAAGTAAAAAAAGATAGCATAAATTAATTATAAACATTAAGTGCAGTCTATATATCAACTTTGCCTGCCCAGTTTTGCAGAATAAGAATGGCAACTGCTTCTCCCATCTCTCATTCCTTGCCATTAAGCATCTCAGGATTGTTTTCTTATAACCCAAATGCTTTATCATCAAGTACACATTTCAGCAATTCATTCTAAATTCAACCACCTGCTCAGTGAAGATGTGCTTTATAACGATTAGTCTTGTAGGGGTTCCCTCTATATGGTAGTCAAATACCCTCCTTTTCTACCTGTTCTTAAATTCCAGTAAAATCCAGTCATTATTTTTCCCTTTTTTTTGACTGGCTAATCAAAGAATAATCACTCTTGTTTCCTTATATCAAGTATATCAAACAAAAAGTAGTCCAGTTGCATAATTGTTTTATACAATATTCGCTCCTCCTTCTTCACACCTGTTTTCTAAATGTTCCAACAGTAAATTGTTCAGCTGTAATTCAAAAGGGAATAATATGTTGGCCTCCCCACTTTCCTGTCCTGTACATTATGAAATGGTACAGTAAATAACATTAAGTAAGTCCTTGGTACCATCTCCTTGCACTGAGCCTGATTTGAAATGAGTTTGAATATCTTCTGCCAAATAGAGTGCAGTTTAGTTTTAAGACTTTAGATGCAAAAGAATGCAATTAAAAAGGTTGAAGTAGAGATACCACCTTGGGGATCATAGTGAAAAGCTCTTCAAGACTTGTGTCCTACACCTCTGAATTTATTTACCCTTCCTCCCACACCACCTTATACCATGTGAAAATAGACTAACCCAGTATAATTTGCTCTTTCTTAAGGTCAGAGACAAACGCAATAAATAAGGGTAGTCCTCAGGTGATTATATCGAGCAGTACTTCTGACTTCTGTCTCTTTGGATAGATCTCCCTTTACCCTCACCTTCTACATCCTAACCTACAAGTGCTTTTCTATCAACTAACAGTTTTCTCTTTCATGTGTGTTGGAGTTCTAGTAGAAGCCACTGGTGAAGGCATATCTTGATATGCGGACCTACTAGTGAGATTTTTATGGACCCATCATGTAACTACAGACAATCTACATCATGAAGGCTTGTAAATAACTCACAAGTATTCTGCAGACATTTCTGTTGTAAAAATTTCACAGAATACCTATATATACAGTGAATAAATTAACCAAAAAAGTCAATCTGTCTCATCTTACATATACAGTGAATAAATTAACCAATAAAGTCAATCTGTCTCATCTTACATATACAGTGAATAAATTAACCAATAAAGTCAATCTGTCTCATCTTACATATACAGTGAATAAATTAACCAATAAAGTCAATCTTCCTCATCAGCATACTGAAGACATTTTATCAACATGAATCTTTCTGTATAATTTTTCTTGCTTTGCTGTAAAAAGCCTACTAGGCCACCTTGGTCACTGAGCTGATTAAATAACCTCACACTAATGCCTTTGCAACCCATGTAATCATATCAACAAACAGCAATTAACCATTAACTATTAAGCCAATTGGTATGACCAAGCCTGTTCTGGCTAAGCTTTACAAGACTGGATATGTGTGACCCAAGACACCTTGGACCTGGTGGTAAAACTCTTTAAATCTTCCTTTCCAACCCCAAATACCTCTTGGTATGGCCAATGGTTAAACTGAGGCCAAGTGAAGGCAAGTCCAGGCCACTGAGCACCAACACGGGAAAAACAGGGGGGGGGGGGCACAAGGTCCTGCCTAAAAGACCCTGTCAGTAGGGTTGGTAACAGGAAGGACCATTAAACAGTTGATGAAACTGCCAATGGGACTGTGCTGCTTGGCTTAAAAACATGCCCCCAATCCCAGCTTGCAGACAGCATGACTGACAGGTAAGTTGTCCTTGTCCGATTTACTGTTTTGAAACTATTGTTTTCTTCCAATGAAGAACTTCTTCATAGTTGTTTAGTATGTTGAGAAAAAAGCGCTCAAAAAAGAAACAGTCTGGCTATGTGTCATTTGTCTATATAAATCCATAAATGTAGAACCTGAAGCCATACTATAAAGCTCCCAGACTGCTTGTATTAAATAGTCTCAATACACCATGAAACTAGTGAGTAATTGAATCTCATTTTTTTAAAAAAAACAGGTTTACAATTTATTCATTATGGAGCATCAACTGAAACCAAGTTTTTCCTTTCAGCTAAGTTATAGCAGTAGGATGTATTATTTTAAAACTAATGTCCAACAGGTATAACAAGCACAAATATTTTTCAAAGGAAAAACTTGGTTTCAGTGGATGCTCCATAATGAATAAATTGTAAACCTGTTTTTTTTTTTAAAAATGAGATTCAATTACTTATTTTCATTTTCTTTTATGTATAATAAAAATGCCGTGGTGGTACAGCGGTAGCGTTATTGCCTCACAGCAAGAGGTTCTCCCATTCAATTCTCGGCTGGAATGCGTGGAGTGCCTTCTGTGTGGAGTGTGCATGTTCTCCCTGCAGTTGGGAGGCGTTCGAAAGACACGCGTAAATGGCCGTGCCTTTGTTGAAGGTTGGAAGTCAAGCTGGCACCTCGGTGTTCGTGAAAATCTACTGCCAATCATTATTTATTTATTTATTTAAATTTGTTGACCGGGAGTCTACTGCAAATCATTGGCGGACCAGAGTTCTGCTGTGGTGACCCCTAACAGGGAAAAGCCGAAAGACAAACAACAACATCTCAGTAATATTTTAGACATTCTTTGTTTTAAATTTGTGTTATTTTACTACATATATTAGACTATTGTGTGTGTCTTTCGGCTTTTCTTGGTTAGGGATCGCCACAGCAGAACTCCGGTCCGCTAATGATTGGCAGTTAATTTTTATGTGTCGGCTTGCCAGGCCTGACGCACAACTTTCAACGAAGGTACGCCCATTCACGCATGTCTTCACGCAGAAGACGCTCTAGCTGAGAATCGAACCGGACAGCATCTTACTGTGAGGCGACAATGCTACCGCAGCACCACCACCGCGTTTACATATATTAGACTATTATTTATTGGAAATTGATGTTAATAATGGAAACAGATAGAATTTTTAGATAAAAGTATTTCCTAAGAAAGGGCTACAAGAAGAAAGAAAGAAAAGGTTGTGTTAAAGTGTCATATCAACATATCGTCAGAAGATGGCGGTTATACTTCTTTGATGTCTTCCTTTAAGGATAACAAATACATACACATTTTTAAACACATTTTTTTTTATATTTATAAATGTTTTTATCAAAGTTTTTATTAAATTTTAAGTTTTAAATTGAACATCACTTTATGGTTAGGGAACAATAATACTCATTTATTGGTTTTATTTACATGAAGTATTATTTTTAAGAAAAAGTATTTAATTTAATGAGATTCTCTGAATGCTAATTAAATATGTTAAACAGAAATGAAATGATTGGTTCTTGTTGAATTTGAACTAGTTTAAATATTGTGTTAATTTATTTGAGCCCATATCTGATGAAGCTTTTTTAAAATGAAAATGTATGTGTTTAATGTTCATGTTGTTTGTTTTTTTAGTTATAAAAGAGTGTAATCTATTTATGACTGGGAGCAATAAATGTAGTAGTTTCATGGTGTATTGAGAATATTTAATACAAGCAGTCTAGGAGCTTTATAGTACGCCTTCAGGTTCTACCTTTGTGGATTTATTTGTTTTTTTTCTGGTGGAACGCTTGCAGTTCTTTAGTGATTCATTTGTCTATATACCACAAGATTGCCAATGCACACTATAAAACTGATGTAAGAGTTTCCTAAAATCTCTTAACTTGCTCAAATTATATATATATATATATATATATATATATATATATATATATATATATATATATATATGGGTCTACTTGAGATGGTCGACAAGCCATTTGATCGACACTCATTTGGTCGACAGTTCATTTGGTCTACAGGCAGATTTGCCCCTCTCCCCAATGTTGTGCAACCCTGGAGTTAATATATATAGTTAGGGGGGGTGTGGGGGGTGATGACCCCCACATAAAACTGCTTGTCGACCAAATGAACTGTCGACCAAATGAGTGTCGATCAAAAGGCTTGTCGACCATCTCAGGTAGATCCGTATATATATATATATATATATATATATATATATATATATATATATATATATATATATATTTATATATATATATATTTTTTTTTTTGTCAATAATGTTATTGTGGTTTAGCCATTCCTTAAACTCATGCTTAAGGCATACTGCTAATTATTTTCATTTTCTCTTTTGTTTTCTTTTTTCCGCTTTTCTTCTTTTGTTTTTGACTGAAGGGTAAACATAGATTTGCTATGAATGCACTCTTTGAAGACAGGTCAGGCAAAAGTGAGGACTCATGGTTGCGCTTGATTTTGGATTTAGTCTACTTATTAGGTTTGTACAGTTGAAGTGTCAAGACTGTCTCAGTGGTCAGTTAGTACATGTTGTGGTCGGTTTGAGCTATAGGGCCTTAACATATGATTTGATTCAGTCTGATTTATTTTGATCCAAGTTAATTTCTACCAGTACAATGGCACAAAGGTTAGCAGTGCAACTCAACTGTCCTTTGATCTCCAATTTTGTTACTAGTGTGGTTGCTTTCCTTGAGCAGTCTACATTTATAACTATATAAGTCTTGTGAGTAAGTGGATGAACATGTGCGTGTGTGTGTGTGTGTGTGTGTGTGTGTGTGTGTGTGTGTGTGTGTGTGTGTGTGTGTGTGTGTGTTCTATGTGTGTGCATTCTATGTGTGTGCATGCTGTCACATATCTGCTTTCCTGCCTTGTACACAATACATTGTAGGATTGTCTATGACTCCCATGTTACTATGAAATGGACAGAACAAATTTTTGAGAATGAATAACCATAGCTTATCTTCCTCTTTGTTATTTTACTTATATTTCTGCTACCATTTAATCAGTGATTTATTTGACTTTTTTATATATAGGTGTGTGTGTGTGTGTGTGTGTGTGTGTGTGTGTGTGTGTGTGTGTGTGTGTGTGTGTGTGTGTGTATGTATTTATATCAGATGGTATCCTTGCAGAAGATATTTTGACATTTGTTCACTTAAATGACCATGGCATAGCAAACAAGGTTACACTATCACAAAATATTAAGAAATGTATCCTTTGCACTAGATAGAGATATACAATCTGATTATAACTGCTTTGGGTGGCACCCCGCATAGATATAGAATGCTTTATTTGCTTTATCTGGTTTAGATATAATGAATTAAGATAGGCCTTTTGAAATTTGAATGTAATATATCGGAAATCATAAAGCATTTTTGGATAATCACTACCTGACAAGTACTTATATATATAATCTTCAATATTATAATAATTATAATATAATCTTCAAAATCAAATCCAACATAAGAAGTACTTGTTTGCTGAGTTTTGGTACTGTTATGGATGTGGATGTGAATACTGTATTTGAATCTGTTTATATCAGTACAGGGTGATAAAAGCTGACATAAAGTTTACTAAAATATCATATAAGAAGCAATATTATATGCATTATATTCAGTGTGAGTAGGTATTGATGCAGTTTCAATAATCTACAAACGTTTTTTTTTTCATTACCTTAGCGCATTTATAGCCTTTTTCTCTTTTTGCATCCTTTGTCGGACAGCATTATTCAAAATATGTAAAATTCTGAAATCATTTATGCTTCTGCTCTTAAGTCTTCCCTCCTCTAAAACATGCAGGCTTTTATGGTTTGTAAATTCATATGTCTGACACTCTCCCACTCTGTTGTGACCGCACCTCTTTCTTCATTATTTGCTTCTTACTCCTGTGTCTCTTATCACGTTACTTTGATGACTTTCAGCCTCGCTCACCTCTTTATTTTCATTCCATGTAATAATTTGCAAACTGGCGACAATTTTAGAAAGCCTTTGGGTATCATTTTTTTTAATTTAAATATTTTGTATTCAAGACTTGTATATAGCACATATTTATATTTTTACTTTACAGTTCCCCTGCTTATAACCTAAATGATATTTCATGCACCAGTTTAATTTAGATTATTCTACTTTATGCACTTTTTACTATATTATCTATCTTAACTCTCATTAAGTCTGCACCAGAGTCACAGTTTCTGATAAATTGTGGATCCTAGTAATCAGATTAGGGATGAATACTAATTTCAAGATCTGATGTCCTTTTCTTTCTTTCTCAACATATGGGTTTTAATCCGATCCTCGGATTGGACTCGGCTGCTTATTTCAGACTTAGGATCCAGCTCTCAAGCTCCTCCCTCTACCCATAATGATCTATTGCATCCCCAAAACCTCAAATCTTGTTTGCTGCCATTGAAATCAGATGCTCCTGAGCTATTTTTGGTATTGTGAGTTATAAAAATGTATTGATATTTTCTGTTTCTCCTCTTCATAATATTCCATCTTGCCTCCAAGCTTTTTTCAATGGTATTAGGGTGTTTCTTTCCCTTTCTGGTTTGTAATATCTATTTTAGTTAGTACTTGTTTACCGTTGCTGGTAATCTCTTTTTCCTGTTTTTTATGTATTCTTTTGCTTATCATAGTTGGTAGCACACTTCTGTTTCTATTTCTGTAGAAAAAAAATCTATTTTTACTTCTTCTTTTTGAAATACTGAGTGTAAATATTTTCTTTTTAGACTCTGTGGGTTTCTTCATATTAATGTCAGAAAAACCCACGTTTCAAAAAGTGCACTTCTTGTGGGCATGAAATTCTGAATTCAGATGTCCACAGGGAGTAAATGTATTGTGTAGGGGCCGAGCTCTTAGATATGGCATGCAAAATATATTCCACTTTCAACCCTAAGTTTGTGGAACTATGCAATAAAAAGATCCTAAGAGGTCTTCTGCCTTCCACTTCTACTTCAGGGGCTCAACCCCCCTCTAAACATAGCAAGTCAAATCCTTTGGTGCATATGAAGTGCTCCCTTCAGAAGTCTCTCTGGTCTTTCTCAGGGTCTCCAGCAAATACTGAAAAATTATTGGATCCTTCACTGTTGGATCCTAAGACTCTTATACTGAATCCAAAGGCTTTGGCTTCTAAGACTTCTCTAATTACCATTAGTCCAAAAATGACTCCCTTTGATCCGAGGTCCTCAGATCTTAAACAGGGATCTACTTACTGGAGTGTTACTCTGGAGTATATAATAAAGCCAATATCACCTACTCTGCCTTTGACATTGCTTCAACCCCAAAGACCACTCAAGGCCTCCTTCCACTTCCTCCTCTAGGTCCTCCAGGAGCAGATGTGGATAGGATGATGCATAAAATTCTAAGAGCTCAGATCCAGATCGGGGTCTTGCCAACTTCATCCACTACTGGATACATAAATGGGCCAAAATCTTCTAAAGCTATTTTCTCTCCTTTTCCAATCCATCCTGTGGTTTTGGGGCCCCAGCATCAGTTATCCCTGAGAGGTCCACTGTCAGATCTGAAGAAAGCTTCTTCCTGTATTCCAACTATATCATTGAGTAGTTCTTCTCCAATACCATCAGATCAGAATGGGTCTCAGAGCTGAGGTGTCAGCATCAGGTCTGAGGGGATAGGCTCAGCCCAATGTTATCAGATCCATCCCTTCCCATCTGAGCCTCAGTCATGGAAAGTTTAGACTGGTTTCCATCCCTGACACATGGATATGAAGAAGGTCTAGTCCTGCCTTTTTTGAGAATTTCAGCAGCAAGGAGGTGGGTCGGCGTCTCTCCAGGTTTGTCTGCTTTCAAGGTGCTGGAAAGGGGTTGTTCTGTCCACAGAGATCTGCCCTCTCATGCCTCAGATCCTATCCCCTTTTTGACATCATTTCCTAGCTCTGTGTTGCTTAGGCCTATTATACAGGAACAGACAGAAACAATAAGTGTCCAGCCAGTTCCATTAGAGGAACTTCCCCTCTCTTCCAACACCTCACCTGAACATCCCACAGAGGAAGTACTTCAGAAGATGACTTGTAAAAGAAGACACATTAACTTCCCATTGTAGTCTCTCGTAGAAGATACAAATTTTGATGGACAAGAGGGTTCCCCCAGATCACCATCAGATGACACCTCCTTTGGAGATATTCTCGAGAACCTGAAACCAAAAGGTAGCTGGTCTTTACAAAAATCCCTCATGAGAAGAATCAGTGTTTTTGGAAGCTTTTAATCCTGGCCAATATACATCCTGTGTTACCACCACCCCCCACCCCAGTGACAAAATTATTGATTTTGTTGTCTGTCAGGCATGGAAGGAAACGGATAACATAGAACCCATTCTTAAAGGACCTGACAAGTTTTTGCCCCCTCCCAACTGACAGGCCCACACTGGAGCAAAGTGGTCCCAGTTGATGCTATTGTGGTGGCAGCAGCTACCAAGAAAGAGCTTGTGGAACAGAACCCCACTGTCCATCCACCTAATACAGAATCTAGAGCATTGGACAGGTTTGGAAAGTAAGTGCCTGCCTCAACTACATTTGCCCTGAGGTTACTAAATTACCTGGCACATTTTACTTGACTTCAATGAGATTTGACCAAATATCTTTCGAATACTCTCTCAGACTCCTTGTCTGCTGAGGATTTCAAATGGGCATCCTCTCAACTGGCCACATTTTTGTCCATATCTAAACTTTAATGAGGTTGACCTATCACACAGCTGAAGGTGCCTAATGAGCAGCCAGTTCAGGTATTGCCATAAGGAGACATACCTGGATGTGGCTTTGTGACTTTGCAGAACCATTTAAGAAGCCTTTTATTAATGCCCCATTTGATTGCACTTCCTTGTTTGGGACATCAGTAAAAGAGATGCTTACCCACAGTGATCAAGATGGAAAGACTCTGCTGTAGGAATCAAGTTTTCTACACCTCAATGAATTTTTTATAGGATGCAAAGAGACAGCAAGAAGATGTAGTTCTTGAAATCTCAGGCACCTTTCCAAGATCCACATGATGACAATTACTCCAGAGGAAGAAGAGGAAATTTCAAAGGTAGACATCACCCTAAAGGCAGAGGGGGTCTGAAGAGTCAGGGCTGTAGAGATTTTATTGTTCATATAGGCTCTTTCAGTGGTCCTGAAGTGCTGCCCACTGTCCAACTCTGGAGGCAGTCAGCAGTCATTTGGCTTTGCACTCAGATGCCTGCCCAAGTATAACACAAGATACATGGGTGCTAAGTATAATATCCAGGGGTTGCCACATATCTTTTTCCCCTTCTTCCATATTTCCAAAGGAAGAAACTTCTCGACAATCCACCCAGTTAGAGGAAGGCAGCAGCAGCATAAGAAATGCACAAACTGCTAGACAAAAAAGTCATCCAAAAGGTCCCGCCAGACTAGATAGGATTTGGAACTTATTCACACTTATTTTTAGAGGCAAAACAAACAAGAGACCATAGACCTATTTTTGAGTTAAGCAACTATATAAACAAAGCAAAGGTCTGAATGGTACTGTCCAGTCCATTCTACCCTTTCTACACATGGATGATTGGATGTGCTCTATAGATCTTCAGGAGGTGTACTATCATATAAATATAGTCCAGAACACATCTTCATTCTGGCTGAGAGCTAGTTATTCCCACTTCAGAGCACTACCCTTTGGACTCATGACAACCTCCAGGGTGTTTACCAAATGCATGGCAGTAGTAGTAGCTCACTTGAGACTAAAGGGATTCCAAGTGTTTCCATGCCTAAACAATTGGCTCCTCAGTGCCCCCTCCAAGCATCTACTTCTACAAGAATGGACTATTTGACCCACATTTGCAATTCTTTAGGCATAACTATAAATCATGCCAAACCAAACTTAACCCTAATCCAGAGCCTGGAGTGCATTGGTGTTCTTCTAGACATGAAAAAACAGATAGTGTCTTTACCACCTCATCATATCTCAATTATAAGGGGGTCAGGTCCATTTTGTCCTTGATTATTCTACTCCTCCAGCAAGGTCATTTCTGCAGGCATTAGGTTCCATGGCTACAGCCATTGTATTACTTCCTCTGGCATGCATCTTTATGAAAGTTCTACAATGTGCTTTAGCTGTACAATAGTCCATTTTGTATCAAACACTATCTTTTCAAGTCAGGGTCAACCAAGTTTGCAAAAACACATCCAATGGTGGGAACAATCAGATGATATAAGTCTAGGCAGACCCTTTCTTCTACCAGCCCCTATGGCCATATGGCCACAGTGACTATGGATGCTTCTCCTTTGGGATGGGAAGAATGGTCAAAAGCATGTGGTTTCCTCGAAGAGACCAAGTTGCATATTAATGTCCTAGAGATGACAGCATTCCTATTAGCATTGCAGGCATTTCAAGATGCTCTCCTTTGGGGACTATTACATTTTAGACCAACAACATGTCTGTAGTCTGGTACATCAACAAAAAGGAGGATCTCACTCTTATCCCCTTTGCAGAGAGGCATTGAGAGTGTGGGAATGGGCAATCTGATCAGATTATTTTTTAATTGTAAAACAAACTAAGCAGATCCATTTTGATGCCCCACAAGTGGTTTCTCAATCAGTCTGGCAGAGATGATCTTCCAGCATTGGTGCTAGTCTTGTTGCAACCTATTTCCCACTCCCCTCAACAAATGCAGCAGGTACTTAGCGCTGATCTCCCATTAGGGGAAATCACAGAGAGATGCTCTAGTTCATGCTTGGCTCTCAGTTCTCCTTTATGCTTGCTCTCCTCTTCCCTTGATTCCCAAATTTCTACAAAAAATAAGCAGGCTGATGAGCTCAATAATCCTCATTGCCCCTTCTGGCCTTGGCAAGTATGGTTCCCTTTCCAATGCTGTCATCTTTGTTATCCTCCATGGCTACTGGAGCCAACTTTTGATCTCCTGTCACACCCATCAGGGATCCAACATCCCAACATTCGAGTCCTAAGACTAACAACATGGTTTCTCCACTTCCAGTAGTAGTTAGCCCAGGTTTTCTTCTCCTGTAAGTGATACTATTTTGGCTTCTCAAAAATAATCTACCAAAAAAGTATACAGATGCAAGTGGAAAAGATTCTCCCTTTGGGATTTGAATAAAAGCATCATTCCTTTTTCTGCTCCATTCTCTATGATTCTCCAATTCTTGACAACTCTCTTCTCTTCAATTAAACTTCAACTGGCAGCTATCTCTAATTTTCTCAATGGGAACATACATCTTTCTCTGGCTTCAATTAAACTTGGTAAAGCATTCATGAAAGCAATAGTTCTTCTAAGTCCTCCAATAAAAGATCCTTTACCACCTTGGGATCTGACAGCAGTACTTCATGGCTTAATGCAGAAACCTTTTGAGCCTTCAGCTGGATCTGATATGAAGTTGCTATCTTGGAAAACAATTTTCTTGGTAGCCATCACATCTGCAACGAGAATATCTAAACTCCAGGTTGTGTCTTCAAAATCTCTTTATATACTTTTTCATTAGGAAAGGGTTTCCATGCGATCTAACCCTTCCTTTTTGCCAAAAGTTGTAAATACTATTTTTGTATATAATGAACCATCTTCTTCTATTCTCAACTACTGTAGCATTTGCTGTGTATGCCGTGTTGTATAACTTATGTTCTTTTGAAATTTGGAAAAATTGTATAAACTTTTATTATATTTATACTCTGCCATGTATATCAACTTAGTGACTTAATTTTCTGATTTTTTTTTTGCTTTGTAGTTTTTTGTATCCTTTGTAACCTATGGGAATTTTCCCTCAGTTGAAAATGGGTAACTGCCCAGTTTGACTATCCCTGTAAATAAACATCAAATAAATAAATGACTGAGTGAATGAATGAATAAATAAATAAATACTTGCATACATGCATACATACATACATACATACATACATAAAGAAATAAATAAATAAAGTGGCTTCATTAACCAATCCATCTACTTACCAGTTCTTTTTCCAAATGTTGCCAATAAAGAAGAGGACATGCTGCATCTTCTTGATGTGCACAGAAAATTATGTTATTGTCTTCAAAGGACAAGACAATTCAGAAAATCAGACTAACTCTCTGTTTCCTTTTCTCCAAAAAGACAAGGTTATCCAGTATCCAAAGTCACTCAAGCAAAGCAGATAACAGACTGTATTTCCTGGATTTATTCTCAGAAAGGCATGACAGTATCTAAACCTACCAAGGCTCATTCAGCCAGATCCATGATCACATCATCTGCTTTTTGGTCAAGAACATATATTGATGACATTTGTGCTGCAGCTATATAGCTCAGTGCTCAATCTTTTGTTACTGATTGCATATTGGATATTATTTCTAGAAAGAAAGTTGCCTTTGGTTCAGCGGTACTCTGGAATATCCCTCCATAAGGGTCACGAAAGATCAACATAGATGGTGACTCTGCCCCATACATTGAGGAAGAATGAAAAGGACAACATCAGATTTAAAAGTTATGTTCTTAACATAACTAGACATCACTATTGTCCATTTTCATTCTTCCTCAACTTCCCTCCCATCCATTACTATCCATCTTCCTGGAGAAACCTATCGGACTGTTTTGGAAACTACAGCTCCTGGTTTGAGCCCTATCTTTCATTCAAACTATTCCTGTCTCTGTTCTACTATGGGAATAGGGAAGCAAACTTGATCTGAGGATTTGGGGATGCAATAGAGCATTACGGATAGAGGGAGTAGCTCAAGAGCTGGAGCCTAAGTCTAAAAGGATTGGATCCAAGCACATACACTTATGAAAAATTAAAATGGACAACACAAATGCCTAGTTATGGAAAGAGCGTACTTTTTAATTAATGAGACAAACAAAGAATACACTTTTACTGCTTTTGAGACATTCTATCTTATTTTATTCTACAACAATTTCATTGTAGTGCATGGAGTGCTGTGATTACACTCCAAAATTGTGAAAAAGATAAACTTGCAACTCACTTCTGTAGTGTGACACCCAACGGTAACCTTACTTTTCCTTCACTTTCTCATCTGTTTCTGAATATCTTGCTTCATATTCTGTCTATAGAACTTTAAAAATATTTTTTGTAACTGACAGAATATGGAGCACATAAAACTCCATCCAGTAAAAAGAGCTGTGACTGGGTCTCACCATTCCTACCCAATTATTATGTGTTCTTGACATGGAGACTACAATCAAACTGTAGAACTACTATAAAAACAAAAAATAGCCTAGACTAGAAAGTATAAACAAGAATTTATTGTAACAGTAAGCACTTTCGTGGGCACACATACACCCACTTCTTCAGACTGTTCAACAAAACTGATATACCACATTTAAATAGTTATCAAAATAAGCACATGATGATCAGATGTTTAAAATGGTCCAATGGGACTTAGAAAACAATCAAACAACATATAATTAAAACACAGCTTATAAAAATGTTTAAATATAAATATAGTATAAAATCTGAAATTACCAAGAAACTGTATGTCCCTAAACTACATTAGCTTATACAAAATGTACATTCTAAAGTAAAAATAACATTCTAAAGATAAAAATACTATCTCATCAAATTTCCTAGTTTTGGAATGCAAGCTATTGAGCATGTATCATTTAACCCTAGGTATCTGAAGGCATCTAGTCTGAGCTGCCAATATAATTCTCGCTGATCAATATCTGTTGGCTCATTATAAGAGTTAACATTGTGCAGGAACTCAGAGCAAATCTGGGTATTGCAATGGAGATTCTTTACATTACTATAGAAGGCCTTGTGGTTGTCTTTACTATATGTTGCAATTCTCTTTTCATAGCTAGCTTTAGAGGATTTGATAAGGGATCTCAACTTTTTGTTGAGGATGATAAGGGAGTTTTTCCATTCTTGGGACTTCACGTTATTCTGCATCAGTTTCCTCCTTCTGTTATAGAGTTTGTTTATGGCAGGGGGCCACCAGATTGGCTTTCTTTTTTTGGAGGAGAGCATCTTGGTTCTACTGGGTATGGCAAGATCCATGCATTTGTCTATGTGCTCGTAAAGTGCATTAGTGTATGATTCGGCAGTCATTAACTATTCTCCATTTGCATGAGTGCCGTGATGTTAGCCACCATTAGTTTTAGGAGCCCAATGTTAGCTATGGAGAAGTTTTTCATGGTGGTTACCTTTGCAGCGGATGAGGGGGGTGAGAGGAATGTGGATTTCCAAGGTGAATAGTTTGTGGTCGAATCTAACCAGGGAAGAGTTGACTATTGGTGTAGAGCAATGATCGCCCATGTTAGAAATGACCAAGTCAAAGATGTTGCTACCTCTAGTGGGGGTAAGAATGAGCTGGTCCAGGGCATTGGAATTAATGAATTCCAGGAAACATTGGACAAGTGTATTGGTACATGAGAAGTTCTCTCAGCTAATTGTGGTGTTGTTGAAGTCACCCAGTATGAGAGTGTTAGGTTGGACCCTAATATTCTCCTGGGTGCTTAGGAACGTGGAGTGCGAGTCTTGGGACATGGTTGGGGACCTATAACAGGCTACAACCTGAATTGCTGTCTTGCCCATTGTTAGCTGCACCTGAAATATCTCTGATATGTTATGTTGGGCTATCAGTCTGGAAGTGTGTGCATCCTTCATGAATATGGAAACACCACCATCTTTGGAGTTTCGGTCCAAGTTCTGGGGCTGAAAGGTGTGAAATGAGTTATAGCCTGGTAGTGCAGGGGTGATTTCTGCTGCCTTGAACCAGGTCTCTGTTACAGCACAAAAGTTGATGTTCTCCATTTTAACGAGTGCTTCGAGTGCATGCATTTTGAGAGTTAGACTTCTAGCATTGAGCAGCATCACCCTTAGGTCGCATTTGTTAGTAGCTGTTACGGTGGTAATTTGGTCTTTGGAAGAGCACCTAAGAAGGCACTATAGGGGTGGAAAGAGCCTTGGCCAGTATCCAGAATCCAAGGGTGATAGATTAGCAGTGCGCAAACCAGCTAGTGGAGAGATATATAGATTCATAGGTTCATAGGTAGGTACTAGGCTATCAGCCCTGGGGTCTATATAAGCCTAGCCAAAAAAGTTCCCTGGCTTTTACCACCCAAGAAATTTATTTTCCTGTGCCCCTGTCTAGCAGAACCACAGAAGTGATCCCCAGGGTGAATTTCCTATTTCCCATCCAATTGTCGAGATTTTTCTTAAATAGGGCTAATGGGGATCTTTGCTTGACATGAATTGGAAGTCTCTGGGACAGAAATCTATCCCTCCAGCATGTTCTATTTATTGTAGTGGCAAAGTTTAGGTCCCTGGAGCATGTGGCTTGGAGGGATTGGGTTTTTTTAAGTGTAGCATGTCCAACTAATCTGGGTTTGACATGGCTTTGTATGGTATGCAGAGGTCACCTCTGAGTAGGCCATAAGAGATGGAGTAGAGCTGGAGTTTTTTGAGATGGTCTATGTATGGCATCTCTTTGAGGCCAGAAATCCTGAGGTATTTCTGTTGCCTTTCTATTTGTTGTAGATGTCTTGCGAGGTACATGCCAAATGGGGCATTGTACGCTATAGTGGGTCTGATGAGGGATGAGTAGACAGGAACAATGACCTCTTTTTTTCTGGAGGTGAACCCTTTGTGATGAGGTGTGCCACATAGAAGGCTTTCCTGACTACTGTGGCGATGTGATTATTAAAGGAGAGACTACTGTCCACCTGTGTCCCAAAGTCTACCATTACACTTTTGGTGTTTAGTAGGCTACCACATATGTGGCAGTTCATGAGTACAGCGTTTTTCCCAAAGGGGATGACAATGCACATCTTGGCATTGAGCTTGAGGCCATGACTTTGACACCGAGCATCAGTCTCAGTGAGGCCCCTTTGTAGAATGTCCACATCATTAGGTGATTCTATTATGGCACCTAGTTTGCAGTCATCTGCAAACCTCATTAGCCAAAGACCTACTGTATTAGCCTGGACTTCTGAGAAGTAAATGCCAAACAATAGAGGACCCAGAACTGATCCCTGTGGTACTCCACTTGACACTGGTCTGAAGTTGGATTTGCAGTGGGCTACTTTCACTGTGTGGGTTCTGTCAGTGAGCCAGTTGGCCACCCATTTTGTGACATAGGGATCTATGCCCAGTCTAGTGAGTTTATCTATAATTCCAGAGTGGAGGAATGGTGTCAAAAGCCTTGGCAAGGTCAAGATAGGCTGTGTGCACCACCTTACCCTCGTCCATGGCTTTGGTGACTGCTACAAAGAAGTCAATCAGGATTAGGAGACATGACCTGCCTTTTACAAACCCAAACTGACAGGGGTCCAGAATTTGGAGGTTACCTATGTCCTTGTTTATAAGCTCCAAGATGATACGTTCCATGGCCTTGCAGACTAGGCTCATCAGGCTAATGGGGCAGTAGTTCCCAGGGTCCATGGTGCCGCCCCCTTTGTGGAGTGGGATAACAGTTGCTGTGTGCCATTCAGTAGACACAAAACCTGAAGTGAGGCTATGATTGAACATGGTACTTAAGTGGGGTGCCAGTTCATTCTGTAGTTTGTGCAGAATGCAGTCTGGGATGTTGTCAGGTCCAATGGATGCCGTGTTTTTGGTTTTGGAGAGTACGGTCTTTATTTGTGCAACCATGATTACAGGGGATTTGCATTCTTCCAGTATAGTGATGGGCCATTTGGGGGATGAGGTGGGGGTAAAGATTGCACTGAACCTATCTGCCAGGATGATGGCAATATCAGTTGGTTCTGTATATCTAGTGCCATTGTGCTGTAGCTCAGAGCAGATCTGAGCGCCGGCATTGAGATTCTTGACATAACTGTAGAATGCTTTCTGGTTGTCTTTAGAATCATGGATGATTTTATTTTTATAACTAGCTTTGGATGATTTTATGTGGGATCTCAGCTTCTTACTGAGACTGACCAGGAATTTCCTGCAATCAGGGGATTTTACTCTTTTTTGTAACAACTTCTTCCTTCTGTTGTAGAGTTAGTTTATGGCAGGGGATCACCAGCAGTATTCTACACATCCATGTAGCCAAAGGGTTAGAGTGACAGCCTTATGTGCAATAGGTACAGGGTTGGAATACACAGATGGGCTATTAAGAAATTATTTTCCAAATACAAATTATGCCATTTATTTTTAAATCCTGATGTGCTGCACTCAGCTAAGCTCTGCTAAGGACTGCTAAGCCATGCCAAGCACTGCTTAAACAAGATCTGTTTTAGCACTGCTGGGCACTGCTTGACACCATGCACCTCTGCTTAGTTGGTTTGTGCATTGCTAAATGGTGCCAAGCACTGCTATGCATTGCCAGTTTAAGCACTGCTGAGCTGAGGTTAACTTGTTTGTCTGGTGCTAAGTTGAGCGTTGCATTTTTTAAAATTGCCCAGTGGTGTTAAAGGGTGAAAACAGTCTATATATTAAGCTCAGCAGGTGAGAATACAGCATAAATAGTTGGAGTCTGAACTGTGCAGGAACTATGGCAGGTGTTGGAGAGGGTGCACACTTTTGGGTGCAGAGGTGGAGCATTCTGGAATTCAGGGTCATTGTTGGACTCCTAGTGAAAACCCATGATGACTGACTGCTGCAGGAGCAGTTTCACTGCTCATAGTGCAAGGCAGTGGCCTGGGACTGGCAGGCACGTGATCTCACCAGTGCTACAGGTATCCCCTGCACAGGTGAGCAAGTATGTCACCACTACGATGACCTGAAGCATCAAAAGGGGGATCTTCTGGTCAGCTGGGTCTGAGAAGCTCGGGCTGGGAATGCCCCACCTAATATGAATGTTGGGTATACAGGTATGCATAACGGTGTGCTACTCTCCCTACACCTGTAGAGGAGAGACCTCACAATGTTGAGGCATAGTGGGGTTACCTAGCAAGGCTGCATCATGAGTGTGGTGAGTAGGGATATAACTTGCAATCTATAGTCATATGCACAGGAAAGAGTAAGGCATTAACTGCCAGTAGGTATATACTGTTTTGATTGTATTGCATTGAATGTGG
Source organism: Protopterus annectens (assembly GCF_019279795.1). Lineage (NCBI taxonomy): Eukaryota > Metazoa > Chordata > Ceratodontiformes > Protopteridae > Protopterus > Protopterus annectens. Next base: position 484,034,915 of record NC_056736.1, on the reverse strand, counting down.
TCATACACCTGGACTGCAATAAGTGACCACTGTCAAATGTATTGCAATAAGCAGTGAAGAGTAAAGCATTAACCTTGATAATGTTAATGAAATAAAGTTTCAGTTGCAATAGCTGTGGAATTGCAGCTGTAGTGCAACACCTGCAGTAGAACTACTGCTGTGCAATAAAAACATGAAACTATTGCAGTAACTGCATGAATGTACCAGTAGTAAATCTGTTTTGTACAATCTGTGTGTAAGTAGGGTTGTTCTGCATGACATCGAATATGACAACTGTTCTTGAAGAACAACACAAAACAGGACCAATCCCTGTCTTAAGGTATCTCTCATAGATTGTCGTACAATAACTGTAGAGTCACAGCTGTCTTACAACAAATGAGGTATAATACCTGTTCTGCAATAACACATGACACTATAGCAAGAACACTCACAGTATATTGTGTACATCAGGATTGTCTTGTGTTAACCATTGCATTTCAGCTGTATGCATTCAGACTCTAAAGTACGGTGCTGCAGGCAAGTATAACAGTGTAATTGCTGTAGACTGCATATATACTGCCCACAAATGTATGCAGATGTGATAGCCAACCCAATAAAGTGATATGGTGTCTACACTTCAAAGATATTTCTACCCACAAACAATATTGTGTGTACAGCTGCATTCAGTGTAGTAATGTATAGTTAACCTAGTATCTCTGCCATGCAGAAATTACATGCATGTGTGTCCAACTGTCAAAGCGGTCTACTATAAAAATGTATGACTATTACCACATCTTGTTTTGTTTCCAGGTGAGCTCTAGGCAAATGTCAGTCGACCATTAATCAGCAGTGATTCAGTAGCTCAGCTTGTTAAATGATCTGCATGATGTACATTTTGGCACACACAGACCAGGGTTCGAATCCAGTAGCATATAGTAATATATAGGACTGAATCAGGTATGTTATGATAAGATATTTTTCTCCACAGGAACTACAGGTAAATGGATGAGATAGCCCATATTATGGAGATATAATTGTGTGTAATGATGTCACAGACTGTTAAACTCATTACCAGCATGTGATAATAGTGCATAAACTGAAGGAAATAAGTACAACTGTCAGTAAAATTAAATAAGGAAGTAAAATGTGTAATGCTGGTCTGGCTGTATGCCTGGAGTAACTGTCAAATGTTGCTGCAGTCTATTAGGACATCTGATCTACATGCCTGTGATGTCACTGCTATTGGTATCTATCCATATGCCTGCCAAGCAAGGCATGATAGTTATTTACTCTCTGAACCATACATATAGATGTCTCTCAAGTGTCATGCTTCACAGAATGTAATTACTGTTGTATAATCCCACTGTCACTGATGTATCACTGCCAAAAGCAAAGTAACAGAACATCAGGCCACAGAACACCTTAGTAGTTATATAGGTCTGCTGATATGCAAGTCTGCTGTGTAGTTGTGTACCTGCAGGTGTTACTGTATGGCCATACTGTCCCATGTGGATAGCCTGAGAAGCATGTACATGCTAAATCAGCTACAGAGAGCCTATACACATAAAGAAAGGACAGATCTGTAGAGTAAATATTACTACTGTTGTCAAATATTTAGCCCACAATGGTATTAATGGACTGTATTTCTCTATCTCCTCCACCTCTTATCTTCATATATACCTATTATAGTTATTCATTGGTTATGGTTTCCTATTAAATTATGTTCTACAATAAACATTATTTTGGGCATGTATTTTATTATTGTTATGTATTACAATGGATGCATATTGACATACCTTGTTGAATTACCTACATTGTTGGCCTTATGCTGTAATGGTTACTGGCATGCTGTTCATACTGTCTGTTACTTTATGTATTGTTGTGTTCCCTGTAATATGCATTGAAAATTGATTAGGTTATTGCCAATGTTCTGACATGCTGTTATTGCTAACATAATGTTTTTTTTTCCTAGCTAACTTATACACATTGCTATTGACAGGGTAGGCAGGTTCCTGGTGATCCAGCTACTCCACCTCAGCCAGCCATGGCACAGGGTACCAGCATGTCTGGTACCCAGACTGGTGGTGCCTGCTCTACTGGCCATGCACCACCCTTGGGTGGAACCACCTCAGAGGATGGGGCAAATCCCCTCTGGGACTGGTGGCAGAGGGGCGATAGTCACCCAGGATCAACTACTAGCCATGGTGTGCAGGATTGCGCATAGTCATTATGAATAATACCTGTTCCGGATTGAGGGCAGAATTAGACTGGTGGGGCCTGAGGATCACAGTGCCCAGCCTCCAGTACAGCCGCCTTTGAGGCAGTGAAGGAGGATTGTTGACTGCCCATGGGTGGGGAGCTGAGTCATGCTGCCGCCATCTGGAGGCACATGCACCTCTGATTCCACAATACTCTCCCCATCCACAGTGTTTACCACCCTCATGTGTCACACACTGCCCCGGTATGCTGTCCTGTCTGTCTTGTCTGTCTGCAAATGCAACCTGTGCTACCCAACGTACCTCTCCACGTGTACCTATATCACTTCCCCAGCATTCCACTCTATCCTTAAAAAAAGGGAGGGGGCACCTGTCCCACAAAATATTGCACTATGCATAGCTCTCCATTTCATACACATTTCCACTGGACAAAACTAATGATTACATTAATTAATGAATGCATTTATGTTGCCCTCACTCCTTTGTCTGGGGTGTGAGGCTCCAAATTCCAAATTCTGTAAAACCTGCACAGCAGTTGTTGTACAAGAAACAGAATGCTATGGTCCTTTCCTACATCCATCCTGCACAACCTACCTGCCTTTCAGTATGTTTTCCCCTACTTTACTATCACCCCTTTTTCTTTTCTTTTTTTATATTTAGCACAGATCTGTGTGGAGCTAAGTAGTGCACTGCACAAACCTCAGTGGCGGCTGGTGACTTCAAATCAAAGGGGGGCTGCAGGAGACAGCTGAATGGGTGGGGTCAATGGGGAAGGGGTGTGGCCAACTATAAAGGGGAGGAGCTATGCTCAAAACCACAAAAACTAACTGTAATTAAATACGCTGCCCTGGGTGCCAAACCATCATTATGAGAGTCCAATTAAGACAAAAATAAGCGTAGAAGAATACAAATATTTCAATGCATTGGCTGCATGACAGCTTACTTAATATCTAGATGGAAACAAAAGGTTGTGAGGCATGAAAAAATAAATTACTTTTTAAATACATTACTGGAATGCCAGTCAAAATCAAGTATAAGAAAAACAAGCAGCACTCAACTCAAACCACTTCTCCTTGCACTGCAGTTCTAATTATAATTTATATTCAGCTTTATTAAAGTACCAAGTAACATGCTGAAAGTAGAAATCTCTGTGATGCCCCCACTTATAAAAATGTTTCTTATCCAAACAAGACCTGCTGCCTGACAACTATCTACTTGTTTCATAGGGAAAACCTGATCAAAGTAAAAAATGAAAAGCAAACAAGAAACAAGCTCAAGATACATTGCTTAAAGGATTACTGTACAGATTATGGACCACACATGATTGGCATTCTGTTTAGTTTACAGGTAAAGCCTGTAGAGATGACTGGAAGTCTCCAACAAGTGTGAGCTTTTTAAAAGAATGTAATCCTGTCCTTCAATACCAAATGCTTATACATTATCTAATTAAGTATTCTCTGCATGGCAACAACAGAAAGGCTTTCAATGTTGGCAATTCTTTAACAGTATGCTTATTAAAGCTTACTTGCATCTTACGATCTCAGACAAGCTTACCTTATGGTCATTAAAGCATTGCTACTTAAACACAGAGCAACAGGCACTTTGAGTAATAAGCATAAATCTGAGTAATAAGCATAAATCAACAGTACAAAAATATGACAGAAACCAGACCATTCTGCAAAATCAAGGACAGATGAAAAGCCACTGTAGTACTTGTGTCTACCTTGGATGGGGGGACACACTGCACATTTACACTGGATAACTACTCATTGCCTTGCTTATACACATCCAGAGTCACTACATGGGGGAGTGGGGTGCAACAAGTATGTCACAATTTGAAATGTCTCTGGCTGACTGGGATGGCCCTGACACATTTGTCATACCTCTCAACCTCAGAGCAAGAAATCTGGACAAAGCCATACACAGAAGTGGGACAAAGGCCCAAAAATAAGGACAATTTTTAAATATTGCTCTAATAAACTTAGAAAGATAATAGAATAGGTCTTGCATTAGTATGAATTTTCTGAAGGGTATAAAATCTGAAACTCAAATGTCTGTCATTATATTCTAACTTCAATCTTTAATGATTTGTCAGTAATTTGCCAAAACACACAATTTTATGAAAAATGGACCAAAAATGTGATGCAAAAATATGAACTAGCCACACAATACAGCTGGGAACCTGTCAAAGAAGGGACACTTTAATATTAGTACTGCTAACTTGAGCAGCTGACAAAATAAAATAATCTACATGCATTTCAAGTAATCTATAACTTTGATTATTATAATTATTTCTTAATTGTAAACCCTCCATGTTTTCTTCCAAAATTGCTATTTTGCAGAGAGATTATTAGGGGGAAGAGCAACATTGTGAGCCAAAATTGGGGACAGTTGAGAGGTTGGCTATGCCTAATTCTATAAAGTAATTTGCATGTACCTCTCAACCTGTTAATGCAGTAAATCTGAACAAGGCCAAATATATTGGGGGGACATCTAAACAGTACTAAAAATTGCTCTTGTATAAATTGAGACAGTTGATAGAATAACAGTTCTTACTTTAGCATGCATTTTTCTGAAGGTTATGAAGTCTGAAACTCAGTGTATCATTATTTAGTGACTTAATTTCTAAATGATTTGCCAGAAAACTACACATTTTATGAAGAACAAACCAAAAATAAGAAGCAAATATCTATTAATTCTTTGAAAATCTGGACAGTTGGGAGGTATAGTTCAGCTGGGCCTGTCTCAGTTTGCTGCCCTTCCCCCCTGACAAAATCATGGTTGAATGGAGCCTCTGCAGCCATTCCAATGATCCATTACTTGGCTATTTCACTCCATTTACCATAAACACTAATGTGCATACTGCTTTACTTCTATGATGAGTTGGACTTCATTTGAAAGTTGTATTTTGTATTTTACAGCACAAGCACTAAGACATCTGCTAAACAAAGCAATGCAGTCTCACAATGAGAAACAGACTTAGCATTAAAACTTCTCTGCCTTGAAACCCACATTCATTGAAACAGCATTGAAACCCACATTCAAAGAAAATACATTTTGCCAGTGGCAGATAAAGATTAATTTTGGTCTGTTTTCAAATCATAGGCCCCTTGCATATGAAACATACATGTGCTCTTTGATACACCTTCCTCATTGTACTAAATTTATATTCCTTGTACAATACAGTACAGTTCTAAGAGGGTGTTTTAAATTTGTTTTGAACATTTTTCCAGTAAGCAATGAAACAAAACACATGCACCCATAATGACAAAACTGCCCAGTTCAGAATATTTCCATCATAAAAGTCTACTCAGACTTCCACAGTCCACCATTATTAGTAAATATGCACAATTCTACAGTCCACCATTATCAGTAAATATGCACAATTCTACAGTCCACCATTATCAGTAAATATGCACAGTTCTACAGTCCATTATCAGTAAATATGCACAATTCTACAGTCCATTATCAGTAAATATGCACAATCTCTGAAGAAGTAAAAGTCATCTAAATAATTCCACATTAAAGAAATCTGTAACTAATGAAGAGGTTGCTGCTAGCAAACACCTTTATATTTCATGGTTTCATCGAAAAATAAAGTGTCTGTTGCCCCTCAGGAATAAATTGGCTATATTACATTGAAAATGATAAGCTAGTAATATTGCAAGAGGAAATGGATGACAAACTGATAGCAGACTCATAGTTAGTAAATTCACCAAGGAGAACATTCTCAGTACAGCAGCATCCACCCCTTGTGGGAGTAGAACCAACAGCCTTCTGCATTAAAAGCAAGTTCACAACCTGTTGTGCTATTAACAAGGTGAACTAACTGCACTTAAGCAACACTAAACTTCTGTTCCCCTGCAGCTCTCAGCTCCTTGTAAAATCTACTCAATACTCAACTGCATCTCAACTTCGCAGCACAAGAAAACTGGAAAAAGCCAAAATTTATTGGGGGGGAGGGTTAAAACCCCAAAAACCAGGGACACATTAAACATTGCTTGTATAATCTTGGAAAGTTGCTAGAATAAAATGCTGTTACCACCATACATTTTACTGCCAAGGTCCCTGTGCAAAACAGTCAGAGCAACATATCACTATGCCAAATCAGCTGCTTTGTGAAATAGAAATGCTGTGTTACCACCATACATTTTACTGCCAAGGTCCCTGTGCAAAACAGTCAGAGCAAAATACCACAAAGCCAAATCAGCTGCTTTGTAAAAGAGAGGAAGACTGAAACTTAAATGGCTATCATTTAATGAAATCAGTTCTCACCATAGCTCTCAACCTCTTAGTACAAAACACCTGGACAAACCCAGTAATGAGGGAATACAGCCCTTAAACATATTCAGTGAATTCAGTTCTTGCCATAGCTGTCAACCTTAGCACAAAAAAACTGGACAAAGCCAATAATGGGGGAATACAGTCCCAAATATAGGGACAAATTTCAAATATTCATCTTATAAACTTAGAAAATTGCTAGAATAAAAAGTTGTGTTACTATGTATTTTCTGAAGAACATGAAGTCTGAAATTCAAATGCCTGTCAATTTTACTTCTGACAGAATAAAAACAATTTTCATCAGAGGCCCAGGGAGAAATACTGCAGACATGTCTTTGTAAAATGGCAGGGCACCAGAGCAAATCCACACAAACACAGGGAGGAGATGCAGATTCCACACAGAAGGCACCCCAGCCAAGAATCAAACCAGAAAAACCTATAGCTGTGAGGCAACAATACTACCACTGCACCATCAAATATGTAAGGAATTAAAACATTCAGAAACCTGAAGTCTGAAATTCAAATGCCTGTCAATTGTATTTAACATTTGTTAATCAGGACAGTCTGACTTGGAACAAAAAAACAATTTTCAGCAGAGGCCCAGGAAGAAATAATGCAGACATGTCTTTGTAACATGGGAGGACACAAAAGCAAACCCACACAAACACAGGGAGAAGATACAGACCCCACAAAGAAGGCACCCCAGCCAAGAATCAAACCTGAGAACCTGCAGCTGTGAGGCAACAATGCTACCACTGCACCATCAGATATAAAGCATTGCAGCATTTACAAACCACAGATATTATGAGGAACAGATAAGATTAAATATGAGACAAAAATCTGCAATTTTTTTTACAAATGGTGGTGGGTAGGGAATTCAGGTCTTTAACACCTGCATACAAGGTACAGGGTTCAAGCCTGAGGTATTCCCTACCACACACACACCTGTAGTAGCAAACCACAAAAACTAAATATACTGCCCTGGGTGCCAAACCGTCATTATTAGAGTCCAATCAAGACAAAATGAAGAATAAAAATATTTCAATGCATTGGCTGCATGACAGCTTAATATCTAGATGGAAACAAAAAAGGTTGTGAGGCATGAAAAAATAAATTACTTTTTTAAAATACATTAATGGAATGCCAGTCAAAATCAAGTATAAGAAAAACAAGCAGCACTCAACTCAAACCACTTCTTGCACTGCAGTTCTAATTATAATTTATATTCAGCTTTATTAAAGTACAAAGTAACATGCTGAAAGTAGAAATCTCTGATGCCCCCACTTGTAAAACTGTTCCTTATCCAAAAAAAGACCTGCTGCCTGACATCTACTTGTTTCATGGTGAAAACATGAACAAAGTAAAAAATGAAAAGCAAACAAGAAATAAGCTCAAGATACATTGATTAAAAGGATTACTGTACAGGTTATGGACCACACGATTGGCATTCTGTTTACGGGTAAAGCCTGCAGAGATGACTGGAAGTCTCCAAGTGTAATGAGACTCTTAAAATAATGTAATCCTGTCCTTTATTACAAATACTGGCATATGCATTTCAATACCCAAGGCTTATACATTATCTAGTTAAGTATTCTCTACATGGCAACAGAAAGGCTTTCAATGTTGGCAATTCTTTAACAGTATGCTTATTAAAGCTTATTTGCATCTTGCAATCTCAGCCAAGATTACCTGATGGTCATTAAAGTATTGCTACTTAAACACAGAGCAACAGGCACTTTGAGTAATAAGCATAAATCAACAGTACAAAAATATGACAGAAACCAGACCATTCTGTAAAATCAAGGACAGATGAAAAGCCACTGTAGTACTTGTGTCTACCTTGGATGGGTGGGATTCTCTGCACATTTACACTGCATAACTACTCCTTGCCTTACTTCAACACATCCAGAGTCACTACATGGGGGAGTGGGGTGCAGCAAGTATGTCACAGTTTGAAATGTCTCTGGCTGACTTGTGATGGCCCTGACACATTTGTCATACCTCTCAACCTCAGAGCAAGAAATCTGGACAAAGCCATACAAAGAAATGGGACAAAGGCCCAAAAATAAGGGCAATTTTTAAAATATTGCTCTGATAAACTTAGAAAGATAATAGAGGTCTTGCATTAGTATGAATTTTCTGAATGGTATGAAATCTGAAACTCAAATGTCTGTCATTATTTTCTAACTTCAGTCTTTAATGATTTGTCACTAATTTGCCAAAAAAACACAATTTTATGAACAATGGACCAAAAATGTGATGTAAAAAATATAAAATAGCAACACAATACAGCTGGTAACCTGTCAAAGAAGGGCCACTTTAATATTAGTACTGCTAACTTGAGCAGCTGGCAAAATAAAAGAATCTACATGCATTTCTGAAATAAAAGTAATCTGATTATTAGTTATTTCTTAATTATAAACCCTCCACGTTTTCTTCCAAAATTGCTATTTTTGGATGGATCATTAGGGGAAGAGCAACATTTTGAGCCAAAATCAGGGACAGTTGAGAGGTTTGGCTATGCCTAATACCATAAAGCAATTTATTTGCATGTACCTCTCAACCTGTTAATGCAATAAATCTGGACAAGGCCAAATATATTGGGGGAACATATACACAGTACTAAAATTGCTCTTGTATAAACTGAGACAGTTGATAGAACAGGTCTTACTTTAGCATGCATTTTTATGAAGGTTATGAAGTCTGAAACTCAGTGTGTCATTATTTACTGACTTATTTCCTAAATGATTTGCCAGAAAACCACAAATTTTATGAGGAACAAACCAAAAATAAGAAGCAAAAAATCTATTCATTCTTTGAAAATCTGGACAGTTGGGAGGTATAGTTCAGCTGGGGCTGCCTAAGTTTGCCACCCTTCCCCCTCACAAAACCATGGTCGAATGGAGCCTACCTCTGCAGCCATTCCAATGATCCATTACTTGGCTATTTCACTCCATTTACCATGAACACTAATGTGCATACTGATTTACTTCTGTGATTATTTGAACTTCATTTGAAAGTTTTATTTTGCATTTTACAGCACAAACACTAAGACATCTGCTAAACAAACTTGGCATTAAAACTTCTCTGCCCTTGAAACTCACATTCATTGAAACAACATTGAAACCCACATTCAAAGAAAATACATTTTACCCATGGCAGATAAAGATTAATTCTGGGCTGTTTTCAAATCATAGGCCCCTTGCATATGAAACATACATGTGCTCTTTGATACATCTTCCTATTGCTTTGAATATTTTTCCAGTAAACAATGAAACAAAACACATGCACCAATGACAAAACTGCCCAACTCAGAACATTTCCATCATAAAAGTCTACTCAAACTTCTACAGTCCACTATTATCAGTAAATATGCACAATTCTACAGTCCACCATTATCAGTAAATATGCACAATCTCTGAAGTAGTAAAAAAGTCATCTAAATAATTCCACGTTAAATAAATCTATAATGAAGAGGTTGTTGCTAGCAATCACCTTTATATTTCATGGTTTCATCAAAAAATAAAGTGTCTGATAGCCATGAGGAATAAACTGCCTAAATTACATTAAAAATAAGCTAGTAATATTGCAATAGGAAATGGATGGCAAACTGATAACAGGCTCATAATTAGTATCTTAACTTTCAGTACGGCAGCATTCACCCCTTATGGGAGTAGAACCAGCAACCTTCTGCATCAAAAGCAAGTACACAACCTGTTGTGCTATTAGCAATGCAAGTGGACTTAGCATAATCAGCACTAAACTTCTCTTCCCATACAGCTCTCAGCTCCTTGTAGAATCTACTCAATACTCAACTGCATCTCAACTTCGCAGCACAAGAAATCTGTAAAAAGCCAAATTTATTGGGGTGGGACAAAAGGGCAAAAACCAGGGATACATTAAACATTGCTTGTATAATCTTGGAAAGCTGCTAGAATAAAATGCTATGTTACCACCATACATTTTACTGCCAAGGTCCCTGTGCAAAGAGTCAGAACAACATACCACTACGCCAAATCACCTGCTTTGTGAAAGAAAAATGCTGTGTTACCACCATACATTTTACTGCCAAGGTCCCTGTGCAAAACAGTCAGAGCAACATACCACTATGCTAAATCAGCTGCTTTGTGAAAGAGAGGAAGACTGAAACTTAAATGGCTATCATTTAATGAAATCAGTTCTCACCATAGCTGTCAACCTCTTAGCATAAAACACCTGGACAAACCCAGTAATGAGGGAATACAGCCCTCAAACATATTCAGTGAATTCAGTTCTGGCCATAGCTGTCAACCTTAGCAGAAAAAAACCTGGACAAAGCCAATAACAGGGTAATACAGTCCCAAAAATAAGGACAAATTTCAAATAGTCATCTTATAAACTTAGAAAATTGCTATAAAGGTTGTGTTACTATATATTTATTGCTAGAATAAAAAGTTGTTTTGCTATGTATTTTCTGAAGAATATTAAGTCTAAAATTCAAATGCATGTCAATTTTACTTCTAACGGAACAAAACAATTTTCAGCAGAGGCCCAGGGAGAAATACTGTAGACACATGTCTTTGTAATATGGCAGGACACCAGAGCAAATACACACAAACACAGAGATAAGATGCAGACTCCACACAGAAGGCACCCCAGCCAAGAATCAAACCAGAAAACCTATAGCTGTGAGGCAGCAATACTGCCACTGCACCATCAAATATGTAAGGAATTCAAACATTCAGAAATCTGAAGTCTGAAATTCAAATGCCTGTTAATTTTATTTGACATTTGTTAATCAGGACAGTCTGACTTGGAACAAAAAAACAATTTTCAGCAGAAGCCCAGGAAGAAATAACGCAGACATGTCTTTGTAACATGGGAGGACACAAACGCAAACCCACACAAGCACAGGGAGAAGATACAGACCCCGCAAAGAAGGAACCCCAGCCAAGAATCAAACCTGAGAATCTGCAGCTATGAAGCAACAATGCTACCACTGCACAATCAAATATCAAGCATTGCAGCATTTACAAACCACATATGTTATGAGGAACAGATCAGATCAAATATGAGGCCAAAATCTGAAATTACTTTACAGATGGTGGTGGGTAGGGAATTCAGGTATTTAACACCTGCATAGAAGGTACAGGATTCAAGCCTGAGGTATTCCCTACCACACCACCATGAGTCTATCCACCAGTATATTGCACCTGGGGCATTTTCACACACACACACACACACACACACACACACACACACACACACATCCAAACCACCTGTAGTAGATCTTGTCCTTCTCCACCATAAATCCAATCCAGTGAGTGAAACCACCATAAATAAATCCAAACCACCCTGATCCCTGCAAGTGAAAGCACCATACATAAATCCAAACCCCGCGCAAATCCAGACCAGACCCGCAAGATCTTGACCCCTGCCCGCAAAAAGACCCACAAGATCTTTCCCCGACGAGACTGCAGCAAATTCCAGACTGCTGATGTTGCAGTCCGACGCCGACTTGTTTTCCTAGCGAGTTCCAGGACAGACTATGCAGTTTAAAACTGCATAGACTTCTGGGAGCTCCATTCCTCATGTTTCCCAATCAGGACTGCTGCTGAGACAATCTGCACATGCTCCAGACTCTCAGCAGCAGTCCGGACTAGTGCGCATGCGTGAATTCCACGAATTTTAAACTTTTTTTTTCTTTTCATTTCTTTTTATTTTTATTTCTTATTTCTTTTATTGTACAGTTGAGGGGGATGCAGTATGGCAGTCCAATAGCATGGACCGCCCCTGACAAACCTGCTTAAAACTGCTTAAAAGTGCCTTAATCATTTTATGTTTTTCTCAGAGTGTTAGGCACATCTGCAAAAAAATCTCCCTTTCCACGTCTCAAACCCAGGGCCTTGTCAACTACAGCTCAATACATTAGCCCACTCAGCTCTGAATTAAAACAGGTGTTTCCAGCAACATATACTGATTTCCACTGACACATTGCAAAAGTACATATAATGGGAAAAATGGCAATGTACTTCAGACTGCCATACAGGTAGTACACCAGTACACAGTCAAATAAATAATAATGGATGTACGTGAGGCCTGGGATAGCAAGTATAGCTGTCAACTGTACAGACTGTTGGATAATGTCCATAGTTGGGCCTCCTAGTTTTGGGCCACTTTTCACAAAAACATAAGTGTCCGGTAAAGAAGCAGCAAATCATCAAAGATTGAGGTTTGAAAATCATGACAGAAATTTGACTGTCACACATTATACTCTTCAGAAAACACACACTACTGCAAATCCTGTTATTCTATCAACATTCTACATTTGTAAGAGCAATATGTCAAGATTGTCCCTAGTTTTTGGGCCTGTGTCCCACTTGTATGTATGGCTTTGTCCACAAGCCACAGTTCTTGCTCTAACAAGTTGAAAGGTATGATAGCAGGTAACCATCCCCTTTCATCAGCAACTTCTTTAAAAACACCTGCTAAGGCACCATTGGCAAAGTGCACATGTCTATAACTGGGACCCTGCTGCACAACAACAGTCTTTGACAGCCATGCACATACTAATGGATGCAAAAAATGTGTGCCAAATACACATGGTGCAGCACAGACTAAGCAGCAAAGTCTGTTAAATGTCTTGCATGCAGTAAATCTTGCCACCCACAGTCCTAGGTTCAAATACAGTGTACTGCACTTCAATTACATTCTTGGGAATACAGCAAATAATGACTGAGTCATGCAATTTTAACCCAAACAGGTTGATGCTACTGAATTAACTGCTACCCATGTTTTCATGTCAAAGGCATATAGGTAGGGCAACATTGCACATATTTGTATAGCCTACATGTCGCCAACTACTTTGTGACTGGCACTGTTACATAACAGATGTACTTTAAGCACATGCCTCGAGTGGACTGTAAAGGGTGTCCTCACCCTGGCTCTGTTGTAATGACAGAGCTGACACTGCTGGCTCAGTTATACATACAGTTTCATGTCCTCCAAAGTGTTCACACTCCCTCCATGTGTCCTAGGCTGCAGCAGCGGCTACTGCTTGCAACATATGCAGCTATATGTTAAGCTACCTGCTACAGACCTACCATACATCATAACCACCTATAACAAGGGATCCAGACAAAACCCCATACATAAAGGGGGGGGGGGGTTCAAAGGTCCAGAGACAGGGACATGTTTCACAGTTTGCACCTACAAATATAGTGAGCTGATAGAGTAGCAGCTACTGCAGCAATATGCATATTCTCATGGGTATTACGTTTTACACTCATATGTCTCTTCCCACTTACTGACCTAAACCCACAATATTTAACACTGAACTGCCAGTTAATCACAATGTCCTTTGGCAATGGCCAAACATAGCATTCAAAACTGTGGACATACCTCATAAATTTCAACAGTGGACAGTATTTGTACCTACTCTCTGTGATGCTGTACTCTCCACACCTTACTAATGTCCATTTCAAAGAGAAATAAAGTGGCCAAAGCCAAAATGAAGACCTTAAATATTACACTGTGGTGCCATGTCATTGGCCAATGAAAGTGCAACCCAGCTGCTTTAGATGCAATTAGCAAGTCTGAGTCACAGATTGTTGCACAGACTATTACTTGTTAATAAGCATTACCTACAAAAGGAAATCAACTGCCTATGAGAAACAGGTCTGTAAGTTGCTTTACCAAGGCAGACAGTGATTCAGCAAGATTTTTTCTTGAAGATTTATTCACAAAAGGATTATATCACTCTACCAGGTATGTAATACAAATCTCCATATAATGGGAGGATGAAGTAATGGAGAATAGGAATTACAATGGTAGGCCTGTAGGACATCTATGGGAATGACGATGGTGATACTCTGCTATCCAACAGCTGCAGGCATGCCTCACAGTTGTGCCTGCTGTGACTGAATTCACAGCTGTGGCCCTTTCCCTCTTTCCTACAATGGCCGGCTCCTGTACGAAAGCTTGTGAATTATGAGTTAGACATATGGACATTAACTAAGTGTGCACACAGCTGTAATACCATAGGGTGTACTGTCATTCAGCTCCTGTCAGTCTCTGAATGTCACACAGGAATAGTTCAGACATTGTAAAGGTGTCTCTGACTGTCCCTGATGTACTCTGGCTAGGTCACTGTTTTGTCAACATTTGTATCTCATCACTTGAGAGCTATGGCTAACATACCTGGCAACCTCCTACAGTAGGAATTCAGGTCATAGCAATTATAAGTGGGGGGACGCAGGCCCAACCTCAGAGACAGAGTGTACATATTGGTCATATAAAGTAAGAGTATGACTAGACAAACATATATTACTGTAGCATAAGTGTGTTCTGAGGGGTCTGGAGTGTGACAGGGAGAGTCTCTAGATTCTGACAATGACCATCACTTATCGGCCACCCATTTGCCAGACATCCACATATGTGCCAAAAGGGCCACATATATCAGACACATGTACACATTCTGCAAACATCTGTGTACTGGAGAGGTATGATGCCTAAAAGGAAGATATACTACAGCAGGTTTGCATTGCTGTCTGTCATTGTGACATACTGGTGTTGCTGCACTGTCCCCATATTCTTGTAATAACAAACACCTATTTGTCTGACAGTGGCTGTAAGACATTGTAGTGGGACTTTGCCCATAGATGACACACCACAGTAGACGGCATTGATGGGTGTGGAGACATATACAGCACACTCTGTCATAGCACACAGGGACATAAACAGTATTGCTGCTATGTTGGTGATAGCCACATACATAGTGCGTTGATAGACTGTGGGATATGATGTAGGAGGTAGCGGTGGATAGTGCAGGCCATTTTGGTTGTTTAGGGTCTGTACATAGTGGATATCCATGTATCTGGTCTTGTGATGTGTTCCCCTCTTGTTCTCTTTCAGGAAGCATGTATCGAAGGAGGCACCCAGATGCTGAAAACAATGTTATCCTGGATGGCCTCAGACTGCATCATAAGATTCTGTTGTCCAGGAGTCGCCATCATCATGAGCAATGTGCAGCACTGTGGGCTGACATTGCCTCAGCATTCAACCAAACAGGGCTACAGAGCAGAACCTACAATTAGGTCCAACACCAGGCAACAGAGATGGTCAATGCTGCATGGCAAAGGGGTACAGCTTTGGCCAGGGACTGTGCTGCCACCGGTAGAGGACCAGCAGCAGAATAACCACTCTCAGCCACAGAGGACTTCCTGGCAAACCTGTGATCAAACACCGGTTCCTAACTATCCATCTCCCCATACATCATGGAGGTGGGTGCCACAGCATCCACATCAGAGGAGCATCTAGGTAAGCTTCCCATGTTCATCACTGTTATACTGTATCAGTCATTGTGGCAGCCTCTGCATACCAGTACATGGCATTCCGGTCTATTCTGCATTGGGGGTATGGTTTTAATGCACAGTTGTGCACACATACTCAGAATGACAGCAATGTAGACAGTACCACATTAGCTACTGTACATGTTGATATACGCATATATTACCCTGTAACAATGCCACATTTGATACTGATGACAACACCTCTCCCTCACATTTCCATAGGTGCATCAGGTGTAGCCAGAATCCAAGGTCCTGTACCTGCTAAGTGTGATACTGTTGTCTTATGTATCATATATACCCTAAGAATGTTAAGGGCTGCCATTTTGCTCTAGTCACAACTGTTATGCTTAGCCAGAGTACAATACTTGTATGTTCCATTTTAGAGGGGTTAACTGAAGTGTCTTGAATGGGTAATCACAGTTGTGTATTTGCAGGAGCAGTAACACATCAGCCCTTATTATTGAGGAGGTCTATGCAGTCTGCTATACAGGCAGCAATCACTCACTGATGCCTGTTCACACACAATATAGAGATGGTACATACCTGAGGTAGTGATACTATAACAGGCATAGTATGCTCAAGATGGGTGCACTGTGTTCTAGGTATAGGTCTATCAGATGCACTGACATATTGCTTCTCTCAAAGGTGTATAGAACTGGCAACATTAACTGAACATAGCTGCAGTGCATGTTATAAAGGGCCTGTGTTGTCTGTGCATGTTGTAGTCTGTTTGTGTGTTGTGCATGGGAGCAGAAATAAGATGTGGTATGTGTAATGCAGTTGTGGCTCCTTGCCTGTGTGTGTGTGTGTGTGTGTGTGTGTGTGTGTGTGTGTGTGTGTGTGTGTGTGTGTGTGTGTGTATTACCATACATAATATTGCAGGTAGTAATGTACTTATTTTGTCTTCCTCAGCACAGCTGAACGTGGGGGATGGAGTGTTCCCTCTCACAGAGTGAGGTGAGTGTCTCATCAGACTGATGATAATGGTGGCCACACTGAGCCACAGGTGATGTTGGTGGCTGAATCTGTCCCATAGGCTCACATCCACCTCCTTCCCCATTGTTGCCACACACCGTCAGTATGTCCACACATACCCAGTCCCCTGAGGCCACAGATATTGGACAGTCAGAGTCTGGTGACATTGAACAGGAGTGTGTGGCAACTGTGGCAATAGTGAGTGTAGACACTGGCCATAGCCAGACAGCTGGTGAGGTCCAACACAGGCAGATTGAGAGGGGTGCTCGAAAGAGGACTGCTGCCCATCCACCACCTGTCACAGATGTCCCATCAAGGTTCACTCAATGCATGTGTTTGCCCATCATGGAGTCACAGACACACTTTGACTGCAACACCAGACAAATGCTTTGGATTATGGATGCAACACAGTCTGACATGTGTGACTACCTCCACCACATTGGTGATGCCATGAATCATTTCACTGATGTAGTGGACAGATGGTGGGCTGAGACATTGTCATTTGTTGACTGCACATTGTCTGTGTTGGAACATCTGATTGGAGTTGGGCATTGGACACATTGATGTAGGTCAGCAACACCATTTGCTGAAAGTCGATGTGGCCTTGCACACTCACGCTCATGGCAGTACCTTCAGCACTACAGAAGGGAGTGTGCTGTCCACACCACAACATGGCAGACCATGGGCACATAGTTCTGGGTGGTGAGCAGACACCAGTCACCATCAGCTACTAGCCGGAGATGGTGAACTGTCCACTCTGCCATGTACAGTCCACAGCTGTCCAACATACGTATGTGTAGGGCTAGCACTGGGCTTGACTGTGTACATGCACACACACAAACATCACTGTCACATGCAGGTCATCAACAGATACACACATAACACCTCTCCATGTCCCAGCTAGCCAGCACCCTTTCCTGACTCACACACATGCTGCCAACTGTTTGACACAGCATAGGCCTCTGGCACCCCAACACCACAGCCTGTGCACATGATGATACCTGTGCCACATCTCTGCCATCCATACCATCAATGCAGGGACATGCAAATATGTGGCTGATGCACTAGGTAACTATCTTACATTACGTGTAGTTTAGTAGTGTGGTAGCGTTATGCCATGACAGGTGCTGTATGCTGGCATGTGTCATGAGTATACATCAAACTTTGTGTACCTTTGTTGCATGCTGTTAGATTGAAAAGTAGTGTTGCAGAATGGCAGGTGTCTCACAGAACTGTGTGTGTTTCTGTTCCAGGGGTCTGAGTGGCTATGCTATGGAGATTTGGCAGCAATACAGAGGCACAGGGTGGCTTGACAGTACAGCAGACATATTTTTTATTTTACATTTGTTAATCGGGGGTGTCTGACTGAGCCGAAAAGGTCCTTTTTCAGCAGATACCCTAGGAGAAAATCTCCTCACAGAAAAATAATTACAGATACATTTAGATATTTAGACATGATCAGTATACACACAAATTACAATAGACATGTTTTTACAGTGGTATGTTACATATCAAATGTTACAGTGAAGAGAAGAAACAAGAAAAACATTAATTTAAAAATAAAGGTAATTAATAGATGTGTGGTGTACAGCTGACATTTAGAACATAGGTAGAATACATACATAGTACATAGGTACCTTACATACATTGTACATTAGCCAGTGTTTGTGAGTAAGAGTGAAAGCTGTTGTCAAGTACTCTAGGCTTAGTATGTGTACCTTATCCACTTTCACTAGCCTGGGGAGCAGTCATTGCACTGCCAACTTTGCTTGAGATGTTGCCTAATGAGGTTTTTAAAGGAGGCTATGGACGATGTGTTTTGTAGGCTAGTGGGGAGAGATTTCCATTTTGTAGCCACTCAACTACTATATAGTGTGTCTCCAAAGCAATCATAGCTGTTGGTGACTTCTAGTAGTAGTTTGCTTGATGATCTAAGAGACCTTATGGCTGAGTGATGTACTAGGTTTTTGAGGGCAGGACACTTATTGGGAAGGTAATACAGTGACAGAGGAGGTTGGGCAGTTCAAGCCAGTGGAGCTGGCTCAAAGCAGTACAGTGATGAGTTCTATATGAGCAATTTGTAGCAAAGTGGGCAATTCTGTTATAGTAGGCTTCCATTTTACTAAGTTCAGTTTTGTTGAGATTAGTCAGAATTGGAGATGCATAGAGTAGGGTGGATAGAAGCTGGGAGCGAGCAATGGCTGATCTTGTGTTGTTGGTAAGAAACGGTTTGATACAGTAGAGTGATCCCAGTTAGGCATTTACTTTTTTAATAGTTAAGTTGAGATGACTGTCAAATTTTAGGTGGGAGTCTATGGTTATTCCCAATAGCTTAGCTTGTGCCACTGGAGTGATTGGTGTAGCATTTGTGGAGTAGATAGTGAAATGACTATTATCAGTGTTTTTGTTAGAACTGGTTATAATCATAAGCTGAGTTTTCTTTGGATTAAGGATAAGTTGGGCTTGGTAACGTAGTTTTCAATGTCAGAGAATGCTACCTGAGTTGTTTGCAGAAGGGTGGGAATATTTTGTGCAACACAGATTAAGTAAGTATCGTCTGCATACTGAATGATAGACGCATGCTGTGTGGAGGTATGGAGGTTATTTGTGAAGATTGTGAACAATAGTAGTCCTATGATAGAACCCTGTGGGACTCCTATAGTTATGGGCAGCTGAGTAAAGAGAGAAGTTTCCCATTTCACAGTCTGGTACCTGTCAGATAAGTAGCTTTGGAAGCAGCTAAGAGTGGAATGTGATAGGTGATATTGGTTTAGTTTGTGTAGCAGGATTTGGTGTGAGACTGTGTGAAATGCTTTGGACATATCCAAAAAAAGAGTTGACACCTGCAGGCCTTTGTTTTTGAGATGGTTTATTGTGTCTGCGAACCAGAGGAGGGCTGTAGTGGTACTATGGGCAGGTCTGAAACCGTGTTGAGTAGGTGACAGGATGTTGTTGTCTAGGAGGTATATTAGCACCTGGGTATGGATGCATTTTTCTAGGATTTTGGCCAGGGGAGAGAATAGCAATGGGTCTATAGGTATTAAGTTCAGTAGAGGTCCCACCTTTATGTATGGGTGTAACAGGATATTTTCCAGAGTTTGGGAACATAGTTTTCAACAACTGATATTTTTATGAGAGTGGAGATTGTGATAGCAATAGCATCTGCTGTAAGTTTTAAGAAATAGCTGAGGAGTAGGTCGGCTGCTGTTGATGAGGTTTTTAGTTTGGAAAGCATGCTTTTGATTGAGGTGGTGGAAACTGTTTTGAGGGTAAAGCTTGTATTATTATTATTATTTGTGTTGGGGGGATAGTGAGGTTGGAACTGTCCTTTGATACTAAGGAAAGAATTGAGTTCATAAAGTGGGAGCTGAATTGTGTTTCGATGGGAAATTTAGTATCAGGGGTGGTTTGGTTTGGGGATAGCCTTTTGGGTAGGTTTTAGTATCTGGTTTACATTTTTCCAAAATTTTGGGAGGGTGTGTTGGTATTTAGTTTGTAATGTCATGTAGTAGGATTTTTGTGCCTGGCCTAATGCATTTTTTTGCATGGTTGCACAGTTCTTGCTACCTAATTAGGCTTTGTGTTTCTTTGTTTCTTTGATAGTAAAGCCAGGCAGTGTCTCTTTACATGTTTGGTTTCTTTACTGACATCAGCAAGGCTGTATACATGTGTGGTAACCTAGGTGCATATCTGCAGAACATTTTGTCAGGGACAATGGGGGCAGTCAGGGTAATCATGCCTGAATACCCTGTGACAAGGCCTGCTACCCTTGATACATGTCACATTGGTATTCTGTACATACAAATGTAGGTGGTGGCAGATAGCATTTATGCCTTGGTTGATGTGGGCTATTTAGGGTCTCTAGCTAGTGACAGGGCAGCAAAGTGCTTGAGAGTTGGACACCCATATGACCATATGTGTATTGCTGCATAGGAATATGTTTGTATACACACACAGAGTTGCCTTTATTGAGATTAGAACCCCTACCTATCTATTAACATACAATGCAGCACTAAGTACTTATTGCATATAATGTATTATAACCATTACGCAGAGATAGGCATGTGCACACTGCTGTGTGGGGATATATTTACACACACAGTTGCTGGTTGTGAGATTAGAACCCCTACCTATTTATTGCATGCACCACAGAGCTTATCTGTTCTGAGATTGTCAGTCAGTGCAGTTAAGGTGGATGACATCAGCAGGTGTTGACAGGGAAGCTAATGTTTAGGAGAACGCTAGTCACAGGGCCATAAAATGACTGACCATTGCACAGACATAAGCCAGATGGGCATATCTATACTGCTATAAAGGAAACATCTACACACACAACATGGCTGATTTGAGGTTAGAAGCCATACCTACCTACTATTGTATACTATAGCTCACAGTACTTATGGCATGCTCCATCTGTTACATCTGGTGTACATATGGCTGCAGCCACAGTACTTGTGGGCTAAGCAAAGTGGCCTGGTATTACACAGCACGTGTGGCCTGAAGAGGGAACCTGCTTTATGCTGTTATTGTATCAACTGTCCTACCAGTGGAGTACCTATTTATACCCCTCACAAGTCGGTACTCCAATGGTGCAGACTATGGGGGAAAATCAAATTGTAGGGTGTATGCATAATTTATAGTGGTCTGCTGCAGATACAGCCTGTATGATTGACTAATTATAATGCATTCCACCTGCCAGGTACATCACTGAGGGGTTTGAATAGCCCAGTGTAAGTGGAACAGGGGTTATTAGTAATTTATACATGATTAGCTTTCACAGACTATTTCCTTTTTTTTTCATTTTTAACAGCTTTCTCTGCTAAGCACAGTGGCACAGTGAGCAAACACACTCAAACCAGCTAAAATAAGTGCCCCTACGCTAAACAAAGCTTAGCAGCACTGGACACCCCCTGCTTAGCTGAGTGGCATGTCTCACAAATGGGTTCCACTTAAATCCAATCTGCTTAAACAGTAGTAACACACCCTCTTTTGATGTCAGCTAGCTCTCCTGTGGCACCAATATGGTTCTGGGCTACACGGAATTTTATCTGCGGGCAAGGTAACCCATTTTTGATATTCAGTAACCCCAGCTCATTTGCATACAAATCAGTGCATGCAACTTAGATACTACATTATTCCAGGGCCTGCCTCCTTAGCAACCACAGAAATATACCATTGTACTTACTCCATGTGAGACCCTATAATGCATTATTCTCACATGTATTATTTTCCATTTTTACACTTTTCAATATATATATGTATATATATATATATATATATATATATATATATATATATATATATATATATATACTTTTTTTGCATAACAGCATGTTCGCACATTCTGCGAGATGTGCAAACATGATATCAGTATTAAAAAAAAATATTAAATTATTTTGCATTACTTTTTGGACAGACAGGGCATAGTTTTGCACATATCTGTGCCTACTATGCAATTTCTGACCTTCTAAATCAGCTTTTACAGCCACTGTTCAATTTCTATTTTCTTATACACAGAAATTTTCCACATACACTTCGGGCACCAACATGAGGTCTGCAAGACTGCCTATCTGCTTGCTGGATTGCTCCAGCACCCTCATTTGCATTCAGTTAACCAGCTTATGAGGTGATTTGTATGCCATGGACACTTCCATGTTTGCACACTCGTGCATGCCCCTCTGCTCTGTTTACTGGATCGCGCAGCTGCTTACATTCATGTAAGCTCCATGCCATTATGCCTACACAATAAATCACTCCATGTAGGCTTTATTGAATTACCCCTAAATTCTATCCAGACTACAAAATATATCTAGTTATTGTCAACAATGATGATTTTTTTTATTGTTACTGTGATAAAAAGTAAAACAAATAAAATGACGTTACTCTTAAATACAGAGTAACTACCCCAACACAGAGATTATAATTCTTGTCCAACAAATGGTAAAAACAAGGGGATTTTCTCACTGCCAAATTTTACTTAGTTACTGTAAATATAATTTTTATTGTGTCTATTCTGAAAACTGGCCATAATTCCAGAAAGATTTGCTCAGACAACATAACATAAATAAATAAAATACAAGGTAAGCACATTGCTCCTAACAAGCCAAGCCTGTCACAAGATGCATGCAGTCAGATAGGCACATACATACATGCACATACACACATTCACCAAACAGCAAATTGGAAGATGATAGTTCATCTTTGAGGTATTCATTGGAAACCAGAACACCTGCAGGGCATGCAAACACCACACAGAAGGATCCACAGCCAAGATCTCATCTACAGACAAGCACTGAGAGTATGCAATGCTGCATAGGTTCATAGGTAGGTACTAGGCTATCAGCCCTGGGGCCTATATAAGCCTAGACAAAAAGGTTCCCTGGCTTTTGCCACCCAAGAAAATAATTTTCCTGTACCCCTGTTAAGCAGTGCCGCAGAAGTGATCCTTGGGGTGAATTTTCTATTTCCCATCCAGTCGTTATGATTTTTCTTAAAGAGGGCTAATGAGGAGCTTTGCTTGATATGAATGAATAGTTTGTTCTGGAGTATGGGAAGTCTCTGAGAGAGGAATCTATCCCTCTAACATGTTCTGTTTATTGTGGTGACAAGGTTTAGGTCCCTGGCATATGTGATACAGAAAGACTGGGATTTCTTTAAGTGTAGCATGTCCAACAGCTCTGGGTTTGACATAGCTTTGTATGTTAAGCAGAGATCGCCTCTAATAGGTGATATGGGAGCTGGAATTTTTTGAGACGGTCTGTGTATGATATCTGTTTGAGGCCAGTAATCCTCTTAGTGAGGCATTTCTGTGGCCTTTCCAATTGTTATAGGTGTCTTGTGAGATACATGCCAAGCGGGGCATTGTACTCTATAATGGGTCTAATGAGGGATGAGTAGAGAGGAACAATGACCTCCTTTTTTTCTTCCTTTTTTCTAGAGGAGAAACCTTTTGTAATGAGATGTGCCACATAGAAGGATTTCTTGACTACTGTGGCGACATTTATTTATTTTTATTTTACATTTGTTGACCGGGCTAGTCCAACTGGATATATGTCCGTTTTCAGTAGAGGCCCGGGGAGAAAAGCTCCATCAGTTGTACACTTTTACAAAAAGGCATAAATGGTTACATAAGAAAGATAGGAAATAAAAACAATAATATAATCAGATAAAAAAATACATTGGCATAAAAGTTCACATGACAACATAGCAGGTTAACCAGATAATATAAAAATAAAGTTTTTAACAAGGGTAATGGAAGAGAAGAGTTGGCATTAGTCAGGATTAGTGCAGGAGCAAAGCCAGTGTTTATTGAGATAAATCTTTAGTTGAAATTTGAAAAGTTGGAAAGAGGTTAAAGAAGTGATATCAGAGGGTAGTTTATTCCATGTTTTTCCAACAGAGTTGGAGAATAAACTGGCCTGCATTATTATTAGGTTTGGTAATATTAATCAGAAGTTTATTTGAGGAACGTAGTTGTTGCAGGTTGTTGTATGGAGAAATAAGGCTAGTAAGTGTTGGTGTGTTGGTTGGCTGATATAGAATCTTATAAGCAATTAAGATCTGTTGAAGTACAAGTTGGTTAGGAAGTTCAATCCAGCCTAGTTCTTTTAGGTTCAAGCAGTGATGAGTTCTAAAAGGAGATCCAATAGCGAATCAAGCTATGTTGTGATAGGATGTTTCTAGTTTCTTCATGTTGTTTTTGGAAAGATTAGTGTAAATGGGAAGCATAGAGAAGAGTGGAGATTAGGTGAGATCTAGCAATGGTGGACCTAGCTGTGGGTGTTAGGAAAGGTTTGATTCTGTAAAGGGATCCTATTTTTTTATTAACTAATTTTATGGTGTTGTTGATGTGAGAGTCAAAGTTGAGGTTATTATCAATAGTTATCCCTAATAGTTTTGTGGTCAATTCAGGAGAGATGAGTGTTCCGTCAGTGGATGTAAGAGTAAAGTAAGGTGGAGTAGATTTAGTAGGTGAAAAAAGTAATAGTTTTGTTTTCTTGGGGTTGAGGAGTAGACAGCGGTAAGAGAACCATTGTTCTAAAGCACTGAAAGCTTTTGAGTAAGTGACTGGAGTTCTGTATGAGAGTTAGCAGAGCAGATTATAGTTGAGTCGTCTGCATATTGTATACAGGTAGTATATGGGATAGCAGATTGAAGGTCATTAATAAAGATAGAAAATAGCAAAGGGCCTAGGATAGAGCCTTGAGGTACACCTAAGGAGATAGGTAGAAGATTAGAAAGTGAGTTTTTCCAAAGTACTGCCTGCTGACGATTTTCTAGGTAAGATGCAAACCAGGACAAGGCAAGATGATCAAGAGCCAGTGATTGTAGGATATGTAGTAAAAGTTTATGATTCACCATATCAAAAGCTTTGGATAGGTCGATGAAGACAGAGGAAGATAGATAGTTATTGTTACGGTTAGTGTTAATGGAGTTAGTGAAGGAGAGTAAAGCAGTAGTGGTACTGTGTGAGGGTCTGAAACCATGCTGACAGTTAGAAAGTAAGTTGTTGTTGAGAAGGTGATTTAGTATTTGTTTGTGAATACATTTTTCCATGATTTTTGCGATTGGTGAGAGGAGAGCTATTGGACGAAGTTAGAGAAATCATTAGAGTTTCCTCCTTTATGTAGTGGGATGATATGAGATATTTTACAGATAGAAAGGAAGAGTGCTTGCTTTATAGATATATTGATCAGGATGGAAATAGGCTAGGCTAAGGCTTTGTCACCTATCTGTAAGAATTCTGCAGGCAGTTTGTCTGCAGAGAGTGGTGGGTTTTAACTTTAGGAGCAATGATGTGATAAAGGAGGTAGAGACTGGTTGTAATTGGAGTGTAGGAGGTGGATTTAATGTGGATGGAGGAAGATTTGAGGTATCAGGAGATAGATGACTAGCTAGTGTTTGGATAGTGTTTGTGAAGAATGAGTTAAAGTCATTTGCTGTTTTTAGGGTTTTCTGGGTTAGAGTCCTGGGGATTAGGTGTAATGGGTGACCTGGAGACAGAAGATTATTAATACTGGCCCAGAATTTTTTAGGTTCCTTATTCGTGATGTTCTGCAGCTGAAGGTAATAGTTTTTTTTGTCGGTCAGGATAGCTTTTTAGTGCTGTTTCTAAGCTCTCTAAATTTTGACGATCAGTTTGATTTTAGTGGTGCGCCATTTTGACCATGATTTATTTCTAATAATGATTTTATGCCTAGTATTATTAGTTAGCCAGGGTGCTACTTTTGATTTGGTTCTGATGGTGCGAGTTGGGGCATGTTGGTCTAGAATTGATAAGAATGTAGAGTTAAAGTAATCTACTGCTTCATTAAGGGAAGATATTTCAATGAGGACCAATTACAATATGTTAGATGAGCTAGAAAATGTTCTGAGTTAAAAGTCTTTTTGTTCTTAGTGTTCTAAGTGTGGCAGGTAAGGTTAGGTTGATTTTGTGTCTAATGACATAAGTTAAAGAATGGTCACTTAGATCATCTGGAAGGGTACCGGACTGGTAGGTTTGTTGGGAGTATTAATCAGAATCCAGTCTAGAATAGATTCATGGTTGTTGGATTTATCAGTTCTGGTTGGACAGTTAATGAGTTGAGAGAAGCCATATAGGTTTATGTGGGATGTAGGGTTTATACTATTAAATGAATTCCAATCAATGTTAAAGTCACCTAGAACTACTGTTTCTTGTGGGAGGTTGTTTGACAGCAAGCTCAGGATGCATTCTAGAGTGTTAGTGTTATTTCCTGGGGGGAGATATACACAAATTATGTTAATAGCTTTATTAGGGTTGATTTGAAGTTTTGAGCTGATTACTTCTGCATTATTGTCCTGAGTAAGGTTAAGATTTATAATACTAATTTGTAGTTGTGCTTTGTACAGAATTGCTACGCCACCTCCTTTTGGTTTTACGGTCCAGTCTAAAGATATTATACCGGGAGGGTAATTTCATTATCCTTAATGGTAGGTTTTAGCCAAGTTTCTGATAAACATAAGATATCAAAATGGTGAACATCTAAAAGGGCATGGAGTTGAGAGATCTTGTTACAAATGCTACGTATATTAAGATGAGCTATGGTGAGAGAGTTGGTATAAGTGTTTGATGATATAGGAGAATCTTTGTCTTGTTTAATATAACTATTAGTGTTTGTGCTATTTGGGCCAGGGTTAGGGTGAATGTCCCCATCTAATAGTGATTGAAACAATAAGAAATATTGGAGCTGGGACTGTTTATGTAGGATTTCAATATATTTTTTATTTCTTTGTTTACTTAGCTTAGGGTAAGCAAGTTTGTGGTGTTTGGTAGATATGTAGTTAGGTATGGTAGGAAGATTTAATGTGGTTAGTGTAGAAGGTGAGTTAGGTGTAGAGGTATGCTTAGAGGAAGCACAAGAGTAGAGGGGAGTGGGTGTTCATAGGAGGTTAGGAGATGAGTAATCACAAGAGGAGGTAAGAGTGTTAAACAGATTGTTATTTGAAAGTATATTGGGAGAGATAATGTCCACATAGTGTAGGTTAGGGAAACCAATAGAGATAAAGGAAAATAGAAGGAAGAAGAAAGGAAAGTAGTGAAAAAGACTTTAAGAGGTAGTGTGGAGGAGGGTTCTGAGAAAGTTGGGTGTGGTATGAGATAAGAGGGAGGGTTGGTAAAGAGGATTATACCTGATTGGGTAGGGGTGTGTCAATCTGAGGTATAAAAGTAGGACCACTGGGGTGGGAATTGGGGGCAGGGTAGGGAGCGGAGTGAGCCCGTGGGCTTAACGGAGGAAAGCCCAGAGAAGGAGAAAGAGTGGTGAAAAACAATCAGAAGAGAGAGAGCAGAAGGTAAGTTTACTGAGATGTGTAGTAGGTGGAAAGATAGTCTGAGAAGTACAGTTATGGGTATGGATTAGGAGGGATTACAGTTGGATAGGATAGTAGGTTGTGAAGGATTGAGATGGGTGTTAGCTAAGTGGAAGACAAAATGTGGATAGGCAGTCAAATGAGAGATAGTAAGGGAGAGGGTTGCAGAAGAGGTGCAATGGAGCAAGGTAGGTGAGGCGAGGAGGAGAGTGGCGGAGTAAAAGAGACAGTAGGAAGATTGTGGAGTGCCAGTTGGTGGGCAGTTAGGGAAAAGCAACACAGTCGTAGTATCAGTAAGAGGGAGGCAGCTGAAAGGCAGTTATCTAGAATGAAACACAGTCTTAGTATCAGTAATAAGGAGGAAGCTGACAGTGAGATAGTGAAGTATAGAAATAGATAGGGAGGGAGGGTTGTTCACAGGACACCAAAGGGTGGGTAGGGGAGTATTGGCTGCAGGCTAACCTGGCAGGGAGGCACACTGCGACCTACCAATAGGTATCTACTACCTGAAGTATTACAAGGTTAGGAGTAACACATACTTCCAGGACAAGTTCCTTGCTGGGAGGCGGAGGTGGTTTTAAAAGGTGAAAGAAAGTCCTTAGTTGAGGCTTCTGTATTGTGGCCTTCAAGTAGGGATCAAAATTCAGTAGGGTAGAGCAGGATGGGCTGGATCACAAGCTGGAATATGCAAAGGAGAAAGTAAAACAAAATTATGTAACTAGGTGAAATGTTATGTAGAAGGCAGACAAGAGACAAGTGTGCATTAGCTTACAGTAATAACAGTACTAGATAATATATAGGTAGAAAGCAGAGATGAAAGAATGTTAGATTATATCACAATATGATAACTTATATCAGATACAAGTTATAGCAACATGATATTAAACTAGTGATATCACAAGCTAGCAATTAATAAGTAGGATAATGCAGTATAGTGAGACTAAGACAAAAACTCTACCAAGTTCAAATGCATCACAAAAACAGGTTATCCACAGTTAACATCCAAAGTATACTTTTTAGGTTGCACAGGTTTGCTAAGTAAAGTTAGATATAGTAGCACAAAGGACGTAGGGGTCTATCAACACGTAAAACAGGAGTTAGGAAAATAAAAAGCCTCACAGAGCAGTTTACAGGGACAGCAAGTAGAACCTAAGTGACTGAGCAGTAATCAATACAAACTAATTGGTTACAGTAGCATTGAAACTAGATTTAGCATCAGCTCAGTTTTGTGGGTGAGACCTGTAGATAAAATCTATTACTTATAATGTATCAGCTGTGCGTATTGCACTACCGTAAACCTTGCTCATAACAGCTGAGAGAAGGCTCCACTAGCAGAACGCTCTTTAAATTCAGCGTTCGCATCCAGTGAGCAAAAGTGGCTAGACTACAAAAAATAAGCGTAGCAATGATACAACTAGGTAGAGTAGGTAAGAAAGACTAGCTCCAAATTGCTAAATAAGGACCCCATAATGCTATCGCTCTTCTCTCGTTCAGTCAGCTACAGTAGCCAGTGAGCTATACTTTGCAAATGGCAACAAAATATCCACCATAACTCGTAAATACTAGCGTATTACACAGTTATACAGGCAACAAAGTAATTCACAATAACTAGTAATGCACAATGAAGGCAGGAAACTAGCTACCAAATGCTTCTTTAAGGCTCCGCAATACTAGCGCACTATGCAGTCAGCATTTTTAGCCGATAAGCTAGATAACCCAGATCAATAGTTAAAGTTACATTATCAAGACAACATGAAATAAAAATAAGAAAAGCAACTACAAAGGCTGAGAGTTAACTCCGCAAGCAGAGCACTCTATGTTATCAGCATCTACAGCCGGTGAGTAAGATCAGGCAAAGCGAAAGTAAAAAATGTAAAAAAACAGCTGTGAGATAGTCACCACGTGCAAACGCTAAGCTGAGATAGGCGTTTCTAGCTGTTGATGAAAACATACAAACTACACATAACAAAGCACACTACAATACAGTACTGCAATAGTTAAAGTCTCATTATCAAGACGGCTTAACAATAAAAGTAACAAAAGCAGGCTCCAATGGCTAAGTGTAAGCTCCGCACGCAGAGCGCTCTATGTTTTCAGCATCTGCAGCCGGTGAGCGAGGTTGGGCAAAACGAAAGTAAGAAAAAGAGAAAGCAGCTGTGAGATAGTCACCACGTGTAAACGCTAAGCTGAGATAGGCGTTTCTGGTGAATAAAACATATGCACTACACATTAACAAAGCACACTAAACCTTAACAACAGCAGGAGGTGAAAAACAAACTTTATATTCTGTAGACTGAGTTCCAGCATAAATTCATAAATAGATACACTTACCGTAGGACACAGCGAAACGCCAAGAGCCAGGGAATGCACAGCAGCCAACTGGGGGTTAGAGGAGTAAAGATGGCGCCTACCTGAAGGAGGTGGCTATATAGAGTAGGGGGAAATTAGGCAAGGGGAAGGGGTGGCAGGGTAGAAAAGGAAGGAGATTACAGACTGAGTCCAGCTACAGAGTGAAAGGCTACAAGAGAGGCATTCGTGGTGGAAAAGGTAACAGAATGTAGTGAACCCTAGTAGAGTTAGGAAACCAGGAATCAGAGGAGGGAATAGCAAGTTCAGAGGAAGGGAATGGGTGAGAGGTGAAGAAACAAGAGCCCAGAGAAGGAGAAAGAGTGGTGAAAAACAATCAGAAAAGAGAGAGAGCAGAAGGTAAGTTTACTGAGATGTGTAGTAGGTGGAAAGAAAGTCTGAGAAGTACAGTTATGGGTATGGATATGGAGGGATTACAGTTGGATAGGATAGTAGGTTGTGTGAAGGATTGAGATGGGTGTTAGCTAAGTGGAAGACAAAATGTGGATAGGCAGTCAAATGAGAGATAGTAAGGGAGAGGGTTGCAGAAGAGGTGCAATGGAGCAAGGTAGGTGAGACGAGGAGGAGAGTGGCGGGAGTAAAAGAGACAGTAGGAAGATTGTGGAGTGCCAGTTGGTGGGCAGTTAGGGAAAAAGCAACACAGTCGTAGTATCAGTAAGAGGGAGGCAGCTGAAAGGCAGTTATCTAGAATGAAACACAGTCTTAGTATCAGTAATAAGGAGGAAGCTGACAGTGAGATAGTGAAGTATAGAAATAGATAGGGAGGGAGGGTTGTTCACAGGACACCAAAGGGTGGGTAGGGGAGTATTGGCTGCAGGCTAACCTGGCAGGGAGGCACACTGCGACCTACCAATAGGTATCTACTACCTGAAGTATTACAAGGTTAGGAGTAACACATACTTCCAGGACAAGTTCCTTGCTGGGAAACGAAGGTAGTTTTAAAACTTGAAAGAAAGTCCTTAGTTGAGGCTTCTGTATTGTGGCCTTCAAGTAGGGATCAAAATTCAGTAGGGTAGAGCAGGATGGGCTGGATCACAAGCTGGAATATGCAAAGGAGAAAGTAAAACAAAATTATGTAACTAGGTGAAATGTTATGTAGAAGGCAGACAAGAGACAAGTGTGCATTAGCTTACAGTAATAACAGTACTAGATAATATATAGGTAGAAAGCAGAGATGAAAGAATGTTAGATTATATCACAATATGATAACTTATATCAGATACAAGTTATAGCAACATGATATTAAACTAGTGATATCACAAGCTAGCAATTAATAAGTAGGATAATGCAGTATAGTGAGACTAAGACAAAAACTCTACCAAGTTCAAATGCATCACAAAACAGGTTATCCACAGTTAACATCCAAAGTATACTTTTTAGGTTGCACAGGTTTGCTAAGTAAAGTTAGATATAGTAGCACAAAGGACGTAGGGGTCTATCAACACGTAAAACAGGAGTTAGGAAAATAAAAGCCTCACAGAGCAGTTTACAGGGACAGCAAGTAGAACCTAAGTGACTGAGCAGTAATCAATACAAACTAATTGGTTACAGTAGCATTGAAACTAGATTTAGCATCAGCTCAGTTTTGTGGGTGAGACCTGTAGATAAAATCTATTACTTATAATGTATCAGCTGTGCGTATTGCACTACCGTAAACCTTGCTCATAACAGCTGAGAGAAGGCTCCACTAGCAGAACGCTCTTTAAATTCAGCGTCGCATCCAGTGAGCAAAAGTGGCTAGACTACAAAAATAAGCGTAGCAATGATACAACTAGGTAGAGTAGGTAAGAAAGACTAGCTCCAAATTGCTAAATAAGGACCCCATAATGCTATCGCTCTTCTCTGCTCAGTCAGCTACAGTAGCCAGTGAGCTATACTTTGCAAATGGCAACAAAATATCCACCATAACTCGTAAATACTAGCGTATTACACAGTTATACAGGCAACAAAGTAATTCACAATAACTAGTAATGCACAATGAAGGCAGGAAACTAGCTACCAAATGCTTCTTTAAGGCTCCGCAATACTAGCGCACTATGCAGTCAGCATTTTTAGCCGATAAGCTAGATAACCCAGATCAATAGTTAAAGTTACATTATCAAGACAACATGAAATAAAAATAAGAAAAGCAACTACAAAGGCTGAGAGTTAACTCCAAGCAGAGCACTCTATGTTATCAGCATCTACAGCCGGTGAGTAAGATCAGGCAAAGCGAAAGTAAAAAATGTAAAAAAACAGCTGTGAGATAGTCACCACGTGCAAACGCTAAGCTGAGATAGGCGTTTCTAGCTGTTGATGAAAACATACAAACTACACATAACAAAGCACACTACAATACAGTACTGCAATAGTTAAAGTCTCATTATCAAGACGGCTTAACAATAAAAGTAACAAAAGCAGGCTCCAATGGCTAAGTGTAAGCTCCGCACGCAGAGCATCTGCAGCCGGTGAGCGAGGTTGGGCAAAACAAAAGTAAGAAAAAGAGAAAGCAGCTGTGAGATAGTCACCACGTGTAAACGCTAAGCTGAGATAGGCGTTTCTGGTGAATAAAACATATGCACTACACATTAACAAAGCACACTACACCTTAACAACAGCAGGAGGTGAAAAACAAACTTTACATTCTGTAGACTGAGTTCCAGCATAAATTCATAAATAGATACACTTACCGTAGGACACAGCGAAACGCCAAGAGCCAGGGAATGCACAGCAGCCAACTGGGGGTTAGAGGAGTAAAGATGGCGCCTACCTGAAGGAGGTGGCTATATAGAGTAGGGGCGGAAATTAGGCAAGGGGGGGAAGGGGTGGCAGGGTAGAAAAGGAAGGAGATTACAGACTGAGTCCAGCTACAGAGTGAAAGGCTACAAGAGAGGCATTCGTGGTGGAAAAGGTAACAGAATGTAGTGAACCCTAGTAGAGTTAGGAAACCAGGAATCAGAGGAGGGAATAGCAAGTTCAGAGGAAGGGAATGGGTGAGAGGTGAAGAAACAAGAGCCCAGAGAAGGAGAAAGAGTGGTGAAAAAACAATCAGAAAAGAGAGAGAGCAGAAGGTAAGTTTACTGAGATGTGTAGTAGGTGGAAAGAAAGTCTGAGAAGTACAGTTATGGGTATGGATATGGAGGGATTACAGTTGGATAGGATAGTAGGTTGTGTGAAGGATTGAGATGGGTGTTAGCTAAGTGGAAGACAAAATGTGGATAGGCAGTCAAATGAGAGATAGTAAGGGAGAGGGTTGCAGAAGAGGTGCAATGGAGCAAGGTAGGTGAGACGAGGAGGAGAGTGGCGGGAGTAAAAGAGACAGTAGGAAGATTGTGGAGTGCCAGTTGGTGGGCAGTTAGGGAAAAAGCAACACAGTCGTAGTATCAGTAAGAGGGAGGCAGCTGAAAGGCAGTTATCTAGAATGAAACACAGTCTTAGTATCAGTAATAAGGAGGAAGCTGACAGTGAGATAGTGAAGTATAGAAATAGATAGGGAGGGGAGGGTTGTTCACAGGACACCAAAAGGGTGGGTAGGGGAGTATTGGCTGCAGGCTAACCTGGCAGGGAGGCACACTGCGACCTACCAATAGGTATCTACTACCTGAAGTATTACAAGGTTAGGAGTAACACATACTTCCAGGACAAGTTCCTTGCTGGGAAACGAAGGTAGTTTTAAAACTTGAAAGAAAGTCCTTAGTTGAGGCTTCTGTATTGTGGCCTTCAAGTAGGGATCAAAATTCAGTAGGGTAGAGCAGGATGGGCTGGATCACAAGTTCCAGGACAAGTTCCTTGCTGGGAAACGAAGGTAGTTTTAAAACTTGAAAGAAAGTCCTTAGTTGAGGCTTCTGTATTGTGGCCTTCAAGTAGGGATCAAAATTCAGTAGGGTAGAGCAGGATGGGCTGGATCACAAGTTCCAGGACAAGTTCCTTGCTGGGAAACGAAGGTAGTTTTAAAACTTGAAAGAAAGTCCTTAGTTGAGGCTTCTGTATTGTGGCCTTCAAGTAGGGATCAAAATTCAGTAGGGTAGAGCAGGATGGGCTGGATCACAAGCGTAGGACACAGCGAAACGCCAAGAGCCAGGGAATGCACAGCAGCCAACTGGGGGTTAGAGGAGTAAAGATGGCGCCTCTAACATGATGTGAGAGTACGCCAATGATCATTTCTTTTCATGCATATCCTGCCCATTCAACCAAAGATAGACTCTCACTATCTATAATGTCGTACTTTTTTTAGAGTATGAGGAAACGTAAAACAAAATAAGGCTGTATTAATCATAAATAGACTACAATACCCCCACCACACATACACAGATTGTAACACAATTAACGATTGCTAAAATAAGAGGAATTTCACCATTGTTCTTGTCAAATTTTACCCAGTAAGTATAAATATCACATTGTGTCTAGCCTGACAGATGGGCATAACTCTAGAGATATTTGACAGGCAACAAAAAAATAAATAAGTAACATGCATACATACTAAAGGTACATTTTACTTGATATAATCACTATATCCAGTTCATTCCAGACTTTAACAGATGAGGTGACTGACAAAGCTCTCATTGAATACAGCCGTTGTTTAACCATATACTGGTGAACTGCAAAAGTCGTATCAGGTTGCTTTTTAGTAATGTTTAGATTTAAACAAAATGCTGCCTGTGAGTCAATGGAAACATATGGATAGATAGTTGTTAAAGTTAGTATGAAACTGGTTGAACATATGCTTATGACTGCAGTCTTTTGCTGTCTCACTTTCTCAGAACTGTATATTTCTCCTTCATCAAGAAATGGAGTTTTATTGCCTGTTTTCTTTGTTCTCAGCAAATGTGATCACTCAGATACGTCTTATCTCTGCTGGATCAAAATCATTTAAACTGAAGCAATGTCAAAAGAAAGCATGTCAGTGCAAGACAACCGTCAACCACAAGGCTATCAGTGATATCTGTAAGACTCATCAAGTATATAACAAGTGCATCACCATCTTAAAGTCTTACCAGGAGAAGCAGAAACGTATACTGTAGGATTCCCCTATATCCTTTCTAATAACTTTCCATATATTTCTACTGTTCAAGATATGCAAACATTCTTAAAAGTAGGAGTTAGAATCAGGAAGAGGAATTATAAATATTATAAGTACAGATACACATTGGCAAGTTTATAATACAGCCGTTTTATACCACACTCCATCCTTGAATATTTAAGGGACAACACAGCAAGTAACAGATCATGTGAGAAATGTAGTATTTAATAAGTAAACAATTAAAATGCATAAGAAAATGATGAGACGTAGTAACATCAATGTTTGCTGTAGTGAGTATATTAGTGTGACGAGGGCTTTTGGCTTTTACCCTTAAGAATTGTGGATACAAATGGATTCATTTTGATTGCATTATTTTTCTAGTCTCAGAAAATGTGCTGTGTTGTAGTAGTTGCTTATAATTATATCAGCTGAGTTTTAGCTATTTTGCTTTAAGGATTAACTTTTGGGTACATACCAAATTTAATCAGTGGGAAGGCTTCTCATAGGGCAGTCAAAAAAGGGCCGTGCAATGACTTTTATTCTTGCTGGGAAAACTGTGACAAAGGCATCTTTAAGATGATTGACTTTTTTTTAAGTAATTTCATCTGTCTTTAAACAATAAGGCGTGTTTTTAGCAAACTTTATTAAAACTGTGAAGAAACACAGCATATACAACAGTGAAGAAGCAGAACTGCATTTTGTTTTGTAGGATACTAAATGAAGCATTTGCTTTGGTTATCAATACTATTATAAATGAAATAGAGATGACAACAGGAATGATAGTGTTTAATAACAGAATTGATCTCATGGACGCCAGAACCTTAGCCAGTGCCAGAAGCTTTCTTTCAAAGGAAGAAATATTAAAGCTGTGCTGACTAATCCACAACATGGTGAGAGCTAACAAGTAATGCATTCCCTATAAGAGAGAAAAAAACTGCAATGGGTTGTTTGTGTTTGTGTGGAACGTCAATTTAAATGATTCTTTAAATGTCCCCATGTGAGTGAAGTCTGGGTGAGTCAACAAATCAATGAATACTTTTCTCTGACTACTTAACATATTTCATATTATAATTAAAATAGCAGTAGTAAGTGATAGATAAAAGACATATCATGGCTAAAATGATGTTTGATTTTAGATAAAGTTGTACCCCATAGAGAATTAACTAATTAAAAAAGCCACAGTTAAGTTTGAGATGTAATATCACAATAAAAAGGAAATTACACACTTTCGTTAAAAAACTCCACCTCCAAATTTTTCAATAGAAGATTTGAAATCCAGAGGCAGTAAAGCATGTTTTTTGAAAAACAATTAATCAAGCCACATTCCACACATGATATAAGTAAAACCAGGATTTTGATAAAGCATACATATTGGTGCATATATCTGAGCTATTGACATGGAAAATAAACATAAAAGATAAAGAGAAATACAGCGGTGTAGTCACTTTTGAGATGTTAACTTTTACATGTGTACAAGCCTTGATTTCAGTTTTTTCCTGATCGTGAAGCATGGTCATCTTTCTCTTTTATTTAGAAATCTAATTTAAATTAGAAACATTCAATATATTTTTAGCTACACTCACAAAATCATTTCAACCTTTGTTGGTTGGTATTTTCTGATTGCAAGATGTGATATTGAGTCTCCTCTATAAGGTCAACTCTATAGCTTTGAAAACTGGCTGTCATTCCTGTGGGATTTTTATATTGTTAAATAAAAGCCATCTGCTGTATTTGTCTTTGTCTCAGTCAATCGAACAGCATTAACCTTTGAAAGCTTGACATTGGAAATGGTACCATATTACCTGGAGTTTGACTCCTTATGGTAGGAAATTAATCTTAACAGCAAAAATGAAGATCTTTACATCTCATGACCCAAGTTCAAGTCCTAGTACAATTATTATTTTGTATATGTATAAATATTTATATATATATATATATATATATATATATATATATATATATATATGTGTGTGTGTGTGTGTGTGTGTGTGTGTGTGTGTGTGTGTGTGTAGAAGGATATATGTGTGTACATGCATGTTATATATATATATATATATATATATATATATATATATATGTATGTATATGTATATATATATATATATATATATATATATATATATATATATATATATATATATATATATATATATATATATATATATATATATATATATATATATATATACATACATATATATATATATACATATATATATATATATATATATGTATATATATATATATATGTATGTATATGTATATGTGTATGTATATATAGATATATATATATATATATATATATATAGAGAGAGAGAGAGAGTGAGAGAAAGAGGAGTAGAGTGATGCAGAAGTTTGATGACAATCACTGTTTGTGTTTCTCATTTTGTATCTTCCTGGAGTTTCTGCAGCTACATAACCTGCATATCTTTACTATGTCCATTTTCATTTTGTGTGTGTGTGTGTGTGTGTGTGTGTGTGTGTGTGTGTGTGTGTGTGTGTGTGTGTGTGTGTGTGTGTTTGTATGTCTGTGTGTGAGGTGCTTTGAATGAACCTTTTCTGCCATAGCATATGTAATATAAAATGTAATTATGTACTCATAATGACAATATCAGAGTGCATAGTAACTGGATCATGTTAAAAGCTATATAAAGTGATACTAAGCAAAGGCAGGTTGACAATGAGAACTGTACTCAGTGGCCAAAGTTTGAAAGTGATAAACAGGGAATAGAATATGATATAGTGCAGTAATGTGAAACAGTTAACATGTTCAAATTATAGTTTTATTGCTTGCAAGTGCTCAGACTAAATCAAACAGAGTTGTAGAGGAAGGATTTCCATTTGTTTTTTTTTAATCAGAGGTGTGTATTCAGGTTGCTGTAGAGAATTCAAAAATATGGCATTGTTAATATATTTCATGACAGCTGGAAGCAGGTGAAGGACCCAAGAAAAGAATGATGTAAGCTCTGCACTGACGTTAATTTTGGATCACCAGATAGGGCTGAAGGTCAGGCACTGTGGATTGAAAAACTGATTTAAAAACAGAGTGTGGATCATGTATGTAACCTTTTTTTATGGAGCTCTTCAGCTGTTGCAATGAAGATAATATTTGTAGCATGTTACCTCTTATCTCATAAAGCCTTTCATATGTGCCTCTGTATACTTCATAATAGTTACTTGCAACATAATTAGACCCTACATGACTGTACTGAGTTTGAGTGACCCACATCACTCATATAATGCCTTTTTATGGGAAAAAAATTCTGCATTCCAAATGCCACTCTGAATTTCTCCAGTAAAGGGTGTATAGAAAGGGCAACAAGTCTTCATTTGCTCGACACCTAGTCCCGGTCTGTTGTTGCTAGCTGTAATTCAGGATTTTTTCCTAAGTGAACAGGAACTGAGAAGTGAGAACTGAATTTGTATTCCCCCACTATTAGCTTTGTCTAGGTTTTTTGTGCTAAGAGGTTGAGAGCTATGGTGAGAAGTGAGAAATGAATTCACTAAATGATAGCCATTAACTTTCAGTCTTTCTGTTTTTCAAAAAACTGATGATTTGGTATAGTGGTATGTTGCTCTGACTGTAGTGTATAGGGTCCTGGGTTCAAGACTTGCCAGTGAAATGCATGGTGGTAACACAATATTGTATTCTAGCGTATTTCCAAAATTATACAAGCAATGTTTAAAATGTGTATCTGGTAAGTCCCCAGCCACCACCACTTGTGAGCTTTATCCAGGTTTTTTTGTGTTAAGAGTTGAGAGCTATGGTGAGAAGTGAGAACAGAATTTGTATTCTGCCATTATTGGCTTTGTTTGTCCAGGTTTTTTGTGCAAAGAGGTTGAGAGCTATGGTGAGAAGTGAGAACTGTATTCACTAAAAGACTCCCCAGCTACTGTACATGACTACAGAGAGTTAGATTATGAAAACATATGCAAAATGGCATGGGTAGGAACTTTAGAGGTCTCTTATCATTTACAAAGAGTCTGGGTCTTAGATAAATCTGCTTTCCACAGTTAACTCTCCCCCACTTGTGCATGATGCTGCCCCAGCACTGCTATGGTCCATTTCAGAGTCACCCCCGCCCAGTCACATTCAAGACATAAATTCTAAGTCTATGAAATTGTTAAATGATGTGCCAGGATATAAGAGAACAATTGAGACATGCTGTCTTTCATCTTTTGGCTAAATAGACAAGCAGAATCATGCTGCTCTTTCTATTGTACCTGGAATATTTATGTATATGCTAAACGTGCAAAAAGAAGTAATTTCATGAAAGTATATACATAAAAAAAATAAATAATATGTTAGTCTCTAGACCACTGGTATTAATCTCACTTTATCCATTAAAAGTGTGCTAAGTGAACTGAAACTGCCATTATTTTATTCTGTTTGTACGACTGTCCTCAGCAGGAGAAAGGAACTGTAGAAGAGATAATTATGTTTAGTAAAAGAAAAGACACCCATCCATCCTCAACCCTTTTTCCTATTTATGCACATGGGGTCAGGACATCACTTCAACAGTGGCAATCTTCTAGAGTCAAGGTTCATGCTACAGTGTGGATAGCCTTAACACAGTTGTTCTTCCACACCACACACTTACACACACACTCATAGCTGTGGCCAATTTAGAATGTGCAGTCCACCTACCACATGTCTTTAGAATGTAGGAGGAAAAATGAGCGTCTGGGGAACATGCACTAGAACATAGATAGGACATGCAGACTACACAAAGAAGGTGTCGAATTAGGCCTACCACAAGGATACTTAATGGATTTTGACTCTAAATCCCCAAACTCTCACTGGGAAGGATACAGAGAAAAAAAACAGATGAAATGTAAAAGTTATTATACAGCAGAAGATTATTCTTGTGCAATGGAAGAAATTGCGATGTATTGAAATTGCAAGACGTGAAAGGAACGTGAACCAAGAGGAATGAGGATACATCAGAATTCTTAAGTCACTTGCCTCAGAAATTACAGAAGCATGAAATCTGCTAATTTCTTGCACGGGATAAAACATCACTTTAAGAGAAATACCGGCAGGTAAAAAGGTGCACATAACATGGGGAAATCCACATTTTATGATTTAACATTACAGTGAACCTTCCTAAAGACCAAAGTTCACCTCCCACAACCTTTACTTGCATACACTACAAAAAAGCCATTCTTAGAAATGCAACTTTTGTTTGATGAATCTGACCCAGTTAAGACATCTGCAGGGACTGGTCTATTCAGTCATCTTGCCTTTTGACATCTCTGTTTCTTCATATTAAAAGGTCATCTGATACATGAAATGCACTTTTTTACACCAAATTCCCCTAAATTTAAGTTTGCAAATTAACAGACTCTTCTCAGGCCATTTTTAGGCAACAGCCAAGCCACAAGGCAATGGTAAATGCTGCATATAACCAGCAAGTTTTCTGGAAGGGAAGAATAAACTGAAAGACCTGGAAACACATACACACACACACACACACACACACACACACACACACACACACACACACACACACACACACACACACACACACCCTTTATCACAAACTCCCCAAGTACTCTCTTACACAGCCACTATTCCCAACGATCTGCCTAAGCATTTGACCCCCTTGATTGTACTGCACTCTACCCTCATAACCTCTTAGCATTTTACAAAAAAAACCTTCTATGTGATACACCTCATATCATTTTTAAGGCATCCCACTCAAAGTTCCCAAGTCTACTTGTATGTCACAAAAGCAGATTTAAGTGCAGCTGCTGTACTACTTTGTCACCTTTACTTTTCACTGAAGTCTAGGAAAAGAATTCTATAGAGTGCCACTCCCAAAATTAGATACATACTACTGCAAAAATAAGTTGGTCATTCCTAACACTGGGATCCAAACAATCCTGCATTCATCAAATCTTCACTCTTTACCAATATGGAGGTCTCAACTGAGTAGACATGCCCTTTTCTATCAAATTTAAAACAGAGCAGAGTATCTTAGTATACTATTAGCCTCCTCACTCATACCTGAGCGTGAAATGGATGAAGCTGCAATTTGCTGACCAGTTTTTATCAGGGAACTAACAGTGATTCAAAGTTTTTTGCCTTTTCATGT
This sequence comes from Protopterus annectens, assembly GCF_019279795.1. Lineage (NCBI taxonomy): Eukaryota > Metazoa > Chordata > Ceratodontiformes > Protopteridae > Protopterus > Protopterus annectens. The sequence continues at coordinate 483,993,841 of NC_056736.1, read as the reverse complement.
TTCTCTGTGTTTGTGTGACTACAAACATAAAATATAAATGAACCCTGGTATATTGGGTGATTTCTCCCGCAAGGCTTTAAAAGTGTCTGATTTCTCCCACAAGGCTTGCAAAATCTATTTTTGTATTTATTTGTGTATTGCGCACTCTGTTCATTTCAAGCTAGAACTAGTTGTTTTGTCTAGACTGCTGACTAGGTGCAATTGCACCCCAGTGGCAGGGGTGTGCAGTTAGAACTCATTTGATTGAAGGTTGCTGGAACGGGGCTCAGTTTGTGACTTTTTATATTGGTTAAATTGTTTAAATCAGTTTGCTCTCATTTGCTACATAAGTGAATCAAAGCCATCTGCCAATCTCTGCAAAACTTAAGTAGAATTTTTCACTCTATATTGCACTTTTAAACTGCATTGTTACCATATCACTATTTATTTAAATGTTTTTTTTTTTCTGAAATTGTTGCTCTTTGTTTGCTGTATCATAGACTAGATTTAGGCCTGCCGAATCTAGTTCTGTTTGTATAAATTGAGCACTAAACAAACCATCTTTTGTTGGAGATGGTTCACCTGCATCCTAGTAGTGGGACAGTGCAGTTAGAACTCATCTGATTGAAGGTTGCTGGAACAGGGCTTAGTGTTGAGCTTCATTATTGGTTAATTTATTTAAATCAGTCTGTGCCTGTTTGCTACACAGCACCGTATCTGTGCATCATGCACTGCCACACAGCAGTGGGTACTGTCGGTGGTTATAAATGCAGGCACTTTTGCCTGAAAATTTTCTTTTAGTACTCTGCTGGGGCTCCATTGGTAACTTCTTGTAATTGTCTGTTACTGACAGGTGATACATTTAGTGAAGCTGCTGAGGTACCAACACAGATCACATTTTTTGTCCACTACTCCTGTCCTCTGCTTTATCTGTTCCTTCCTGTCCACTCCCTGTTTTCTGACCGCATCAACTTACCTAGCATTATGGACAGACAATTTCCCACAGTTTGTCCAGCCAGCCTAGTCGACACGGGCATCTTGAGGCAATATAGCAATTACATCATCTACACTGACAACCCACTGCTTCTTCTAGTCCAGACAAATTCATTATGCGAGAAATGCATCTATATCAAGAACCTGGAATCCAGGCTCTCTCACGCACCAGTCAGTCCATCTGATACTAAGCAGGTTGTCAGCATGCACACCTCACCTCCTCCACCTACTAATCCAACAACACATAAACCTATATATATGGAGGTCCTTACAAGAAGCTTACCTAAACATCATAGACCTCCCAAACACAAACAAAAGCATGCTTCACATAATGCACCTTCTACAGAACATAGTACACATAATATATCCCACACCAGTGTCTCATCAATGAAGACCCTAAGGCATTACACAAAAACAAACATCTTAGTCATAGGAGACTCAATTGTGAGACACAGATGTCCCTTTCACTGGGTTAGATAAGGAAAAGGTTACAGGAAGCTGTCTGTCAGGTGCCAGGATCCACCACATCACACACGCACTCAAGTCTCTCAACAACAGGCATTGCTATGACTCAGTCATAGTCCATGTTGGTGTGAATGACTTGAGACTTACCTCACTGGACTATATGAAGAGAGACATGACTGAGCTCTCAGATTATGTGTTGCAGGCAGGTATGTCCCTAGTCTTAAGCAGCATGCTACCTTTGCCTAGGATGATACCTCAGTCATCATCATCATCGTCATCAGTCCCCCTTTTCCCATTTTCTACATGGGGTCAGGGAATCATGTTAACTGTCACCATCTCTCTAGATTTATTGCCATACACCCATCTTCTCTGATACTCATGCCTGACTGTTGCAGATCTTTTTGTCACACAATCCATCCACCTCTTTGCTGGATGTCCTTCTTTCTTCTTACCTTCTTCCTGCCTGTTCCAAATCTTCTTTACAAAATTGTATTCCGCTTTTCTGCACATGTGTCTAAAAGTCCATAATCTGTTCTCTTCGATCTTTTCTGCAATTGGAGCTACTTTGGCTTCCGCTCTTATATCCCCATTTCTTCATCTATTCCACAGAGTACATCCTACCACCCTTTTCAGGCACTTCATTTCCATCACCTCTAACCTCTTCCTCTGATCTGCTTCTACTGCCCATATTTCTGTAACATACAGTAGTATTGGTTGCACCACTGTCTTGTACACTTTACTTTTCAGCTTTGTTGGTATTCTTCTGTCATCGACTACACCTGACACTCTATGCTAGTTGACTGCAGCTTCTCTGATTCTAGCTTTGAGCTCTGTATTCAGACTTCCCATCTCCTCAACCAACCGTCCCAGATATTTGAAGCTATTTACCTATTCGAGTATCTTCCCTTCTATCTCAGTTCTCAGCATCTTCTGATTTCCCCATTTTACTGCTATTACCACTGTCTTATCTGTGCTTAGTTCATCTCATGTGCCTTCAGTTTTGCATTCCCTTGCTCTATACTTTGCTGCAGTTCTTGCTCAGAGTCTGCCTGTAATGCCAAATCATCTGCATGCAACATCATCTGTTGATCTGTCCTCTCCAAACTGTTTGCTAATGTAGTCCACCACCAATATGAACAGTAGTGGGCTCAGAGCTGAACCCTGGTGTATACCCACTCCCAATGGTAACCCCTCTGTGAGTCTGAACACTGTCCGTACTTGAGTCATTGAGTCCTTGTACATAGCCTGCAAAAATTCTACCAGTGTTTCATGGACTTCAGACCACCACAGTACTGCCCAGATCAGCTTTCTTGGAAGCTTGTCATATGCTTCCTCCAAGTCTAGGAATGCCCAGTTGGACACTTTCCTCATCTCTAGCTTCCTCTCAAGTAACTGTCTCACTGCAAACATTGCATCAGTTGTGGTACATCCTGATCTGAATCCAAACTTCTCATCTCCCATCTTGCATTCTACTATTCTGTGTATCTGTGTATCAATCACCCTTACTAGAACTTTCATGCGATGTGTCAGGAGACTGATGCCTCTGTACTGCCCACAGCTGTGGATGTCCCCTTTGTTCTTATACACTGCCATGAGTATGATACCTCAGTACAAACAAAAAACTGATTAACATCAACAATTAGCTTAGTTTCTGGTGTCATTCAAAGGGGATCCAGTATCTGTCAGCCTGGGATGATATGGTTGACAGACCTCTATGCTTTGCCAGAGATGGTTATCTTCTACCACCCCTGGGATTTTGGTTACTGGCTAAGACTCTTACCATCCCCATAGTGCCTTTTTTAGGCAATGTCACAAGAACAAAATTCCTGATGTAAAAATACCCTCAAAAAACAACCTCAAAGTTATGCTGCTAAATGATAGGAATCTAAACCAGAAGCTGCCCTCAATGGAAGCAGTCCTCACCCTGGAAGATGCTGACATTTGTGCAGTCGCTGTGACCTGGTTTAAGGCTGCTGATAGTACCCCATCTATACCAGGTTACATTTCCTTCCACACGTTCAGACCACAAACTGAAGGCATGAGAACTAAAGGAGGTGGTGTTTCAATATTCATTAAAGGTAAATACACCTCTAGATTGGTTAAATAGCATGATTTCCTTGAATTATTTCAGGTGCAATTGACTGTGGGTAAGACACCTCTTCAGGTCATTGCCAACTAAATGACCCCCTCCTTGAATCAGGATGGCCACTCAGCCTACTTGGATGTACTTGAGACAGTCAAGATACAAACAAACACACTGATTTTGGGTGACTAAAATTACCTGTCCATAGACTGTGTAAATTATACATGTACTAAATCACTTGCCCAAAAGTTCCTGGACTTCATTAACTCCAATGCCCTGGACCAGCTGGTTGATATACCCACAAGGGGCTCAAACATCCTGGACCTGCTGCTCACCAACATGGGAGACTGCTGTGCCACCCCCCGTGTGTGGCCATCCCTGGTGAGATCTGACCCCAAATTAGTCTCGTTAGAAGTAACTATCACCCCTTAGCAACAACTAGACTAAAACACTTCTCTGTGGTTAATTACTTCCTCTTATAACAGGATAAATAGCTTCATAGCCCACCCCTCACTGATGGAACAGACACATATGCTGAGGTTTACACCAAAGCTTTATATAAGCACCTGAACAATTGTATTGACTCTGCCATAGCTGATAGAACTAAAGCAAGATCTTCAAGTAAAAACAAACATGCCTGGTGGGCAACTGCTGTTAATAGGCTATACAACAGGAGAAAGAAATTGTTGTCTAAGAGCAGGAAGGAATGGTCTCAAAACCTTAAACACTCCATGCTCAACGTAAGCAAATAATACTCCTATTGAAGTCCTCGAAGGCTAACTATAAATCCAAATTAGCTTCCCTAACTAAGGATAACCACAAGGCATTCTTTAGTTACATCTATGACTTCAAAGGTAATGCCCAGATTTATGCTGAACTCATAGTTAATGGTACAAAATATATAGAACCTGTGGATATAGCAAACCTGCTGGCTGACAGGTTCAACGAAAACGTCATTCCCCTGTCCCTAACACATATACCCCAAAGCATCCCAAGCACCTGTCCTGCACCTCTTATCTCCAAGGAGCAGGTCTTAAATGCCCTCTCCAAGAAAAAATACACAGCCTCTATGGGATCAGACAACATCCCTAGATGTATTCTACATGTGTTAAAACAGGAATTAGCAACACCACTAGGCGTGCTTTTTAACCACAGCCTAATCACTGGCTTCATCCCAGTGGAATGGAAAACAGCTACCGTCATCCCTTTGCACAAAAAGGGGATGCATCCAGGAACCACAAGAACTATAGACCCTTTAGACTGACCAGCCTTACCTGCAATGCCATGGAGTGAATCATCATGGACCTTATTAACAAAGATATAGGAAATCTCCAAATACTCAACCCTACTCAGTTTGGCTTTGTCAATGGGAGACCATGTCTGTTAAACTTGGTGGACTACTTAAAGACAGTCACCAAAGCTCTAGATAAGGGCAAATCTGTGCATACGTCCCAGCTAGACTTAGCCAAGGCCTTTGACACAATCCCCCACTCAGGCATCATTGATAAACTCACCCAGCTGGGTAACATCCATATGTTGTCAGATAGGTTGCAAACTGACTCACTGTTAAAACTCATACAGTCAAAATAGGGGATTCCACCTGTTCCAGCAAACCCATAACCAGTGGTGTTCCCCAGGGATTGCTTCTGGGACCCCTACTGTTCAGAATCTACTTCTCCAAAGTGCAGGCTAAAACTAAAGGACTGTGGCTGACAAAGTTTCCTGATGACTGCAAACTGGGAGCAATCATTGAAACTCCTAGTGATGTCAAAATCTTGAAATAAAGTCTTACACAGAATAATGACTGGTTGCAAAGTCATGGTCTTGAACTTAATGCAAAAAATGCACCATCATCCACTTCGGCAAGGGAGATGTTCCTGAAAGCGACCACATCAATAGTAATAGCCTAAGTACACAGTAAGTGGTGAGAGATCTGGGCATACAAGTTGACAGCAACCTTAACTTTGATCCCCTTGCCTCCACAGTAGTAAGAAGGGCTTTTTATATTGCTCATCTCATATTTAAGGGAATTGCCTACAGAAAAAAGGGGTTATAACCCCACTGTACTGTTACTTTATCAGGCCAATAATAGAGTACAATGCTCCCTTTGGTATATTCCTTTCCAAACATCTGCAATGACTGGAGAGCCCACAAAGGTTCCTTATGAAGAAAGTTCAGGGTCTTCAAGAACCGTCTTAGGCAGACAGACTGAAATCATTGTCACATTACTCTGTTCCTACAGACTGCTCAGAGGCAACCTGTGCCTAGCATATAGAGAAATATCTAACCTAGCTTTGATGGAGAAACTACACATTCGCAAGTCAAATGACACACGGGTCACTCACTCAAAGGACCTTAACCTGGTATGTGACATCATCAGAAGTTGCTGGACAGATTTGTCTTACAGAGGTTGTCCCACTTTTGGAACAAGCTTCCTATTCATGTTAAACAGAGGCCCTTGTTGGCCCTATTTAAGCACAATTTGGACGACTGGATGGGTAAGTGGAAATTCACCCTGGGGTTTCCACTAGTGTCCCTCTTGGACAGGGGCAATAGGTGCTGATTTTAGTGTCTGCTTGAACCAGACACTCTTGGAAACAGGGGTTGAACTTGACTAGGCTTTCAAGGGCCCTGAGGCCATTATCCTAGTAACCTCCTATGATCATAGCTGAATCATACAGTTAGTAATACCTACTAGTTGTAATAGCTAGTGATTCTATTAAGTGTCATTACAGTTTTGTAGGTTATTCCCAGGCATTTCATTGGTTAGATCTTTTTTTAGTCAATCCAATGGAATTCCTACTATGATTTATGCATTTCC
>NC_056736.1:483952500-483982500 GCF_019279795.1 Protopterus annectens | reverse complement strand
CTTATGAAATTTATCATCATAAACAATGCTTACTTTGCTATGTACAAATCCAAGCATATTCCTCAACTGGAAAGGTGCCAATACTTCTATCAAAAGAGAATAAATAAATACAGGCATTAAAGTTTTCATCTGTCTTCGTAGATTAGAATATTGCCCCTTATACTCAGTGGGTTAATGGTTGCTTTGATGATACTTGGGTAGACACAAAATTACGTCAGTGTTATCATGTACATCCTTGCTTAATTTGAGAGTCAGGCACTTTTAAGTACTTATAAAAAATGGCAGCAAGAACTGTTAAGTGTGTCTTCTAAAAGGTATATATGTCTAGGCCTTGGATGGTGCCAGGGATCGCTTGCCTAGGATCGCTCCTATGTTCTTATAGGATAATAGGTTCATAGGTAGATACTAGGCTATCTGCCCTTGGGCATTTATAAGCCTAGCCAGAGTGTATTTGGCTTCCACCTCCCTATTAGATTAGCCTACTGTGCCTTTGTAAAGTAGGTCACAGAAGGTATCCTTTTATGATTAGTTTACTGTGCCTCTGTCTAGCAGAGACACAGGAGAGATCCCAGGGGTGAATTTGCGATTTCCCATCCACGCGTCCAAGTTTCTCTTGAAGAGGGTCAGTGAGGGGCTATGTCTAACATGAATTGGGATTCTATTCCAGAGTAAGGGGAGCCTTTGGGAAATAAATCTGTCCCTCCAGCATGTCCTATTTATTTTTGTGCTGAGGTTTAGGTCCCTGGAGCGTGTAGCTCTAAGGGACTTGGATTTTTTGAGGTGGAGCATGTCCATTAATTCTGGGTTTGACATGGATTTGTATGTCAGGCATAGATCGCCTCTGAGTAGGCGGTAAGCAACTGAGTAGAGCTGGAGTTTCTTTAGTCGAGCTGCATAGGACATCTGTTTGTAGCCCATGATCCTCTTGGTGAGGTACGTTTGGGGTCTCTCCAGTTGCTGCAGGTGTTGGGTAAGGTACATCCCAAAAGGGGCATTGAATTCAATTATGGGCCTGATAAGTGATGAGTAGAGGGGCAAAATGACCTCTCTTGATCTAGATGTGAACCCTTTCATGATAAGGTGGGCTATATAGAAGGTCTTTCTAACCACTTTGGCAACGTGATTATCAAAGGAGAGATTACTATCTACGTTGGTCCCCAAATCTCTAATTACTTCTTCCATACTTAATGGATTACCACCTATGTGGTAATTTGTGGGCACCTTGTTTTTCCCAAAGGGGATGACTATGCACTTTTTAGCATTTAGCTTGAGGCCGTGGCTCTGGCACCAAGCATCCGTCTCTGTGAGACCCTTTTGGAGGATGCTTGTGTCAGCTGGAGATTCGATTATGGCCCCCAGTTTGCAGTCATCTGCGAACTTTGTCAGCCATAATCCCCCCGTGTTAGCCTAAACCTCAGAGAAGTATTTACCGAACAAGAGATGTCCCAGAACTGAGCCCTGTGGGATGCCACTTGTAACTGGTTTGAATTCAGACATAGCACTTGCGATTCTGACCATGTTGGTTCTATCTCTGAGCCAGTTTGCAACCCATCTTGTGATACAGGGGTTGATATTTAAGCTGGTAAGCTTATTTATGATGCCCGAGTGGGGTATTGTGTCGAAGGCTTTTGCGAGGTCCAGGTAGGCTGTGTGGACAACCTTGCTCTCATCTATGGCTTTGGTAACTGTTTCAAAGAAATCAACTAGGTTTAAGAGGCAAGATCTGCCCTTAACAAAGCCAAATTGGGTAGGGTCCAGTGTCTGAAGACTCCCAATGTCTTTGTTTATGAGTTCCATGATAATACGCTCCATAGCTTTACAGACCAGACTAGTCAGGCTTATGGGGTGATAGTTTCCAGGGTCTGTTGTGGCACCACCTTTGTGGAGTGGGACCACTGTAGCTGTACGCCATTCTTTGGGTTTACATTTTCATGTTTCTTTTATAAGTGTAAACAGCTACAGTCCCATTCATTGACTAAATGTTTAAAAATGTAGATACCTTCATTAATTTTTTTTTTCATTCTGCATTGTTTGGCATGTTATCTCCTCTAGAAAATGTGTATTAATGTCACTGTAAAATCAGTTGATCAGATTTCTGGATATATGCACTGGCTTCCTGCCAAGTTTTTAAAACATAGTAATCCAAAATAAGAAATTAAATGAAATTAATATGGCCACAAGTTCACCGGCTGACTTTATACTTTAGCCATGTTTTTATGGTTACAAATAGCACTGAACCTGGAGGAAAATGTCTTATTTGTATTTTTCTTATTATCTGCCTGAGGGCATTTTCAGCCCTAGCCCATTTTGGCTTTAACACGCCCTTTTTATTGGGGGGAACTACCCATTATTTTTTTTGTGCTCTCTGTCGAGCAGCACTGAGGTAATTCCTGGGGTATATCTATAATCGCGACCATCCATTGGTCATTTCTCTTCTTGAACAAGGCCAGCGAGGTGCTGCTGCCTCACATGTACCGGGATTTTGTTCCACAGCATAGGGTCTTTTTTGTGAATCTCTCATCTCCAGCACGTCCTATAATAAGCCGTGGTCGAGGTTTAAGTCGGTCACCTCTGAGAGAGGTAAGCAATACTGAATGAGGGCTGGAGTTCTTTCAGTCGGCATAGGAGGATTTTTTTGAGACCCTTTATCCTTTTGGTGAGGAACTTTTGTGGCCTCTCCAGCTGCTGCAAGTGTCTTATCCGATATATCCTTCAACTACAAAGGTTTTCTACTACAAACAAACTGTGAGAAAAAATGATGACACCCAAACATTAATTCGTCATTATAGGCTATAGTCATCTATACATCTTTATGACTTCTCTAGTTTTGCAACAAAAACGTTTCTTCTTAGTTTAAAAATACTTATTCTTAACATGGATAAATATTATAAATGCATGATATGCACTCACTCAGGCTATGCTGTTACAGAAATGACTTGCATTTTTTTTTATTTCTGTCTTTCATATATTTCCTTCTGAAACATAAGCTTAAATTTGCTTAGTTCAGGAAATTTTCATTTCTTATAACACAAGTATAAGTTATTTATCCTGTATAACTGGCGGTGGATTCCTTTATCTTTTATTCTGGAAATTTTACCAATTAGTATATTTCTTTAACACATGCTCTTCTTCCCCATAAGCTTGCTGTTACTCCAGCCTCATTTCTTCTCCTTCTATTAGTTGCATTTAATAAAAAAAATGCCAAGTATCCATCTTTTTAATAGGATATCTATTTTGTTTCATGCTTAAGTTCAAATGTAGGCTGCTTGCAGACATATTTGATGATATATGCCTTTGTGGGGAAGACGTGGGGGTGTAAAGAAAGGAAATACAGATCTTGTTGGCTTGTTTTGCTTTTTAGTAGGAGTGGTTCACTTTTAAGATGCTGGGTGAGGTTAAGAAAAGCATGTGGGAAGTAGAGAAGTGCAGAGTCAAAGTGAGCTAGAGTTGAGGGGAAGGGTTACAGAGATTATACATAGTTGAGAGTGGAAATAGGTTGGCTTCTTTACCATAGGTTTTAGTACAAATATGTACCTGTTGTCCATGTGCAAGTGAGCAGAGGTAAAAGGCAGTAAGGTAAGGAGAAGTACTTAAGTAAGCAATGTAAAGATTTTTTTCTGTTAATGGTTTAGGAGGTAGCCAATTTGAATTATACTCCCCTCCACTTTATCGGGGGGGGGGGCTGTTTGGTAACACCTGAACTGAGATTATGATATGAGCCCCCCCCCCCACTCCAAGTGATTTCAGTGCTAACTGTAAACCATAATCTTCAGTTGCATTTAAAAAGAATATCCAGTGTAAGTGATTTAGGCTAATGTAATGTTGTTTTCCTGTTTGGTGTATGGCATGTGGGGCAGCTGTTGTTTTTTTTTTTTTTTTGGAGCTCGGATTGTCTTTCCTGCTGACAGTTTTCTCTCTTCCCATCCTTGGTTATAAAGAATAAGAAGAACAAGCAAGGTTGCATAGAAGCGCTCCACCTTGCTGTGTGGCTGATGTAGTTACCACAGGCCTTAGGCATATGTTTCCAGAAGTGGTTGGAAGAGGTGATTCTGGCCTCACTCTTGTCGTGGGACCATTAATGTCAGGTGTTGTCTGGCACTATTCTTTTCATATATAAGAGAGAGCGAAAATGCTTTATTTGACATTTGTTTGCCGGGAAAGTCTGACTGGGGTTCTAGGATCTCATTTTCAGCAGAAACCCAGGGAGGAAAAGCTCCAGGGTACACAGGTAATTAATAATATATTACAATCGAATTCTTATATAACTACAAATATGTCTAAAATTGCAATGGAAGAGATATATCAGATACTCACAAGGTAACGAGGAGGGATTTTATTCCAATCTTGATTAATTGTTTGAAGAGGAAAAAGGGAGAGTGTGAAGAAGGGAAATAGCAAGTGCAATAAGAGGGGCTGATGTGGGAAGAACGGAGAGGTGTGAGGGGGTAACCGAGACATAGTCAATGTGTATGTTGAAATGAAACTACAAGTAGGAGGGAGAGAATGAGGCAATATATACGTTTAAATCTAACTGTCAAGTAAAGAGGGAGGTATTGAGAAACAGACAGCACAGCTTGCTTGACTAGCAAGCATGCACGTGAGGGAGTTATGCAATGATGTTCTAAAAGTTGTATAATGCTTATGTATTAGACGCGCATGTGTAGGTCATCACATAGCAGCAAAAGGGGGATGACTGCAAGGTTATGACTTGCATTTGTCCAGTTATTACATTGTCTAGGTATAACGAATTAACACACACCAAAGTATTGGTGTTGCATATGTCAACAACATGTGAGTAACTGAAAAACTGAACTTTCATCTTGTTTTGCAGTTCAAAGTTTTATATCAAATTCCCTAAGTAACTAACTTACATGTTCAGGCATATCTGTTTTAAAGGCTTGTCATAACTGCCATTTCTGTAACACATTAGGGAGAACTCAGAGTATTCACTGAATATTTTGATGGTATTACATTTAGCAGATTGCATCTCTAGAGGTTGTGCACCCAGACCACTACACTTTTTGACTCTAAATGCAAGGCTAGGATGCTTGGATCTATTGAGCATTTTATGCCATCTTTTACTAAGAAGCCTACAATGAAGGTGTCACTTTATTACTTGTAATGAATAATGTTTTGGTTGCCCATTTAGAATATAACCCTGATCATGGTGTTGTGGCAAAATTGACAGAAGGATTCACTGAGGGTTTTGCTATTAAATCAAGAGTTGGGGGAGTTGAGGTAGTGTTTGTTAATCGGAAATCAATTAATTGGTGGGAAGGGATTGCTCAGAATTTCTTACATAAGGAAGTCACAGATGGAAAAGTTTTACTGCCTTTTCATGATTGTTGCATCTCTCTTGAACCTAGTACCTAAGAAGAAGCCTGGTGATTTCAGATGAATTCATCATCTTTTATGATGCCATGAAGGGGGCTCAGTCAATTATTTTATTGCTAGGTCTGACTCTCATGTGACGTGCATCAATAGATGATGCAGTTAGTCTTATCAAGGGCTTCAAGGGCCTATAGTTAGAGTAACACTTGATACTGAAGAGACTTTTCAGCTTTTTCCCAATTAGAGAGAAGGACTGTCCTCTGTTGAGTATGTGCCTCTGTATGAAGTACTATTTTGACAGGGCCATGCCTATGGAGTATGCCATTTTGTGTGCTACATTTGAATATTTCAGCACCCAATTGCAGTGGCTTTTGGCAATAGGGTCACTAACCAAAGGGAATTCCACTGTCTGGACACTTTTTATCGCAAAGAGGACAAAATGGGACAGATGCAGGGATGCAGGCATTTAAAGAGATGTTTTTTTGAACCTTGGTACCTTTTTCTCAGGGCAAGCCCACTGGCTTGAATAGGGTGCTAAATTTATTGTGATTGAGAGTGGATGCCAAGTGAGGTTTATTTTATTTGCTGCAGGAAAACTTGGATAAGTTGAGCAGTCAGTTCGAAAGAGAAGATCAGAATGAACAGGGTTATGGAATTACTTGATTTGTAGGTCTGTAGCCCAACATGCTCAGAGGTGGTAACTATAAACATCAGTGTGCTTTAAATGCATATTTGGTTAAAGAGGAGTTGAGCTTATGGCAAGTGTCTGTGTCTGGTTTTAATGGTTCGTCTTTTTGGCAGGAGTGGTTGATGATGATTTGCATGTGTATATGGATGAAGCAGAGGCCTGATGCATGGGAGCTTATTTTAATTTTGGATGGTTCGAGATGAGATGGCCTGCAATTGGCTGAATGAATGGGAGGAATTATCTGGCATTTTTAGAGCTTATCCCCCATTGGGCAGCATCAATGGTTTAGAAGAGGTTATGAAACAGAAGGTCAGTTTTCCATTCAGATAATGGGGTGGATGTTTAAGTTTTGGCTAGAAGGACTGCTAAGTCCATTTTTCTTTTTTTTTTTTTTTTGAGAGTTCATTTTTCAGAACCTGTTCATTTTTAATTTTTCAACTAGGCATTTTTCAGGGTATTCATACGAGATAGCTGACAGTATTTCTTTGCTCCATCTTCAAACTGTTTTGATCCCAAGCACTAGACACAAAGGATGAGCCAGTGGGTATTCCTGAAGAGGTGTGGAGCATTGGAAAGCTGTAGCAGCTTGTTTAATTCAACAGTCTTGGGCAAGCTCCAAGGGGAGGGTGTACGGTACAGCAAATACTTTTTTCCACATTTGTGAGTCAGTTCTTTTTTCCTTATTTGCAAGTCAATTGCCAACTTAAAATAGGCAAATAGTTGTTTTGCTAGTGAGATATTTGATTAATATACCCGTACGTCAATGCAGGCCCATGTAGCTGTTCTTAGTACAGACTCTTAACTAGAAGGTGGCTATTACGAAAGCTTGGGTCATTTACAGGATGATTAAAGGAGAGGAAAGAGTTAATGGAATGAGTGAGGACAGCAGTTGTCCATAGACCCATGATAGACATAACTGCCATTGTGATGAGTCTTAGCATAATGCTTAAGATGTTTACATGACAGACCCAATGTACAGAGTTTGATTCTCACCTTTGACAGGAAAATTAGCTAAGCTTACCAAATAGCCCACAAGGGCAGTTATCCTAGTACTTGCATACGAGCAGCTTTCCTACGAACCAGATTAATATTACGCCGCAGTGTTCGGCTGCATAAATAACTTCAGCACAAGGTCAGGTAGAGTCTTTTATCGTCATTCTTAAATTTCAGGTAACTAGGATTAGTTACCTTCAGTAGAATACATATCTGAGCAATGACAAAGCCTCTTACATGTTTGGAATTCACTCTTCTTGCCTACCTCGGCAAATATAGGCTCTCATTAACCTTAGTTATGTTTTCTTTTATTTTCTCTTTTTAATCATTGAGATGTGCATAAGACAAATCTGAAGCCAAGATTTGTCTTACACGTATGTACCATTCCATAAACAAGTCATTTACTGCAGTCCCCCCTCCTGCTGGTGTAAACTTTACAATAATGCCTCCACAAACATGCTAAGCTAGATTTTTGGCCATTGTGTTTGGGAAAGGAAAATTATATAGACGATCTAGGTGTATATAAATTAAATATATTAATAAAAATTAATGACCTCCACAAAATTCTGAGTCACACACTCCAGCCATCTACATTTATGGTAGATACCTGCTATGCATCTGGAGAAGAAAGCACATTTCCCTGAATAAGCAGAACTAAAATATTATACTATATGGGATGGTAAAGACAGGTCTGATAATGGATTTGCCAGAAATAGAATATTATTGCACAAATTCAGAGTGAGCTACATAACACTGACAGACAAAGAGAAAAATGGATAAGAAAATACTTTTGCTCAGTATATGCTTTAAGACAGAAACAAAAGTACTGTATTTTAAATTAGCTATTGCAAAGTAAATACTGCAAGTCTGCCTATAGAAAGTGAAGGTCAGTACAATGACTCATGTTGAGATTAAACAATGAACCAGGAGCTTTTATGAGCAATAGCTGTTCTTATCGTTAAAGAAAGGCATTTTTTATTTAAAATTCACTGTTTACAGCAGAAATATTATTCTTATGAATTACTAGAAGTAGACATTTAATTACTGATTTGTACTACTTTTATGATTAAATCACTGAATTGTTTTACCAAAGCGGAGTGAAATCAAATATCTTAATCATGTTTCAATTAGAATATTTAAGAAATGTGGACACATTTTGGTTTTAATGTATTTTATATTATATACCATTTAAGTTTCACAAATATACAAATGCATGGTATTTAAAACAGCAGAAACAGACTATACATTTTTTGTCTCTGTAGATCATTTTTGTCTTTAAAATCAGCATTTCTTCCGTCTTTAAATAAAAATGAAAGAAATATGACCCCATATTTCTTTCCAAATCCACATGGAAATTATTCAATCTGTTTCTTTCCTCTCTTACTCTGTAATTCTAAAACGGCATACTTGTCATGTTTAGGGAGAACAATTTCACAATGCAGTACTTTTAAATAAAGGTGACTTTATCAAAGGCAGTTTCATCTTATCCTCTTTTATGAGTATGAGGGATGATGGTTAAGATTGCATTTACAGTAAAGTAGGAAGCAATTGAAAAGTTTCTGTGGCATGCATGACCCCAGGGCATTTATATTATAGTGACTAACAGGGAGATAAATATCTGTATATAAACTGAAATTCCAACCTTTATTTGTTACAGCAATTGACAAACTACTGAATTTACCCATTCATATATTTCGCAAATGGCAGATCATGTAAATAAAATGCACACTTATATTTCTACTCTCTCAAAAAGATTTAGAGTGGCATTCACAGTTATTATGCAATTGTGCTAAGGCAATCAGACTACTTTGCACATTTGTGCAGCTCTTACCTGATTCATAGAGGCTATTTATGCTAATGTGCAATGGTCTCAAATAAAATTAAGCAAATGAAATAATAGAGATTGCAATGAGAAATTATGTAAAACTGCTAATAAACCCTCTCCCGCTTGTTACAGATTCATTGCCATATTTTGATGAATTACAGTACCATCCACAGATACATTATAAAAGGCAGACTCATACGTTTTCTGTCTACTTTGCCATTGGTAAAATGCTCTGTTATTGCTAGCACTACTATTTTCTGGTGTGACCTTGTTTTGGCTGAGGCAAAACCAGTTGCTACCAGTACCAGCAACCTTTCCCAGCCAAGAAGTTGAAGAAACAAAATAACTCATCCTAATTTTGATAATTAGGATATCTTTAATAAGATCTGAGTGAACAATGACATGTTAAGGGTCTTAGTGAGCATGTATGGCCCCCATAAGGGTGCTGGGAACACTTTGCATATTTTCCATGCTAATGCCTTGAAGATACTTCAGCTCTTCCTAGATGTATTCTTGCCACATGTGGATCATATGTCTATTTCCCGGTAACACCTCGGACGTGTGCCTGCATGTGTCTTTTAGGACTGACATGTTTTCCTGAATTGCTTCATGTGATAGATGGTATACATGTTTCTTTTAAGGCCCTATTACATCCAGCCAGGGGAGAGGTACCATACTAAGATGTGTTAGAATTCCATCAACTTCCAGGTAGTGTATGATGCATAAGACTGCATCAGCAATGTGTCTGCCCAGCATCCTGACAGTGTACATGATTCCCATATATAGCACACTAACTGCTTCTTACTGCAGGGTTGGATGCCCAGTGATCATCTTCTTGGTAAGGGGAAATTGTTGTTTTTATAATTTAGTTATTCATAGCAATATGTATTACTTAATATTAATCACATTTTCCTTTACTTTGTTTCCACCCTATCGCTTTTTTGTTATTTTCTTACATGATGAAAGATTGAAAGATACCCAAAGGGGCCATGGCTAAAACCTGTGAGAAATGTGATGGGAGCTGCAGAAAATAATTTTAATACAGCCCTGTCTTAAACTCATCATTAAGATAGTATGTGCCATCTTAAAAGCCTATTTCAAATGCCTGGATTAGTCTCTGGGTGCCTTTCAGTACGATCTGGCTACTATATGCATGATGTTTACTCAGTGTTACAGACTGTACAAAATGATCATGCACCAGTCTGGTGGAAAAGTGATCTATGCTGTCACTTTAGCTCCCTGTACAGGTATTACTATGATTATTTATGGCAGCTGGCTTTAGTTCATAGGTTCATAGGTGGGTACTAGGCTATCTACCCAAAGGCATTTATAAGCCTAGCCAGAATGTGTTGGCTTTCGCCGTCCCCTTAGATTAGTTCCCTGTGACTCTGTCCAGCAGAGCTACTGAAGTGATTCCTGAGGTAAACTTTCTGTTTCCCATCCACTCGTCAAGGTTTCTTTTGAAGAGTGTTATCAAGGAGCTCTGCCTAATGTAAATTGGGATCTTCTTCCAAAGCATGGGAAGTCTCTGGGACAGGAATCTATCCCTCCAGCAAGTCCTATTTATTGTTGTGGTGAGGTTTAGATCCCAAGAGCATGTGGCTTGAGAGGATAAGGTTTTCTTTAGGTGGAGCATGTCCATCAATTCAGGCTGGGACATGGCCTTGTATGTCAGACAGAGATCACCTCTGAGTAGGCGGTATGCAACCGAGTACAACTGGAGTTTCTTCAGTCGATCTGCATAGGGCATCTGTTTGAGGCCAGTGATCCTCTTGGTGAGGTACTTCTGTGGTCTTTCCAGCTGTTGCAGGTGTCTTGTAAGCTACATCCCAAATGGGGCGTTGTACTCTAAGAGAGGTCTGATGAGTGATGAGCATAGGGGCACAATGACCTCTTTTGATCAGGATGTGACCCCTTTTGTGTTTAGGTGGGCCATGTGGAAGGATTTTCTAACCACTTTGGCAATGTGATTATCAAAGGTGAGATTATTATCTACTTGGGTCCTCAGATCCATTATTACGTCTTCCATATTTAGGGGACTGCCACCTATGTGGTAGTTTGTGGGTACTTTATTTTTTCTAAAGGGGATGACTATGCACTTTTTGGCATTTAGCTTGAGGCCATGATTTTGACACCAGGTATCCATCTCAGTGAGACCCTTTTGGAGGATGTCTGTGTCAGCTGGAGAGTCAATTATAGCCCCTAGTTTGCAGTTGTCTGCGAACTTGGTCAGCCATAGTCCTCCTGTGCTTGCCTGTACCTCTGATATGTATATGCTGAACAGAAGGGGTCCTAGGATTGAGCCTTGGGGAACACCACTTGTATCCGGTTTAGAGATGGACATAGCTTCTGTAACTGTCACCATGTGGGTTCTGTCTGTGAGCCAGTTGGCAACCCATCTTGTGACATAGGGGTTTATGTTCAGGCTGGTGAGCTTGTCTATAATACCAGAATGGGGAATGGTGTTGAAGGCCTTAGTGAGGTCTAGGTAGGCTGTGTGTATAACCTTTCCCTCATCTATAGCCTTGGTAGCAGTCTCAAAGAAGTCCACCAGGTTTAGGAGGCATGATCTGCCCTTAACAAAGCCAAACTGGATAGGGTCCAATGTTTGGAGGTTCCCAATGTCTCTGTTAATGAGTTCCATGAAGATGTGCTCCATAGCCTTGCAGACCAAGCTAGTCAGGCTTATAGGGCGATAGTTCTCGGGGTCTTTTGTGGCTCCACCTTTCTGGAGTGGAATAACCATCGCTGTGCACCACTCTATGGGTATGTAGCCTATGGAGAGGCTGAGTTTGAACAGTGTGTTTAGGTGAGGGGTTAGTTTGTCTTTGAGCTCATGTAGGACGTAGCCTGAGACACTGTCCGGTCCCATTGATGCTGAGTTTTTGGCTTTGGAGAGGGCTGTTTTAACATGAGTGTCTGTGATTTCAGGGAATCTACATTCTTCTGGTATGGTTATGGGCCCTTTTGTGAGTGAGAGGGGGTGAAGTTTGTGCTGAAACTGTCTGCCAGGATGTTGGCGATATCGGTCGGTTCAGTGTATTTTGTGCCATTCTGGACTAACTCGGAGCAGATCTGAGCATTGCCACTTAGATTCCTTAGTAGTAGGGAACCCCATGTGGCAGGCTCAAGCATGGCACACAGCCACACAGGTAGAGGCAGCATTTAGTGCAGAATTATGGACAATGACATTCAGGTTAGTGTTTCCTTTATATATGTATATACATATATGTATAAACTCTCTCCCTCTAGATATATATATATATATATATATATATATATATATATATATATATATATATAAACTCTTTCCCTCTAGATATATATATATATATATATATATATATGTATATATATATATATATATATATATATATATATATATATATATATATATCTCTCTCTCTCTCTCTCTCTATATATATATATATATATATATATATATATATATATATTATATATATAGATATATATGTGTGTGTGTATATAATTTATGTATGTTGTGCTGTGTGGTGTAAAGTATGCTATGTTGTGTATGGTCTATAGCCACAGTTCATCAGCCATTCCTTATCTGAAAAATGATTTTCTTTCAGAGCAGGTTCTTATATTTATAAAAGGTATGTCTCACTGGTACATGTTTAGTTATGGCATAAGGCACATTATAAGGAGTATTTACATTTTTAGCTGTTTTGCTAGAGAAATTTAGCTTAGGAACTGTTCTAAGGTATACACATACTGAATCTGTTAAAATGGTCTATTAATTAAAAAAGTGTTATTTCAGTAGATGGTCACTTGGATTTCACCAAATTGCATGTATTACATTCCCTAAACTTCTATTTAACATAAATCCATACCTTGTACTGGATTGGAAAATGTATCACATTTTTTTATGCAATGTTTCTTCCTTTTTAGCTATTACATATTCAAAATGGTTTGCTGTTCTATCTTAAGGTACTGCACATTAGACTGAATCATTATATTGTACACATCAAGTTATGTCCTCAGAAATAGAGGTCATCATTTGTTCAGTGCTGGGAGTGAAGAGGTAACAGCGCTAGTGTAAACGGCAGAATATTCATGTACTCCTTTTTTTTTTTCAAGTGGGTGTTATTCTCTCAGACTGTGTATTTGTTTTATGTTCTGTCTAATTGTCAGCTTTATTATTGCTCTTTGAAACTATTGCTAATTGTTGGGACGTAATGGTGTTAAACATTGGAATTTGCATTTGCACATTAGGTCCCCCACCTTTATTTCCATATTATGCAAAGTCTCTTAATAGGTTCATAGGTTCATAGGTTTATACTAGGCTATCTGCCCTAAGGCATTTATAAGCCTAGCCCAGAGTTTTTGTGGCTTACGCCACCCCTTATGTTAAAAAATACTGTGCCCATTAGTTTGCTGTGCCTCTGTCCAGCAGTGACACAGAGATGATTCCCGGGGTAAACCTACGATATAGGTTCATAGGTTTATACTAGGCTATCTGCCCTAAGGCATTACTGGGTTATATTATATACACACATTCTGTGGTTACATACACACATATATGAATTCCTTTCTGAAGCTCAAAATCCCATATAATCAAAACTTATTTTCACGAGACAAAAATCCCAAAACTTTGAATACCCGAACAGCGATTTTTCCCAGGATAAATAAACACTTACGCAACATGCCCTTTTCTCCACTGTAGTGCAATTCTGGAGATGGTATATATAGTTGGGGGGGGTGCTGTTGGAGGTCGAGGCGCCCACCTAGATGGGTTTTATTTACTATTGTGTGTGGTTTGTTTAAGTTTGGGCAAATGTTTGTTTGCCCTGTGAAAAATTCACCCTTTGGGTATTCAAGGTTTTGCAATTTCCGTCTGTGTAATTGAGTTTTGATTATATGGGATTTTGAGGTTTAGAAGTAGATCCATATATATATATATATATATATATATATATATATATATATATATATATATATATGTGTGTGTGTGTTTATTGTTTTTTACAAATTGCCTTTGAAGTTGAACATTGATATCAGTGTATTGAAAGGTATGGTACTCAATTGCACATTTCATATTTTATATTTTCAGTACCTGAAATATCGCGCCTGAGTCACAGCAGGTAAAACTCAAATGCGCCATACACAATGTCTATTAAAGATGGGGTAGGTGAAGGTGCATGTGATCATGTTGAGGGGCTATTATGTGAGGAGGATGGTGTCTTACTCTGACATGACCTACTGATGAACTCTGACATGAACTGTATGAGTTCTTTTGTGTTTGCTCTCCTACTAATTCAGCTACCTACTTGATAAGTACTTGTAGTATGATGTGCTATGTCTCCACATGCCTGGGTAGAAACCCATCCTCTTCCCTTTCCAACACTAACTCTCAATTGATTTCTGTCCTCACTAGAGTACCAGTGGAGGCAGGTATGAATGCATGGTATGACACCATGCCATGGGGCAATGCGATCATGGCATTATCACTACTCGCTACCATTTTCACATAGTGCTGGAAATCTTCACATATACCCTGTAGAACTCTGACCAGTTCTAGCTGAATCTCTATAGCAGTGCAGTGAACCTTGACAATGTCACTGCACATTTGCTGCTGGGCAGCCAATGCTTTATGAGTTTACTGACTTATAGTATACGCCTGCATCTTTGTAAAGATGTCACAGTGGACAATGTCACCTATACATTTCTGCCATCACCCATATGGTGTTTCCATGGGTTAGGAGACACTGGTTTTGGGGCCCATGCTTTTTCCCTCTAGATCCCATAGTGTAATGTCATCATGTACTTGACTTTGTGATCCAGTGAATGTTCATCCAGAGTAATTAGCATGTATGTTGTTTTCCTAACATTAAACTTGGTTACTGTGTGCCACTTTCCTCAGACTCACTACCTCACACTTACTGCTGTAGTAGAACTGATTTTTTTCTGGTGCAGAGCCTGTAAATAACTGGTTACATTACTATTCATATACCGGAGTACACTTCTCTATGCTGTGTAATGAGGTATGAAGCACACTTACCACGCACACTGTGTTCTAATACGTTATGTGCAGAAGTTGAGGGCTCAAAATGTCATGTGTTACATATGTAATCATTTTACTTCAGTAGTCATTTATCAATGCATATGAGTTATTGTGGTAAAATCAACCTTCTTCAGAAGATGTCTACTGGTGCTGCATGCATGAGTAATAGCCAGTAACCACACTATCTCTGATTATTTGTGCCATCCTCATCCGTTTAATAGTCATCCTCCCAAATGAAGAGGAGATACACCTCATCAAGTGTTAAAGGAATAAATGTGGTCCTCTCCAGTAGTGTTATGGGCAACTGTATTCTGCCCTGCTTTTGCTCTGGCACATCATAAAACATCATTGGCCCTTTTTGCACTCTCTGTGTTTCGGCTTTTTTTTCGGTTAGGGCGCCACAGCGACTCCCGCTAATCTAATGATTGGCAGTAGAGTTTTATATAGCTGGGCTTGCGGGCTAACGCACTAATATGCAATTCATTCCAACAACAGCATTTATATCCATAACCACTTAGTTCTAGGCATTTGCCTTGGTCTCAAATTTCCAAAAAGGCATTTGCCACTTGTCTTTAGTGTTACTTTGAGAATGCTGTTGTCTTTAGTGTTAGTTTGAGAATGCTGTTGTCTTTAGTGTTACTTTGAGAATGCTGTTACCCTCATGGCTAAAATTATCTTTTCTCTCTCTGGATTCCTGCTGATGCATCATTTGTTTACCTAAAACAACATGTAATGGTAAAATACCGAAGCACAGCACAGCAAATAAAGCATGCCTTCTTTCATCGCAAATCAGTGATCTATTTAAAAAAAAAAAATACACGCACTTAAGGTGAAACACCCATATTCATATACACAAACTATGATCCAGTTTCACCCAGTTAAAATTATGTTGCATTAACTTGTACAGAATCATCCACAAATGTTTAATATTATTGCTAGCACTTATTAAACAATCATCTTATTCTGTGGCTAACAGAGCTGAAATTCTTCCCCTACAACTTTTCTGTATTTATACTGAAATGATTTTTCATTCATTGGTGACAGTCAGAAATGCCAATGCATAGCTAATTGTATCCTGACAGCAGATTGTGTTGAAGAAAATCCAGTACATTACACTTCATTCACTTCAGTTACTGTATATAAAAATGTCCTGTACAACATAATCTTAAAATGTAAAAAAATATTGCAACCATTTGTCTTTCATATTGCCATGGGTAGTACTTTCCCATAGTTTTCTAGTGCTACTGCAATTCATTCTTATTTATAAATGACACTCACATCACCACTATTAACAATAATTAACTTCATCTGACATTCACATCAACAAAAAACAGAGTTTTTCTAGCAATTACTATTTTATAAATTTCAAATGTTCTATTATAGCAATAACCGACTATGTTGGTGTGGCATATTGAAGATTTTCCCATGGTTAGTGTGGTTTAATCATGAGGTGAAGCCGGCTGATTAAATAAAGCCAACTGTGGGTAAATTTCAATATACCACAACCACAGAGTCGGTTATTACAATTATAAAATTACATTATTTAAGAAAAAAAATACTTTGCTTAAATAATGAGTTTGTATAACGGCGCATTACTGTTCTTCCACTGCTGGTGGTATATTGCTGCCTTCTTTTGATGTAGTGCGCATACATATGGGACTTGTGCTCCACTGCTTATGCAGTACATCAGGGCTGTGAAGAGGTAGCAATGGAGAAAGGCCGATCTCTGTTGCTTCTTCTGCTTTGTTATAATCAAAAAAAAAAAAAAAAGAAGAACGTGGGATACTTTTTAATGTTATCGAGAGTCGGGACAGACAAAATAAAAGGATAATAAGTAAGTTTTTTAAGTTTTGTAGAATGTACCTGATTATCATTTTATTCTGTCTGTGTCATCTCCCAAATGTAAAATGTCTTCAGTTTTCATTTTGTCTAAAAAAAAAAGTAAAAAAAAAAAAAATGAGATATACTAATGGGAAAAAGTCCGGGTGACCAGACCTTTTTCCAATAGTATATTGTCGGATTTACAACGGGCACGCTGGTTGGTCTGGCCAATCAGCAAGCTCATTTTTGAATGCTAATGGCCAGTCATTGTATAATTCCCAATAATTTATAATCATATTGATATTTTTATCATTCTTGATGAATTTTTCACCTTTTGCAAACTCTTGTCATCTAACTCAACTACCAGGAAAGTCACACTGAGTAAAAGCCCCTTTTTAGTGGAGGCCCTAGGATAAAAATTCCAAACTGTTTCAAAACATTTTAACAATATTGTTAAAAGCTTCAAAAATAAAACAAAAACATTGGCAGTCTATTAGACATAATATAAAAACATTGGTTTAGAATCAGTACAACTGTGTGACAATCATTTAATATTTAGAGAAATTTTCGACAGCTATACTACTTACTAGGGTAAGTTAGTCTAATGCAAACAAGAAATGCAATATGGAGTGATGGAAAAATAGGCTTATGGGATATTTACAGAGAAAGTCAGGGAAGAAAATTTAATACAAATATGGAAGTGAGCAAGGAACGTAGAGTAAGGAGGTACAAGGAATGAAAATGTACTTGTTCACATTTAGGGATATAGCTTATCCTGGTTTTGAGCAAAAATAAAGCCAGATTTTAGCTAGGATGTCTTTCATAGTGGTTTTGAAAGATGGGAGAGATAACTAAATAAGGAGGTATTAAACTTATTCATGTAAAATCAGGCTTATTTACACCTTTTGTATACTGATTAGGCTGAGTTGTGCTTATCTCTATGAATCACAGTAATACGTGACAGCATATGTCATCATATTTATAAAGTAAATAATACTGAGGAAGCTGTAAATAAGGATAAGTTGGTAGAGGCACTACGCCAAACTGGCTTAAGGGCAATGCGAACATGCCTAATATATACATTTCCCCACGCAGAGAAAAGGAAAAAATGAAGTCAACATTTAGGTTGCATAATCATGAAACATAATCCTTGCCCATCTCCCATAATTGTGGCACACCTCTTCTCTTCAAAAGACTCCATATTATAGCAAAGTGATACCTAAAGTAAAATTAGGAAAAATATTGCAGATAGACTACTTGGAAAGGCATGCTTTTAAAAATAGGTAATGCATGATCTTATAGCCAATTACACAAACAAAGGTTAAAACATTAATGTACAGAAGCAAAAACACATGCAAAGGAAAACATGACTTAATATCTGATTTTCATTACCCATAGCAAAAAATGTATAGCTCTTCCATTAAAAATTCTCTGTGTAAAACAAAACATGGCACAATACCAGTTCCATACTTAATGACCTGACATGGTGGTTGGATTTGGTTATGGTGATGTCACACCACAGATGGTGTGGCTCCTAACCAGTGAAGCACTTACATTCTTCACTTTGTTACTGGCACTTCAAATGATGGCAGTACCTCTGAAGGTACAAGGCTCAGCTACAAGGCGGTCTGATAAGGAGACCAAAATCATTGCCACCTCTTGCAGGAGTTGTTCCTGAGCAAGATCAAAGGAGCTGTACCTAGTACAGAGTGGAAAAAGGTTGACATCAGACAACAGCTAGATGAATACCTGTCATCCCTGACATGTCAGTCGATCTGGGCCCTAGTGCTAGCGCACATATGTTGACATGCAGAGCTCCTGACCTGACCAGCTGGCTGAGTGGACAGACCAAGTTAGGGAGAGAAGGCCAGAGTTCTACAGTAAGTGTTTTAAAATGTCCAAACAGACAAAGGGACTCCAAAATGGCCAGATTCAGCAAGATGAAGTACTTTATTAACAACACAAACACTTTCACAAACTGAGCTGCTTCATCAGGTGACTACTCTCTAGTTAAAAAATACACTGACTTAAATGCCAGAGTCTACCCTCATTAGTCAGTCATGTGACTCAAAAGTACTTGCATTTAAACAAACATGCTATTAAAAACAAATAAATTCATAAATGCAAATATACAGCAAAAAAACAATTTAAAGCATAAAATATGTATACAAATGTGTGTAAAAAATGAAATGTATATAAAAAATATATATTAAATAAATGTCTCAAGTTTCTGGACTTTAGCTTGGACTTAATAGGGGCAAACTCATTAAGTCCATGGCCGCTGTCCTCCCTCAACCTGATAATCCATTTGGATACAAGCTGCTCAGTGATATTTGTAATATCACCCCTCTCAGGGTCTCATGAATCCTCCCTATAACCAGAAACTTAAAGCTGTGCTCAGGACCACTAATTAAAACATGCTTGGCTAAGGCACTAATTTTGTTACCCCTACTGATATTATACAGGTGTTCCTTTATTCTTTCTCTAAGCTTCCTGTCCATCTTGCCAACATAAAATCTACAACATTGTAGCTAATAAGCTAAATAAACATGTGAGGTACTACTATATTGGGACTCATTCAACAAAGTGGGTTGGTACTTGTATCTTTCTTATTAAGTATTTGAAAATATTATTTTCAAATCATATCTAAAATAGGTTTTAAAACCATGCTATGTAAATGTTGCATAAATGAAAATAATTGCAAGAAGAAGTATATGTGTAAGTGCAAATATGTACCTATATGCAATCCAAAAGGCATAAGTAACATATCTGTAAAAATGACTGCATCTGTATGCAAATATGGCATCGTTATGCAAAGACATGCTTTTTTGATTAAATACAGATGTATATGTATGAGTAAAGCATATTTCGTATAATGCAGGGATTAGCTTCTTAATTATTTGTAGTACAGCCAGACTACATTAAAAATGTGCTTTGGTTAGTTTAGGCCACAAACTATTAATATCATAATCATATAAAACAGTAACTATGCACAAGATTGCTGTCCTGAGTTAGCCATCCCATCCTAGGCAGAGAAGGGGTGGGTGTTAAAGTACCAGCTGAATGACCAGAGCAGAAGTTAGTGAAAAATATCCTATCAATATCTTACTTTCAGAATTTAAAATTGTGTTGATTACCTCACCTTTACATGATTTAGAAATGTAGGTAAAGGTAAACAAGGTACAGAGCAAGATAGCTATTTCAATGGAAATATATGCAAAGGTTTAAGAAATTACTATCCTTAAAGAGATAAGCTGTACACAAACATCACATATAACAATTTGGAGGAAGTCAGGATATCCTTCTAGTTCAGCTTCCAGTAAATATTGCACGCACAGACACACACACACACACACACACACACACACACACACACACACACACACACACACACGTGTATATATAGATGGAGTCAGTACGAATACTTTATGAAAATCTATACTTTTCTACGTTGATGATTTATAAATATAAACATATAAGAGATGTAGATTCATACAAACATATTCAGAAATAACCAACAGATTCAGTACAAGTACAATAACAAATGATGTGCTTTACTGATTAATGTAAGCACGCAAGAAGTATTTGAACACGCATCTACAATAGAAAAGCAACCATCTTCTATGCATTCTATATGCAGCCAAAGATGATCAGCAACAGGGACAAAGATGCTTGTGAGTATGTTAACATGATTCTGAAGTAAAAACATATCATTTCCCAAGGAAATGTGTTAAATAACTGATAAGTCCAGAAGTAATTCACAAATAAATATAATCCAAAAAGTAATGAGCTTTCAGTGCACAACTGCAACACAGTCCATGTCAGTTACATGTTTCAAAAGGTTTTACCATTTCTTATGTTACACTAGCTTATTCCCTTATCAGTACACTGCAAACATAAAAATAATAAATGCTTAATATCATTATTCTGGTTCTCATAGGTTTACATACCATTTCTCTGATTCTTTTTTCTGAATAAAGATTTAGTAAAAGAAGTCACTATTAATAATGGTGATGTATAACATTATGAATCAATTTATTGTCTCCATTATTTTGTATCTATCTGTTCTCTCTGTCTTTCTTATTTTAATTATGCATTACTTGTTTTTCTTTTTTTCACTTCTTCCCAGTGGGTCCAGAATCCCTGGTAACCTACAGATTATGTTCCACCCAAGTCAGGGAACATTCTTCCTGCACCCATCCAGAAGGATTGGCACAGGTTCAGGGCACTGGCATCAGTCCTGTAAGCGTGCTGGAAGTACATAGCCTGGAAGGCCGCACACAGCATGAGCATTAGGACTTGGTTGGGGATGTGGTGAAGCAGGTACTAGAGACATTTTTGATCAGTTTAGGATCATCTTCTGAGGGTTCAAAACTTCTTATCCCAGTCAGCCTCCACAAGCCTCCACCCCTCAACATCAGGACCCACCTTTACCCCACCATCTGGCAGTACAAATATTTGAGGCCCTATGAACTAGGTGTGCTCTTTGATGCACTCCTCTTCACCTTTCTCCCTTCCGAATCCTCTCTCCTGTACTTTCGTATCTACTTTATACCCAAACTACCCTCTTATATAAAAAAAGAAATATAGGAGGGTCTGTCCTGCCATGGTATCCCTTCCACCTCCTCTAGCATAGATGGTCTGTGCTCCTTTTGGGGGTTCCTCCTTATCTCCCCTTTTACAATTGTTTCCTATCGTCCCGTTTTCACTCTCTTAAAGAAACATAAGGATATCCCTATAGAAAACATATACAACCTTTTTAAACTTTAGAAATTAGTGTAAATAGCTGTATCGTGCTGTGTGCTATTTGCCTTAAATACTACTAATATATTTGTACATATGTTTCAAGAGTTATTTGATGAACATATGAGTGTATGGAGCTATCTGCATTTTATGTTAGGATGGCCTCATGTGTAGGTGTTTGGAGAGTGTTGATGAAAATGTTAACGAGAAGAAGGCCACGTGTCTAGCCTTGTGATACTCTGGTGGTGATTGGGAGGTTGAAGAAATAGGAGAGTGTCATTTCCTGACTAATACCTATTAGACAAGTACATTCTAAAGGAATAGTGTTCAACTAATACACTCTTCATTTTTGGAGAAAATTATGCAGTTTATCAGTGCAAGACTTGTATAGGACTGTTATTAAGGGTATGATTATCACATTTTAGTTCAGTGGTAATATTTTATTTATTCATTTTGTGGGGGTATGTGTATAACTGTATAGTATGCATCTATACAGAGATGTAATACAGTTAACGTCAAACAGTCACTGGTCAACTAAAACAATAACTTGATAACTTAAACTGTTGCTTACAATACAGTGTAGTGTTAGCGGAACAATAAATATTTGAAGGTAAAATGTGCAATAGTACAAGTCACAGCTAAACCATAAATTAAATTAAGCATAATTAGGCATGCAACCAGTGACTTGATAATGGTATACTTTTACAGGTGGCTGGATGGTCATTGATCAGCAAGCAAATTAAACAGTAGCACATGAACTGAGATTACAAAATGCAATGCACAATAAATAATTATTGAATATGAAATGGAAATGCAGCAGAAGACAGCACTATATGTAAAGTGACATATTCTAATGCATGAAAGAAGAAACCGGAAAGTATATAGTGGTTGATTTAAACAGGATATACTACAGGCCATTATTTATCATTCCAGGAGTTAATGAGATAATATTTCATGATATAGTGAATGCAAGAAATTGTCCAGTTATATTAAAAACAGATGCTAATGAATGAATAAGATGGCAATAAACATTATTCAAATTTACTTTTAACTACATATGAATGAGACATGTACACTAGGGTGGCTTTATTTACACTGAGGTATATATAATGCTTAAACATATTTATTTCAAATAAACATTTTTAATAATTTAACTTTAAACATCTGCACATAATGGTTCATTTATTAAGAGTCTGTGATAGTTTGCTCATTTAGCCAACTGTGAGTGACCACCATTTTGAAGAGAAAGTACTTAAAAGAGATTGCTATAATCTGAATATTTAAAGGGTGGCCCTTTTAAGTTTAAACATTATAGTGTGGTCATGATTTCTGTTTTATAACTGTGACAATGTATCTTAATGCCCAAGAGTACCTTTCATATTCTGAAGATATTGAATGAGAGTGATTGTTTGTATTTCTGTCTGTGCGTGCTTAGATAAAATTCAGGTCCTGTGACTGTAACACAGATCTATAAATGGTCAGTATTGAACTTACTGGGTAATGCAACAGAAACTGGCAATTACAGAAGACAAAAGTATTAATTTACTCTATATGCATAAAGCTGAATGCCCAATGTATATTAATGGATACCACTGATAGGAGTCAAACCACATATTACTGATTCAGTTATATATTCAAATATTGAAGTAGCAATGAAGGATTTGAAGGCTTCGGCTCCCTGATTGTCACATATTAACTGGTGGCAACAGGTGGGAGTATTCACTTGTCTGTGCAGATTTCCTTCTAAAATATGTACACATGCCTGTAGAGTAAATCCAGCACGGTGAAAAACATAAAAAATGTTTAACAAATGGAGATTTTCGTGTCCGCACTACCCTTACTGTTTTTATTTTTTTCTGTACCTCCAGTTAACCAAGCAGAAGCTGAAAGTGAAACAAATGTCTCCAGACCAGGCAAGTGGACAGCATTTAACAAGCTTTTTTCTCAGTCCTGCTAAAAGCCAGTGTTACGCTCTTTCCATCCCTCTGAAACCTAGTAACATTCCAAATCTACCTGAAAGAATAAATAGGGCGAAGCAGAGACTATCTCACCTTCTTGTCTCATAGTGAATTTAGAACAAACTTAACTCTCATCTCAAACTCTGTTATAAACTTTCTCATCTCCTTTCTGCAGTGGCCAGGACAACCTTCCCTTGCTACTTCTACACTTCTACGATGCACACAGGATTCAGATTACAGACAAAGCTTTTAGATTTGCATTCCTGGAAAAATCCCCACACCCATCATTACAACTTCATTAGAGATCTCCACTTGTTACCAGATTCTGATAGAACTTTTCATCAAACTGTCTCCTCTTCAAAATCCTAAATCCAGAATTCTCCCAGCCATTATGACGCAAATTACCATTCAGGGAAAACAACATGTAGTCAGAAGAATATTACACTTGTCAGACCACCCAACAAAGCATTAATAGGAGAAAAGGCATTTTAATGACTAGGCCATTCCTCTTTGAACAGTCTACCTGCTGATATTAATGCAGTATCCACCAGCAAAGACTTCAAAAATCCATTAAGAAATCATCCTAGGAATGAATTCAACTGTAAGTGTTTTGGGATAATGGGTAACCATCTCACACAAGTGACAATAGTGAAATTGTACAACTATTAAAAAAATATAACTTTGACTTAAAGGTTATTTAAACATCTAATATCTATGATTAACTGAATATGTGGCATTTGTATAGTATATACTCTTAATTGTATCAAAAGCAATTATTTCACTGTTTGTTCATTTGTGTTAAATTGTTCAGCATATCTCTCAACCTCTTAGAGCAAGAAGTCTAGATAAAGCCATAAGCATGGAGGGACAAAGACCGAGAAATAGGGACAATTTTTAAATCTTACTCTTAGAAACTTAGAAAGTTTATAAAATAACAGTTTTTTTTTTCAATAGCATACATTTTTTGAAGAGTATGAAGTCGGAAGCTATAATGTCTGTCATTATTCTCTGACTTCCAGCCTCAATAATTTGATAGAAAACTAAATTGTATGAGGAACAGAAAAAAATATGAGGGAAAGTTTTGGTGGCCATTCTGTAAAAATCTGAAGATTCGAAAGGTATGTTGCTCAGTATTTTTTGTTTATATAATTGTAAATGTGGTCTGTTCTACGGAGCCTGGGTCATTACTTAATAGGGTCAAAAGTTGAGTCTACATTCTGGTCAACAAAGAATAAATAAGTTGTCTTGTTCTTTCTTTTGCAGTATAAACTATTACAGATTTGAGCACATTCATATTATTTCTATGTAGACTGGAAAACAACACATTAATATTTACAACTTTCAGCTGTGATGCTCCATACACATGAGGTATGGAAGTCTTCTTGTAAAGCAGCAGCTTGTAAGTACTATTCCCACTTTGTCTGCTATTCCTGTTTGTACATGTAACTGCACACTTCTTTCAGCATTTTTATAACTTCAAGCTGCATGCTCTCCTGAAGATTCATCATCCTTCAAAGCGAGTCTTGACAAATAAATCTGTAATCATAAATTTTTGCCGAGAGAATGCAGCAATGATCTTATCCAGCAGAAACCAGTTTATTTATATTATAATTTGTAAAGTGGCTAAGCTTCTCAATGTCCCTCTTACCATCAGACTAGTACAAAGACACGAACCTATGAACCTAGCTCTGCTTATGTCCAAAGCTTGAAACAGTGTTTCAAAGGAAGTCTTGGGTAAGTTTGTTAAATGGAAGATGGGTTCTTCATCTAACCACTTTCAAACCAGCTACTACTATCACACTATTCCTAACAGGTCACAGTTTGTCAGTATAGTGATATGAAACAACTTCACAATCTTGCTTAACAACAGCAAGCAGGGAATTAATATTTCAAAAGTTTGATCAAAATAATACCTAACACTTGAAATAACTGAGGATATCTGACATTGCACCTAATCAAGGATATATGAAGTTACATTTAACCATAGATATCTGACATTACATTTAACCATGGATATGCAATGCTTTTAACAATAGATATCTGACATTACCTTAAACCATGGATATGCTATGCTTTTAATCATAGATATCTGACATTACATTTAACCATGGATATGCTATGCTTTTAACCATAGATATCTGACATTACATTTAACCATGGATGTAGAATGCTTTTAACCATAGATATCTGACATTACATTTAACCATGGATGTACAAAGCTTTTAACCATGATTGTTGACATTACATTTAACAATAGATATACAAGGCTATTAAACATAGATATCTGACATTACCTTTGGATATACAATTATTTTAGACATAGATATCTGACATTGCATTTAACCATGGATATGCAATGCTTTTAACCATAGATATCTGACATTACATTTAACCATGGATATACAATGCTTTTAGCCATAGATATCTGACATTACATTTAGCCATGGATGTAGAATGCTTTTAACCATAGATATCTGACATTACATTTAACCATGGATGTAGAATGCATTTAACCATAGATATCTGACATTGCATTTAACCATGGCTATGCAATGCTTTTAGCCATAGATATCTGACATTACATTTAACCATGGATATGCAATGCTTTTAACCATATATATCTGACATTACATTTAACCATGGATGTAGAATGCTTTTAATCATAGATATCTGACATTACATTTAACCATGGGAATACAATGCTTTTAACCATAGATATCTGACATTACATTTAACCATAGGTATACAATGCTTTTAACCATATATATCTGACATTACATTTAACCATGGATATGCAA
Organism: Protopterus annectens; assembly: GCF_019279795.1. Taxonomy (NCBI): domain Eukaryota; kingdom Metazoa; phylum Chordata; order Ceratodontiformes; family Protopteridae; genus Protopterus; species Protopterus annectens. Next base: position 483,956,318 of record NC_056736.1, on the reverse strand, counting down.
TGCTTTTAAACATAGATATCTGACATTACATTTAACCATGGATATACAATGCTTTTAACCATAGATATCTGACATTACATTTAACCATGGGTATACAATGCTTTTAACCATAAATAGCTGACTCTTAACCATGGATATACAATGCTTTTAACCATAGATATCTGACATTAACTTTAACCATGGATATGCTATGCTTTTAACCATAGATATCTGACATTACCTTTAACCATGGATATGCAATGCTTTTAAACATAGATATCTGACATTACATTTAACCATGGGTATACAATGCTTTTAACCATAGATATCTGACATTACATTTAACCATGGATATGCAATGCTTTTAAACATAGATATCTGACATTACATTTAACCATGGATGTAGAATGCTTTTAATCATAGATATCTGACATTACATTTAACCATGGGAATACAATGCTTTTAACCATAGATATCTGACATTACATTTAACCATGGATATACAATGCTTTTAACCATATATATCTGACATGACATTTAACCATGGATATGCAATGCTTTTAAGCATAGATATCTGACATTACATTTAACCATGGATATACAATGCTTTTAACCATAGATATCTGACATTACATTTAACCATGGGTATACAATGCTTTTAACCATAAATAGCTGACTCTTAACCATGGATATACAATGCTTTTAACCATAGATATCTGACATTAACTTTAACCATGGATATGCTATGCTTTTAACCATAGATATCTGACATTACCTTTAACCATGGATATGCAATGCTTTTAAACATAGATATCTGACATTACATTTAACCATGGGTATACAATGCTTTTAACCATAGATATCTGACATTACATTTAACCATGGATATGCAATGCTTTTAACCATAGATATCTGACATTACATTTAACCATGGATATGCAATGCTTTTAACCATATATATCTGACATTACATTTAACCATGGATGTAGAATGCTTTTAATCATAGATATCTGACATTACATTTAACCATGGGAATACAATGCTTTTAACCATAGATATCTGACATTACATTTAACCATAGGTATACAATGCTTTTAACCATATATATCTGACATTACATTTAACCATGGATATGCAATGCTTTTAAACATAGATATCTGACATTACATTTAACCATGGATATACAATGCTTTTAACCATAGATATCTGACATTACATTTAACCATGGGTATACAATGCTTTTAACCATAAATAGCTGACTCTTAACCATGGATATACAATGCTTTTAACCATAGATATCTGACATTAACTTTAACCATGGATATGCTATGCTTTTAACCATAGATATCTGACATTACCTTTAACCATGGATATGCAATGCTTTTAAACATAGATATCTGACATTACATTTAACCATGGGTATACAATGCTTTTAACCATAGATATCTGACATTACATTTAACCATGGATATGCAATGCTTTTAAACATAGATATCTGACATTACATTTAACCATGGATGTAGAATGCTTTTAATCATAGATATCTGACATTACATTTAACCATGGGAATACAATGCTTTTAACCATAGATATCTGACATTACATTTAACCATGGGTATACAATGCTTTTAACCATATATATCTGACATTACATTTAACCATGGATATGCAATGCTTTTAAGCATAGATATCTGACATTACATTTAACCATGGATATACAATGCTTTTAACCATAGATATCTGACATTACATTTAACCATGGGTATACAATGCTTTTAACCATAAATAGCTGACTCTTAACCATGGATATACAATGCTTTTAACCATAGATATCTGACATTAACTTTAACCATGGATATGCTATGCTTTTAACCATAGATATCTGACATTACCTTTAACCATGGATATGCAATGCTTTTAAACATAGATATCTGACATTACATTTAACCATGGGTATACAATGCTTTTAACCATAGATATCTGACATTACATTTAACCATGGATATGCAATGCTTTTAAACATAGATATCTGACATTACATTTAACCATGGGTATACAATGTTTTTAATCATAGATATCTGACATTACATTTAACCATGGATATACAAAGCTTTTAACCATAGATATCTGACATTACATTTAACCATGGGTATACAATGCTTTTAGTCATAGATATCTGACATTACATTTAACCATGGATATACAAAGCTTTTAACCATAGATATCTGACCCTTAACCATGGATATACAATGCTTTTAACCATAGATATTTGACATTACATTTAACAATAGATATACAAGGCTATTAACCATAGATATCTGACATTACATTTATCCATGGATATGCAATGCTTTTAGCCATAGATATCTGACATTACATTTAACCATGGGTATACAATGCTTTCAGCCATAGATATCTGACATTACATTTAACCATGGATGTACAATGCTTTTAATCATAGATATCTGACATTACATTTAACCATGGTTATACAATGCTTTTAACCATAGATATCTGACATTACATTAAACCATGGGTATACAATGCCTTTAGCTATAGAGATCTGAAATTACATTTAACCATGGATATACAATGTTTTTAACCATAGATATCTGACACTACATTTAACCATGGATATGCAATGCTTTTAAACATAGATATCTGTCATTACCTTTAACCATGGATAAGGAATGCTTTTAACCATAGACATCTGACTTTACATTTAACCATGGGTATACAATGCTTTTAACCATAGATATCTGACCTTTAACCATTGATATACAATGCTTTTAGCCATAAATATCTGACATTACCTTTAACCATGGATATACAATGCTTTTAACCATAGATATCTGACATTACATTTAACCAAGGATATGCAATGCTTTTAACCATAGATATATGTCATTACATTTAACCATGGATATGCTATGCTTTTAACAATAGATATCTGACATTACCTGTAGTGTGTAAGAAATAGCCAGTGAATTGTTATGGCTAGGCTTGTATAGGCCCTAGGACCGATAGCCTAGTACCAACCTATGAACCTATGAACCATGGATATGCTATGCTTTTAACCATAGATATCTGTCATTACATTAAACCATGGATATGCTATGCTTTTAACCATAGATATCTGTCATTACTCAATTTTTGATATCTGTCATTACCTTTAACCATGGATAAGGAATGCTTTTAACCATAGATATCTGACATTACATTTAACCATGGATATGCTATGCTGTTAACAATAGATATCTGACATTACCTTTAACCATGGATACGCTATGCCTTTAACCATAGATATCTGTCATTACCTTTAACCATGGATATACAATGCTTTTAACCATAGATATCTGTCATTACCTTTAACCATGGATAAGGAATGCTTTTAACCATAGACATCTGACGTTACATTTAACCATGGGTATACAATGCTTTTAGTCATAGATATCTGACATTACATTTAACCATGGACATGCTATGCTTTTAACAATAGATATCTGACATTACCTTTAACCATGGATATGCTATGCTTTTAATCATAGATATCTGACATTACATTTAACCATGAATATGCTATGCTTTTAACCATAGATATCTGACATTACATTTAACCATGGATGTAGAATGCTTTTAACCATAGATATCTGACATTATCTTTAAGCATGGATATAAAATGCTTTTAACCATAGATGATGATGCTGTATTCATGTGTTTGAAATAATTGTCCTTATATCAACAGACTAGTGAGAAAATGTTTCACTCATTGCTTGAGTCTGGAGTCAACTAATGAACAGTTAGACACATACACACACAGACACTCTCTCTCTCACACA
>NC_056736.1:483927500-483950000 GCF_019279795.1 Protopterus annectens | reverse complement strand
CAAGCCACGATGCTTCGCTAGGGACGGCTTGCACCTGTCACCCGTGGGCTTTCGGATATTGGCAAAGGCTCTTGCTACCCCCATAGTGCATTTTTTAGGCAAGGCTCAAAAGACAAACCCACCTCCATAGGTATCACAAGGGATAAGAAACTAAGAGTAATGCTACTCAACGCCAGAAGTCTAAACCTCAAGATGCACGCACTCGAAACTCTCCTTAGCATGGAGAACATCGATATCTGTGCAGTAACAGAAACCTGGTTCAAGGCTCCCGAGAGCACCCCAGCACTACCAGGTTATACCTCATACCATACTTTTTGGCCCCAAAACTTGGACCGAACCACAAAAGGAGGAGGGGTATCAATTTCTTGTCAAAGATACCCACACCTCCAGGTTGGTGGCACAGCACGAAGCATCAGAGACTATCTATGTGCAACTAACTGTGGGTAAAACTGCCTTCCAGTTTATAGCCTGCTACAGACCACCCTCCCAAACACAGGAACCCCACTTGGCCTTCCTGAGAATACTGGAAAATATGAAGGTCTCTCCAAACACCATTATATTGGGCGACGTCAACTACCCAAACATAGACTGGGAGCATTACTCTAGCTCCAACACCCTAGCCCAAAGGTTCCTAGAATTTATAAACTCAAATGCTATGGAACAACTTGTTACCACTCCCACAAGAGGGGAAAACATACTGGACCTGATCATCACCAACATGGGGACACTATGCTCCAGACCAGAAGTGTATCCCTCACTGGTAAGATCAGACCATAAACTAATCTCATTGGATATTCACATCCCGACCCCACCCCTGCCCAGAAAACCACAGTGAAAAACTTCTCTAAAGCAAATTTCACATGCCTCAAAACCGAGTGAAATCCTTCAAAGCCCCGGCCTGTGGAAAATACGCCCAGACCGCAGAATCCTTTATAAACGCATTCCATGAACACCTTCAGGAATGCATGGATCATGCAATCCCAAATAAAACCAAGACCCAATCCTCCAAAGGCAGGCGTCCTGTCTGGTGGACCCCAGCCATAAACAAACTATACAATAGAAGGAGGAAGCTACTACATGATAGAGCAAAATCCCAAAAGGGAAGGCATCTCTGATCAGTATTAGCAAAAACTACGGGCACTCATAAAATTGTCTAAGGCCAGCTTCGAGAGAAAAATTGCACAGGACACTAAGGATAATCACAAGGCTTTCTTTAGTTATGTTAGGAATCTGGGTGGGAATTCCCAGATATGCTCAGAATTAGTCCAAAATGACAAAAATACTCGAGCCCACAGACATTGCCAACATCCTAGCTGACAGGTTCAGTGCAAACTTCTCCCCTCTCCCCACCAAAAGGGCAAATATCTATCCCAACAGAGTGCTGCCCCCCTGACATCTCAGATGCTCAGGTAAGAGCCGCCCTCTCCAAAGCAAAAACACAGCATCAATGGGACCAGATGTTGTCCCGGCTGCGTCCTACATGAACTCCAAGAAGAGCTAAACCCAAACATAAAACTACTGTTCAATCTTAGCCTTACTACAGGATATGTACCCAAAGAGTGGCGTACAGCAACAGTGGTCCCTCTCCACAAAGGCTGTGCCTCAACGGATCCTGGAAACTATCGCCCCATACGCCTGACTAGCTTGGTCTGCAAAGCTATGGAAAGGATCATCATGGACCTCATAAATAAAGATATTGGGGACCTACAGACACTGGATCCTACCCAGTTTGGCTTTGTTAAGGGCAGATCCTGCCTCTTAAACCTGGTTGATTTCTTTGAAACAGTCACCAAGGCCATTGACGAGGGGAAGGTGGTCCACACAGCCTACCTGGACCTCGCAAAAGCCTTCGATACAATACCCCACTCGGGCATTATAGATAAGTTCACCAGCTTAAAGATAAACCCCTATGTCACTAGATGGGTTGCAAACTGGCTCAAGGACAGAACCCACATGGTTAGAATTGCTGGAGCCATGTCAGACTCCAAACCAGTTACAAGTGGCGTCCCACAAGGCTCAGTCCTGGGACCTCTCTTGTTCGGTATATATTTCTTGGCAGTACAGGCCAACACAGAAGGACTGTGGCTGACCAAGTTCGCAGATGACTGCAAACTGGGTGCCATAATCAACTCTCCAGCCAACACAAGCATCCTCCAAAAGGGCCTCATAGAAACAGACAACTGGTGCCAGAGCCATGGCCTCAGGCTAAACGCCAAGAAGTGTATAGTCATCCCCTTTGGCAAAAACAAAGTGCCCACAAATTACCACATAGGTGGTAATCCATTAAGTACAGAAGAAGTCATTAGGGACCTGGGGACCCAAGTTGATATCAATCTCTCATTTGACAACCACGTGGCCAAAGTGGTTAGAAAAACATTTTATATAGCCCACCTAATCATGAAGGGATTCACATCTAGATCAGGGGAGGTCATCGTACCTCTTTACTCATCCCTCATCAGGCCCATAATTGAGTACAATGCCCCTTTTGGGATGTACCTTACCAGACACTTGCAGCAACTGGAAAGACCCCAAAAGTACCTCACCAAGAGGATCAAAGGGCTCAAACAGATGCCATATGCTGCCCGGTTAAAGAAACTCCAGCTCTACTCAGTGGCATACCGCCTGCTCAGAGGCGATCTGTGCCTGACGTATAAAGCCATGTCCAACCCAGAATTAATGGACATGCTGCACCTCAGAAAATCCAAATCCCATCGAGCTACGCTCGAGACTTGAACCTCAGCACTGAAATAAATAGGACATGCTGGAGGGACAGATTCATAACCCAGAGGCTCCCTTCACTCTGGAATAAAATCCCAGTCCAGGTTAGGCAGAGTCCCACATTGACTCTCTTCAAGAGGAATCATGATGAGTGGATGGGAGATTGTAGGTTTACCCCGGCTATCACTTCTGTGTCACTGTTAGACAGAGGCACAGTATACTAACCTCAAAAAACGCATAGCAAAATTAATTTAAAATGGGTGGCGAAAGCCAAACACACTCTGGCTAGGCTTATAAATGCCCTAGGGCAGATAGCCTAGTATGAACCTATGAACCTATGAACCTATATATATATATATATATATATATATATATATATATATATATATATATATATGTGTGTACACATTTTTTCGGGATATAGGTTAATAATTCCATTATCTTTGAATAGATCCAAACACCCTCCATGCTAAATTACTGTTTCAGATGTTGCTACCAAATAACTAAAAGCTTTGTATATTGTAAGTTCTGTACATACTAACTTCCCCAGCATGTGGTACTTCCACATGCTCTTGTCTCTTATGTTTGTTTTCATTGTTAACATTATTTCTATCTTATTGATCTTTTACTTGGTGGTGTTTGCACTTAAGCTGTATGTCTATGTACTTCTCTTTCCTTCTAATTCTGTCACAGTTACTAAATATTATTAACTCTACTTCATTGTGACATCCGTGTTACATAATACTACTCTCATTTAATTAATAAGATATAACTGCTGACTTTATACTTCCTGCTTCCATAGCTTTTGCTTTACTTCTCTACCACATGACCCAAGTGTCCTCCTCTCCATACAGATTCGTCAATGTACAGTGAGTGTACCAAACACATAGTATAAATGACAAACGCTGCTGAAAAGTAATCATAATCACACTAACAAAGGAATTTGTACAGCTGAATTTCACTTCCAGTTGCAAAAGTTCAAAAGAATTAATACTTTCAGTTAAAATCTATGTAATTTGCAAGAACCAAGCTAAACTTAATTATTTTCCCTCACTTATGTATTATTGTGTTCTGTACTGTAGTGTTCAATCTGCTGGAGGGACTCCCAAAACCACAGGCCTTTTGCTGCTGAAGATGAAGCTAAATTAACACTTTAACATATTTTAATCTAGCAGTGTAAAAAATCCCTGGAATGGCAATAAAAGTGTATAACCATAAAATTAAATGCTATGACTCACATCTAATATTTACTGGTCAAAGATTTTTTCTATCCATAACATACCTCTCAACTTCTTAGATCAAGAAATCTGGAAAAAGCCATAAATAAAAGTGGGACAAAGGCCCAAAAATAGGGACATTTTTAAAATATTGCTCTTACAAACTTGGAAAGTTAATAGAATAACAGATTTTGCATTAGCATGTATTTTCTGCACAGTATGAAGTCTGAAATTCTAACGTCTGTTATTATTTTCCAACGTTAATCTTTAATGATTTGTCACTAATTTGCCAGATAGCCGCAATTTTTCAAAAAAATGGGCCAAAAAATATGAGGCAGAAATCTGAACAGTTGCGAAAATCTTTACAGTTGAGAGATATGAATCCATAAAGATTCTACCTCACTGTTTAGCTTTGGTGGTAAGCTATCTTGGGGGGGGGGGGTGATAACTACATTCCATTGACGTACATGATTGGGCTTCCCCTCATCTCAGTTTCTCCAGCTACTATAACATTATTTAAAGCCAAAGTCACTGCAGTACTGCCTGCTAATGTTAACTTAGGTACATGTTAACAGCAAGCTACGAGCTTGTGTTACTGTCTTTAAAATTATCAGGATTTGTGTTACCTCCTTTTTTGCTGCAGTTTTACAGAACGTTTTCCTGGTACTTACTCCACCGCTGTTTGACCTACTATGTTCAACCCTCTCTATACATGGTCTTCACTCCGCTCCACTGCTCCACTCCACTACATCAACACTTATACATCACTTTCTCCACCTCCTCTACTTATCCTCCTATCCTGTATCTAACTTTCTATTCAATCATAAAAACACTGTTCCCTTTATACCATCTACACCCACTTCTGTTCTAAATTCCTTCTCAAATCTCACTCTGCTTCCTTGCCAACAAAACCTACCTATTATTTACCTCCTGTCACCATACTGCAAGATTTTTATGACATTAACCAAGCTATCTCCCTCCTGTATCACCTTATTCATCCTCCTCTCAATCCTAACATTACCACCATAGTTCATAGGTTCATAGTTTAGTACTAGGCTAACTGACCTGCGAGCCATTTTAAGCCTAGCCAGTTAACCCTTGTGAGACTCAAACCCTGCACCTTGTGTTTGTAAGGCAAACACCTTAGCCATTAAGCCACCCTCCCAGTAGTAATAATAAATAAACACACCTCAACGATTACTTCATCCTCACCTATCAACTGTCATTACACTAGCTACTCAAAAAAATCTATTCAAGCTTATTTCCCATAACTCCATTCCACTGTTGTAACCCCAGAATACTAAAAAATGTCAGTCCCAATGTTAAGGTAATGCCTCTATCCATCTCTGTTAAAAAAGACATAAAAAATAATCCTTCTTTCTCCACCACACATCAGTCTGGTGATATCCACCCCAGCCTAGGTCCCATTCAAATCCAAACCATAAAATACATCCTAAAAGTTTATTAGAAGCATGTGCAACAAATTCCCAAATTTTCGTGCTTAGATGACCCAATACAACCCAGACATCATAGCCACAGCAGAGACATGGCTAAAACTTGAAATAAAAGATGCTAAAATACTACCCCCTGGTTATAATATTATTAGGCTCAATAACTGTCTTTTGGCTTCTCTTGTTAGGGGTCACCACAGATTGATTGGCAGTGGAGTTTTTATGCTATTGAGTTGCCAATCCAGCACCTAACCTACACACACGCACACACACATGCATCTACTGTATGTCTTTAAAACTCATTCAACTGCAGGGAGGACATGCAGACTCTGCACAGAAGGATCTCCAGCCGAGAAACAAACCGATGAACCTCTTGCTGTGCGGTGACAATGCTAACAGCTGCACCACTGCGGCACAACATAAAACATAAAACAGCAGGTAGAATACCTATAATCTTTGCAAATATGCTCACAGTAGCTCCGTATACAGGCACAATCCCTTTTTTGGAAAAGCAGACATTCTAATCTCATTCCTAAAACTTACTATAGCCAAGAGCATATGCATTGCTGTGCTATATATCCCCAGGACTGAACATTCAGATATATGTAAACATACTATTCTGGACAGCAGATACAATCATAAATGAATTTATCCTTTATCTACAAATTCAGTGATCAACAGCATGAACCTTTTTGAATTCACTCAACTTATTAATACACCTTCAAGGTATGGCAAAAATAACTCCCAATCATCTATCCTAGATTGGATTCTGGTTACCAACCCATCTAATTTTACCTCTTCAGGTCCCCTCCCAGATAAACTGAGTGACCACCAACCAGCTTATACCACAGGAGTACTACACAACTAACAAAGGAACATAAACTCAAAATTACCCGTAACCTCTCCAAATTCTCCAAGTCCTTCATTGAGTCTATGAAGGCAATTAGCTGGTCCATCCTAAAAATCCTTCTCTTAAATGATGCAGTTGGATAGTTCAATGCAGCATTTCTCCTTAGCCGCATAGTATACAAAAATAATTAAAAACAGCCATAACCCACGGCTTCTTAACAATGCAAACTCCATATAAAAAATAGAGAGAAAGCATGATTTAACTTGCGAAAGAATGAAAATGACAACAATTGTCAGCTATTTAGACAGTTATGAAACTAAGTCAAGAAACAAGTTAATAGAGGTAAAAAGACTTATTATATTCAGCTACAAGATAGCCATAAAAAGAATAATAAACATTTCTGGTCTCCAATATCTTCTCATCAGCCCTTGTACAAAAATGAATCCAAACCAATACCCAGACATTCCCCATTTTCAAACACCTACCTGTTTCAATACATTGTTCAAAGAATGCATAGCCAACTTAACCTCAAACTCACCTAACACACCCCTTTCCACAAAGCCCAGCTTCCCCTACCTTAGACCCTAGCACATTTCCATAACAAAACTCACTTATATGCAATCTCTCCAATACACATGCTGACATTTCTACAAACTTTGCCTTTCAACCAGTTTCCATAACTTTCATAAAATAGCTTTTATGTAAACTAAATCCTTGCTTCTCCTCATAGGTTCATAGGTTCATAGGTGTGTACTAGACTAATGTCCCTGGAGCCTTTACAAGCCTAGCCCATAGGATTACCCTGGCATCATACCACCCGACCTTAGTTCCTAGTTCCTCTGTCGAGTAGTGCCACTGGAGTGATCCCGGGGACAGTTTTCTATTTTCCATCCACTCATCAAGATTTCTCTTGAAGAGAGCCAGTGAGGTGCTCTGCTTGACATGTATGGGAAGTCAATTCTATAGCATGGACAATCTCTGGGTTATGAACCTGTCCTTCCAGCATGTTGTTTTGATTGTGGTAATGAGGTTGAGGTCTCTGGAGCATGTGGTGCGGAGGGATTTGGATTTCTTTAGATGTAGCATTTCTAACATAGATGGGTCAGACATGGCTTTGTAAATCAGGCAGAGATCACCTCTAAGTAGGTGAAATGAGACAGAGAATAGTTGGAGTGTTTTGAGTCTGTCCATACAGGACAAGTGTTTAAGGCCTAGGATCCTCTTTGTGAGGTACTTTTGCAGCCTCTCCAGTTGTTGCAGGTGTCTAGTGAGGTACAAGCCAAATGGGGCATTGCACTCAATGATTGGCCTAATGAGGGAAGAGTAGAGGGAGACAATGACCACTTTCTTCCTAGAAGCAAAACCCTTATTAATGAGATGTGCCACATAGAAGGACTTACTGACCACAGTGGCAATGTGGTGGTCAAAAGAGAGGTTGCTGTCAACCTGTGTTCCCAGATCTCTTATAATGCCTTTTGTGTTCAGTGGACTACCATCAATGTGGTAATTCAATGGAACTGGGTTTTTCCCAAGGGGGATGACAACACATTTTTTTGGCATTGAGCTTAAGGCCATGGTTCTGGCACCAGTCGTTGGTCTCATTGAGGCCTTTCTGTAGGGTGTCAACATCACTTGGAGAGTTAATAATAGCTCCCAACTTGCAATCGTCTGTGAACTTTGTCAGCCACAGTCCCTTCGTGTTGGCCTGGATTTCAGAGAAGCAGATATTAAACAGGAGAGGACTCCACTCATGACTGGTTGGCAGTCTGACTTGGAGTCAGCTACTTTTACACTGTGGGTTCTATCTGTGAGCCAGTTTGCAACCCACCTAAGGATATAGGGGTTGATGCCTAGCTTGTTGAGTTTTTCTATGATTCCTGAGTGGAAAATGGTATCAAAGGCCTTGGTCAGATCAAGGTAAGCTGTATGAACCACCTTGCCTTCATCCACAGCTCTGGTGACTAACTCAAAAAAGTCGACCAAGTTGAGCAGGCATGATCTACCCTTCACAAAACCAAACTGTGTAGGATCCAGAGTATGGGGATTCCATATCCATGTTTATTAGGTCCATGATGATGAGTTCCATAGCTTTGCATATCAGACTCATCAGGCTAATGGGGTGATAATTCCCAGGGTCTGTAGTTGCTCTTCCTTTATGAAGAGGGATGACTGCAGCTGTGCACCATTTGGTAGAGACAAAGCCTGAGGTGAGGCTGCGATTGAACAGGGCACACAGGTGAGGTGCCAGTTCACACTGTAGTCCATGCAGAACACAGCCAGGAATATTGTCAGGGATATTGTCAGGTCCCATAGAAGCTGTATGCTTGGCCTTGGGACTGTGCTGTTTTAACCTGTGCAGCAGTAATACTGGGTGCCTGTCAATCTACTGGTATTGTGATTGGTCCTTTGGGGGGGGGGGTAATGTTAGCACTGAATCTGCTGGCCAATATATTGGCAATATCTGTTAGCTCGGTATAGGAGGTGCAATTGTGCAGTAGCTCAGAGCAAATCTAGGCCTTGCAGTTGTCCTTTATTATCTGCTGCAATTCTGTTTTTATAGCTAGTTTTAAAGGATTTGATGAGGGATCTCAACCTTTTGTTGAGGCTGATAAGGGAGTTTTTCCAGTTTTGGGACTTCGCCATATTCCGCATCAGTTTCTTCCTTCTGTTGTAGAGTTTGTTTATGGCAGGGGACCACCAGATCAACTTATTTTTTTGAGGAGAGCGTCTTGGATCTATCGGGTATGGCAGGATCCATACATTCGTGTACGGGTTCATACAGTGCATTGGTGTATGATTCGGCGGTCATGCAACTATTCTCCATTTGCATGGGTACAGTGAATTTAGCCACCTCTGTTTTTAGGAGCCCAAAGTTAGTTTTGGAGAAGTTTTTCATGGTGGTTACGGTGGTACAGCAGTAGCATTGTTGCCTCACAGCAAGAGGTTCTCCTGTTCGATTCACGGTTGGAGTGCCTTCTGTGTGGAGTCTGCATGTCCTCCCCGTGGTCGAGTGGCCTCTGAAAGACATGCGTGAATGGGTGTGCCTTCACTGAAGGTTGGGATTTGGGCTAGCAAATCGACACCATAAAAAAATCTAATGCCAATCATTAGCAGACCGGAGTTCCGCTGTGGCGACCCTTAACCAGGAAAAGCAGAAAAGACAAACTAAACTAACCTTAGTGAGGGGGGGGGATTATCAAGCTGGTTAGTTTGTGGTCAGATCTAACCAGGGAGGAGTTGGCTACTGGTGTAAAGCAACGGTCTTTCATGTTAGTAATGACCAGGTCAAGGATGTTGCTACTTCTAGTGGGGGTAAGAACGAGCTGGTTCAGAGCATTGGAATTAATGAATTCCAGAAAGCATTGGGCAAGTGATTTGGTACATGAGTAGTTTTCCCAGTTAATGGAGGGGGAGTTGATGTCTCCCAGTATGTGAATGTTAGGTTGGACCCTAATATTCTTCAGGGTGCTTAGGAATGTGGAGTGTGAGTCTTGGAACATGATTGGGGATCTATAGCAGTCTACGACCTGAATCGCTATCTTACCCAATGTTAGGTGCACCTGAAGTACCTCAGATGTGTTATGTTGGGCTACCAGTCTGGAGGTGTGTGCATCCTTTATGAATATGGCAACACCACCGCCTTTGGAGCTTCAGTCCAAGTACTGGGGCCAAAATGTGTGGGCTGAGTTATAGCTTGGTAGTGCAGGGGTGCTTTCTGTTGCCTTGAACCAGGTCTCTGTTACAGCACAAATATTGATGTTCTCCATTTTATGGAGTGCTTCCAGCGAGTGCATTTTGAGATTTAGATTTCTAGTGTTGAGCAGCATGACTCTCCGATTGCATTTGTTTGTAGCTGTTACAGTGGTGTTTTGGTCTTTGGAACAGCACCTAAAAAAGACACTATAGGGGTGGCAAGAGCCTTGGCCAGTATCCAGAAGCTCAGAGGTGCAGATGCAGGCTATCTTTGGAAAAGTATTGAGGTCTGTCAGTCATGTCATCCCAGGCAGACAGATACTGGATCCCCTTAGAATGACACCAGAAACTTAGCCAATTGTTGAAATCAATCATCATCTGCTCATACTGTGGTATCATTCTGGCTGATGGTAGGATGCTGCTCAGGGCTACAGTCATACCCACCTGGGCTACATAATCCAAGAGCTCCTCCATGTCTCTTTTCATGTAGTCCAGGGAGGTATGTCTCTGGTCATTCACACCCACATGTACAATGACAGAGTCATATGTATACCTGCTGTTGAGGGACCTGAGTGTGTGCATTATGTGATTGATCCTGGCACCTGACAGGCAGCTGACTGTTACTTGCTCCTTATTCAACCTAGTGAGTGGGACATCAATGTGCCTCACTATCACCTTTGACTAGTGTGTCATGCATGCTGTTTTGCCTTAGGGGCTTTGGTTGAGTGGAACACTGTTTAGCAGAGTTATGTGTCTCGTGATTAGTGTTGTGTTGTGGTGGTTGAGTGCATTTCTACCTTGGAGGTCTCTGCTGTTTGCGAAGATTTTTATTGAGAGCCTCCGTGAAGGTGGGTGTGTGGTTTGTGTTTTTATGTGAAGGCAGTGCTGGTGTGTGTTCTAGAGGGCTATGTGTTCCATGTGGTGTGGTGCAAGTGTTAACCTTTTCTTCTTGACCAGCTATTCCGGGCTTGGCTGGAGAATGATTGACTTCCAATCTGGATATATATATAAGTGCATCTCTCACAAGTCTGAGTGTTGGGAAGTAAGAGGAAAGGGTTGTCAGTGTACATGAGGCAGTTGAAACATTGCCGCAGGATGCCCAGGTACACCAGGTTAATAGGAGAAAGCACAGGGAACTGACCTTTAGACATGCCTGGAGGGGTGGGCATTAATAAATACTGGAGTTGCTTCCTTGTAGACTATGTAGTGCTCATAGCACTTTTGTGTGCTACAATAATTGCTACAAGAGGTATGGTAAAGAGCTAAACTAATAAGCTAGTAAAAGTGCAGGATAGGAGAGAACTAGCAGATCTAAGGGAAAAAATAAAGAGCAGACTTTGGCACCTGTCAGAATCTTACAGACAGTCCTGGATACAGCAAATCTGTATCTGGACTAGTTTAGTTACAGGAAAGGTTAAAAACAAGAGCATATATGGACTTTTAAACCAGAAAGTTGAAAGAGATGGAAACATCTGCCCAAATGGTCAATAAACTACAATTTCTGGGACAGAAGCCACTCCTCTTGTGGTAGATAGGCTACCTAGTGATTACCACTCTCACTGATAAGCTAGAAGACTTACCTCCAACACAGAAAGGCTGGGGGCTCAGAAGCTTACAAACAGTCCTGGATACAGCAAATCTGTACCTTGACTAGACTAGTTAAAAGAAAGCTGGGAAACAAGCTCAAACGCGAGCTTTTAAACCAGAAAGCTAAAAGAGATGGACGACAACCTTCCCCTGGAATACCAAAATACAGCTGTAGATGCAAAACAAAGTCAGCATTCTTATTAATATATCAGTAACAGAATCCTGTGCCCCCAACTTGTGGAAAATGGCATACATTTCCTTTCATAAAGGAGGTAATTCTACTGACATTACAAATGTCCGTCCCATAACCATCTTGCTTCCCCACTCTATCATCCTATTCAACTGTTTCTTCACTATCTCTTACAAAATAAGCTAATCACCAATACACACCATGGATTTCTGCTGGACCACGATAATTTACAGACACTGTTGAAAAAGCTCATACTGTAATAAATTTATATGTGCAGTATATCTAGACCTATCAAAGGCCTTTGGCATGGTCTTTCACAGTAAATTCCTCAATCAACTTTTTAGTCAGGGTCTAGCATCTCCATCTATTGAATGTCTCTCTAGCTACCTTGCCAACAGGCAACAAGCTCTAAAATTGTATGGATCCATTTCTGTATACCTTCCCCCTTCCATAGGATTCTCACAAGGATCCATCCTTGTCCCTCTACTATTCAATATTTTTATTAATAAACTACATTCATCATCTTGTGAAGGCATCTTGATTCACTGTGTAGATGACTACACCAACATCTGCTCTTCGAGCACCTTAACTCACCTCCAAAAAAACACTCAGCAAGCTGTCATCTCCATGAAACCTAGCTTACAACAGCACAACTCGTACTTAACACCCAAAAAAACAAACTCCTATTATTTACCCTAAAATCTCACAACCTATACTCATACTCAATAGCAAAAAATGGAACTCCTTACTCTGACCACCAGAACTATTTCTAACCTATCCACCTTTAAATGCTCCCTAAAAGAATACCTTTCAAAATCTTGGACTTGCTCCCGTGCCAATCCTGGCTGAACTTACTCACTATACTTCACTCACCCCCCTTTAACCTAGATCACACTTCAGAGTCTTTTCCAGCCTCCTACTCCACTCCTTTTTTTTCCCTACTACTTTAGCATATTTATGTCAGTTCTGTAGACCATTCTTCTTCGTCTTTGTCTTTCCTCCTTTCTCACCCAAGCTAAATGCAGACACCCTACCCTGCACTCTTCTTATAATCTCCCTCTCTCCTCCAGCCTTGTTCTCTTTTCCTTCTATAACCATAACATGGATACCTCTCTCATGCTATGGCATCACTCATTTTACCTCACTGTGCCTAATCATGTAATCTCTATCTCTTTAAATATCTTACTAGAATTGTCTCAGGTCTCATTTATCACATATTAATCTATGTAAGAAGTAATGACTATTGCATTTTTCGTCATGTATTCTCTTCAACACGTTATTTTTCATTGCACTCTGCTATGAAACATGTTCTATGTTTTTCCTCATTACAGCAGTTTTTTTTACTTGTGTTTTGTAGTGTAACTTGATACTTTGTGATTTAAAATATTTGCACTTGATGTTTTGTAATGTAACATGATACTTTGTGTCTGAAAATATCTGTACTTGATATTTGAAATATTGTGACTGTGCAGCTTTTCTCCCATGGCCACAACTAATCATTGGCACTTCCTGGTGCAGTCTAAACAACTGTCAACTAAATGAAGAACTATATTTTGTCCAAGTTAACACCAGTGTTTTTTATTTAATATTTCCTAGATTTCTTTTTATTGTGCTAAGTAAATAAAATGTTGCTATTGTTTTTTATATATATATATATATATATATATATATATATATATATATATATATATATATATATATATATCTGAGGTTTTATTTTTGCTAATTATATCTGTGTATAATGTTTAAAACTGCATCCTTAACAGTTCTGCCATGATTTGTCCCTAAAAAGAGTCACCTTGACATGTTCATGTACACAGTTAATAAAAAAAAAAAAGAGAGAGAGAGAGAGCGAGTAGTGTTCGCCAAAGATCAAGTCACAAGAGGATAAGAGCATTTGTCTTTTATTACACTGTTGTATAGTCTCACAGTAAGTATATTTGCATTGGTAAGGGTGGGAGTGGGCTTAGTCCACACCTAAAGAGGAGGGCTCCTGTACCCTGCCAAGATACTAGTTTTGAGTGTTATGTCATACCTCTGATCCTGCCAACATTTTCAAGAATGTAAATAATTTCATTGTGAAATAACTGGATTCCAAAATATTCATCCTGTTCCCTTTAAATTATATATGGTTTACACTTTTCATCATCATCCCATGTCCTTCAGCTAATGTCACATGTGATGTCACTGGAGCTACAAATATGGCTACCTGCATATGATTGCAATTTGTAAGCCAAACAGTTTTTGAAAAGTCAATCATTATTACCATCCATTGTTCAGTAATGTAACATCTGTCTGACTTTAAAAAAAAAGTGTGTGTGTTTGTGTGTGTGTGTGTGTGTGTGTGCGCGTGCGCACAAGTCTATTTGTGCAGTATGAGCATGTATATACATGTACGCATATGCATTACTGAAAACCACCAATTCAGCTCTACTAAGCTCATATTATTTTTGAATTTTATTGATTGTTGCAAAGATGTTTTACGAAATCTGTGTTATTACACATCATGGCAAAAAAACTTTGAAAAGCGTCACAAAATTCAATGCATGTTTTGTCCAGTTTTGCTGATGTGGTCCATTATTAGCCAAACAGAGACTAAGTCTGATGTCTACCAAATGCAGCAACTCCATTTTGAAACCTTTATACTCATTTAGTCAGTGTTTAAAAAATGGTGTCATTATAAACCAAATGCAGCTTTCTTTTTTTATATGAATGGAACTTTCTACTGAAAGTGACAGCTGAGCTTCCAGTTTGTTAGCGTCTAAATTTAGGTTTAGTCAGTGCAGCAACTCACAATATCGAAGAAGGATGCATGTAGCTATGTTTTATGCTCCTGTGTGAAAATACTGGATGTTATTTTCATCTTTCAAAAACAGTGATGTAGGTGAAAAGTTTCTAGCAATGTTCTGTGAACACAATATTTCTAATAATCAAAAGCTCTGGCATTTTAAGTGTGTTCATGTTATCAGTTTGTTGCTAATTTATATTTATCTTCTATCCTGCAAGCATTGCCTTCATCAGAGGTTTTTTCATGCCTGTCTTAAATCATACATAGTATGCTTTTTACATTACAGGGCTCTGGTACTGAGATGTGGACATTTATCCAACAGGACTAGTAAAAAAGACATTCATAATAACCTGCATAAATTATGGAGCAACTGAGTCCATAACTACACTAAGTGTTGTACAAGATGAGCAAGTTGTATTTCAGTTTCATAAGTCTTTGCCAAAGAGGGGGCAGGAGAAGAATTAACCTGCATGTTATCATAGGTTCATAGGTTCATAGGTTCATAGGTTCATACTAGGCTATCTGCCCTAGGGCATTTATAAGCCTAGCCAGAGTGTGTGTGGCTTTCACCACCCCTTAGGATGAGAATACTATACCCATTAGTTTGCTGTGCCTCTGTCCAGCAGTGATACAGAGATGATTCCCGGGGTAAACCTACGATCTCCCATCCACTCGTCAAGATTTCTCTTGAACAGAGTCAGTGAGGGGCTCTGCCTCACATGGACTGGGATTCTGTTCCATAGTGTAGGGAGTCTCTGGGTGATGAATCTGTCCCTCCAGCACGTCCTATTTATATCCGTGTTGAGGTTTAAGTCTCTTGCTCTCGTGGCTCTGGTGGATTTGGATTTTTTGAGGTGGAGCATGTCCATTAATTCCGGGTTGGACATGACCTTGTATGTCAGGCACAGATCACCTCTGAGCAGATGGTATGCGACTGAATAGAGCTGGAGTTTCTTCAGTCGGGCATCGTATGACATATGTTTGAGCCTTTATCCTTTTGGTGAGGAACTTTTGGGGTCTTTCCAACTGCTGCAGGTGTCGGGTAAGGTACATTCGAATGGGGCGTTGTACTCAATCATTGGTCTGATAAGTGAAGAGTACAGGGGTACAATGACCTCTCCTGATCTGGATGTGAATCCCTTCATGATCAGGTGGACAATGTAGAAGGTCTTCCTAACCACTTTGGCAATGTGAGTGTCAAAAGAGAGGTTACTGTCAACTTGGGTCCCCAGTTCCCTGATAACTTCTTCCGTGTTTAATGGATTACCACCTATGTGGTAATTAGGGGTTACCTTGTTTTTCCCAAAGGGTATGACTATACATTTTTGGCATTTAGCTTAAGGCCATGGCTCTGGCACCAGTTATCCATTTCTATGAGACCTTTCTGGAGGATGTCTGTGTCTGATGGAGTGTCAATTATGGTGCCCAGTTTGCAGTCATCTGCAAATTTTGTCAGCCACAATCCCCTATGTTTGCCTGCACTTCAGAAAAATAAATGCCGAACAAGAGGGGGCCCAGGACTGAGCCCTGTGGGACACCGCTCGTGACCGGCTTAGAGTCTGACATGGCACCAGCAACTCTAACCCTGTGTGTTCTGTCCTTGAGCCAGTTTGCAACCCATCTTGTGACATATGGGTTTACATCTAAGCTGGTGAGCTTTTCTATGATGCCCGAGTGGGGTATTGTGTCGAACGCTTTTGCTAGGTCAAGGTAGGCTGTGGAAACTGCCTTACCCTCATCAATGGCCTTAGTGACTGTTTCAAAAAAGTCGACCAAGTTCAAGAGGCAGGATCTGCCCTTGACAAAGCCAAATTGGGTAGGATCCAGTGTCTGTAGGTCCCCAATGTCTTTATTTATGAGTTCCATTATGATCCTCTCCATAGCTTTGCAGACAAGGCTCGTCAAGCTTATGGGGCGGTAATTTCCAGGGTCCGTAGAAGCACCGCCTTGTGGAGTGGGACCACAGTTGCCGTCGCCATTCTTTGGGCACGTATCCTGTAGTAAGGCTAAGATTAAACAGCAGCCTTATGTGTGGGTTTAGTTCCTCATTGAGTTCATGTAGCACACGGCGGGGGAAACCGTCGGTCCCCATTGATGCTGTGTTTTTGCTTTAGAGAGCAGCTCTCACCTGGGCATCTGAGACTTTTGGGAGGCTAGACTGTGGTGGGATAGATAATTCTCTTTTTGGGGGAGAGGGAGGGAAGAAATTTGCACTGAACCTCTCTGCCAGTATGTTGGCAATGTCTGTGGGTTCAGTGATTTTTGTATCATTTTGGACTAATTCTGAGCATATCTGGGAGTTTCCACCCAGGTTTCTAACATAGCTAAAGAAGGCTTTATGATTGTCTTTTGTGTCATTAGCGATTTTTCTCTCAAAGTTGGCCTTGGATGATTTTATGAGTGATCGTAGGTTTTTGCTAGTATTGATCAGAGATGCCTTCCCATTTAGGGATTTTGCTCTGTCATGTAGTAGCTTTCTCCTCTTGTTGTAGAGTTTGTTTATGGCTGGAGTCCACCAGACCAGGCGCCTGCCTTTGGTAGAAAGGGTCTTGATTTTATTAGGGATTGCTTGATCCATACATTCCTGGAGGTGCTCGTAGAAGGCATTTGTAAGGGTTTCAGCAGCGTGGGTTGTGGTTTCCACTGGCTTGGGGGCCTTGAAGGATACCACTCCAGTCTTAAGAAGTGTGAAGTTTGCTTTTGAGAAGTTCTTCACTGTGGTCTTTTTTGCTGGGGGTGGGGCGGGATGTGGATCTCCAGTGAGATTAATTTATGGTCTGATCTCACCAATGAGGGATATACTTCCGGTGTGGAGCATTTTGTCCCCATGTTTGTGATGATCAGGTCTAGTATATTTTTTCCTCTTGTGGGAATGGTGACTAGTTGTTCCATAGCATTTGAGTTTATGAACTCAAGGAACCTTTGGGCTAGGGTGTTGGGGCTTGAGTAATGTTCCCAGTCTATGTTTGGGTAGTTGAAGTCACCCAATATGATGGTGTTTGGAGAGACATTCATACTCTCCAGTGTCTTCAGGAAGGCTGTGTGGGTTTCCTGAGTTTGAGAAGGTGGTCTGTAGCATGTTACAAACTGTAGGGCAGTTTTACCTATGGTTAATTGCACCTGGATGGTCTCCGATGCTTCGTGCGTTGCCACTAACCTGGAGGTGTGGGTATCCTTTATGAATATGGATACTCCCCCTCCTTTTGTGGTTCGGTCCAGATTTTGGGGCGGGCATGATATGAGGTATAACCTGATAGTGCTGGGGTGCTCTCAGGAGCCTTGAACCAGGTTTCAGTCACAGCACAGACATCGATGTTCTCCATACTGAGGAGGGCTTCGAGGGCGTGCATCTTGAGGTTTAGACTTCATCTTTACTTTGTCATACTTGCAGTTTTACTGTTGTATCTACCAGCAATTGCAAATGATGAGTGGTGATTGCTAACAGTCAATAAAACACTGGTGATCTCATCTAACTGTGAAAAATCAGTCTATTTATTCTTTGACAAAACAGCACATTTCATTTCTGCTCTGCTGTTGAAACACAGTATTTATATTTAATAGATCACAGAGAGGTACTTTGATGTAATTGTGCATCAAAGTACCATCGGACTTTTGGCAATAATATAGATATAGATGTAGATATAGATCTATAAGAACTCATTTGTTTTGCATTCAGTATCTGTGTAAGTATTTTAATATCATAGCTGTTCTAACAATTCAACATGGGACTTATCCTGTTAATGAAGATACTTTTTTTCAGCCACATGATGGGTGGGGACTCCAATTATCATTAACCCAATAGTATGGCACAGATAGTTGCATTTTGATATGTCTTCTTTCATATTGCTTTTACTTAGTATTAAACTTAGTCAGACAGTCTTTTACAGTTAGGCATTAAAAAAAAAAAAAAAAACTCTTGTGATTAGAGGTTTCTTTCAAATGCCCATCCAACCATGGGGAGGACATGCAGACTCCACACAGAAGGCACTCCCCACACTCCAGCTGAGTATCCAACGGGAGAACCTCTTGCTGTGAGGCAACAACGCTACCGCTGCACCACACAGATGATATGGTGCAGAATATATAAAAGCATTTTCCCATGTCTCCTGATAAATGAATTGTAGCATGCACTTCTAAAACTGGTGTATATTTAATGCACAGATCAAAACCATATAACAAAACAAAAATGTCATATAACAAAATAAATAAATAAATGCAAGCACTTAGAGGAACTAAAGCACTGATTGAATGTTTTATTCATGTATTCATTTTGTTGTTATGAAATTAGTTTAAATACGTATATTATTGCAGTCCAAAACAGAACTGCACTGTATTCACCATCTATACATATAACATGCCATTATCATGACATTAGTTTGCTTACCTAATGGGATTTTACTGCTGGGGTTCCATGTGGAATGTCTCCCTACTAAGGTTAATGACATGATTACTATAAGAATACTCACCTGTGAAAGTGTGGATTTATAGCTGGCAGAAAGAAAGGCCACTCACCGTGAGAATGCATGACATGTCTTCACCTCTGACATACTCTCTGGTTGACAGGGGGGACGGCCTTCCCTCTGTGTCTTAGCAGCTTACCATTGGCAGCCTTGTTAACATCCATTACGCTGATGAGACAGGATGGCTGGCTACTAATGGGGAATTAATAATAACCTGCAAACCAGCCTGCAGGCTTGCTGTCACATAAGCTCCAGGTCAGTCAACAGCCTGTCAGCTCCAAAAGCAGCAAGACACGGTAATTAGAATGCAGTTTTCCATTTTATTTTTTAATTGCTGGCTAAGCATCGATAAGAGCAGCAGGGATTTCTCATACTAGTCATTCAGATATAAAGCTCTCATTTAATACCTCAATGCATTAACAACCATTTTTCCTGACCTCTCACCTAAATAATCACTACTGTTACAGAATTAGTATACTTATAGACTTTGTATGATTGGAATTCACCTCTTCTTCCTTTGCCATGACAGTTGCAAAACTTAGCTTTAATTATATTACTTACAGTTAGCTGTCTAGCAGAAAGGAATACCTTAAGTAAGTTTGCATGCTGTGCATACTTTACACACAGTTGCAAGTGATACTACCTCAAATACAACAGCAGGAGGGCACAGACAATGATTGTTGAAAGTGAAAGAAAACTCCTCAGTGAATAATTATAATTCAGGTTAAAACAATGTACAAATTAAATTAATCCCTCTTCTAAAATAAGCCTTCCCAATAAATGAATTCATGTTCACTGATCTGAAGTCACATAAAAGAAGAAGGCTTACAAAAGTAATGCAATCAGACTGCCTTACCAGTTCATTCCTTTACTTACCATGGTCCAACAGTACACATAAGGAGAACATTTTCAAAAAAATCAGAGTGTAATTATGCATGTTTGACAGTTCCATGGATCATGCAATGAAGTAGCCTTCACTATTGAAATCCACCTTTGGGGTTATAGGCTTAATAATAGACAATGCAAAATGTTATTGTAAGAACAAAGGAAATACAGTGCAAAATGGGCCTTTGGATGTTCAGCCATAATCACGATGCATCTCTTTACATGCTATTTGTGTGAAATGCAAGACTGCTAAAATCGAGGTATACTCTTCAGATATAGTATTTCAAGCTACCTTAGCTACTACAGTGCAGTACAGCTTTATGTGAATAGAAGGTGAACATTTTAATAGAAATGGATGACTTTCATTGAGCAGTAGACTTTCATATTCTGGTCTAAACTAATGTAATATTAATGAACTGATGAAATATACAGTACAACTAAGAAATTGCAGCTTTGTTAGATACATTATTTAGAAAAAAAAAAAACATTTATACTGTATCATTTATCCCTTGATAGCTCAGTTGGTAGAGCGGAGGACTGTAGTGATCCCCCAAGTCATTCTTAGGATTGCTAGTAAATTCCAGCTTGATGGAATTTACCTTTTGGGTGTTGCAGTGGTTAGCTTCTTGCTTCACAGCTAGAGATTCTCTGGTTCAATTCTCAGCTGAGGTGCCTTCTGTGTGGAGTCTGCATGTCTTCCCTGTGTTTGAGTGGGTTTCCTCCAACATTCCAAAAACATGCATCTGAAGTGTTTCTCCCCCGGCCTCCACTGAAAATGGGGTTTGCCCAGTTGGACTTTCTTGGTAAACAAATGTTAAATAAATAAAAATAAATAATAAATTTGCACTGACAACGGCACTAGAAAGTGATTCCAAAGAACATAAATTAATGAAGTTATATAAGTCTTCTACTTGTTTATTGTGCTAGCTCTGATGTATACCCATTTTTTTCAAATGTGTATATAAAACAAAAAATAAAACAATCTCAAAAATGCTACTTTTACATGTTTAAAACAAAGGGTGGCAGGATGGCAGAATGGTTAAGGTGTTTACCTTGCAGACACAAGGTGCAGTGTTTGATTCCACATGGGGTAATTGGCTAGGCTTAAAATGGCCCACAAGGGCAATTAGCCTAGTACTAATCTATGAACCTATGAACAAAGACAGGTAGGCAGAGAAAGAGGGAATGCATGACATGTATAACTTTCAACCTTGAAAATGAATACATCAAACAGGCATTTAAGAAAATCCATAATCCAAAGATGGTATCAGAAAATTGAGTGGATGAGTGAATGAAATCTGTATTACATGAATCAAAATTCATTCTACTGAAATACACAATCTAACAATGGTAGTAAAAACCTTTTTAAGAAGTTGGGAGGGACTTTTCTGACCATGTAAAAAGCTTCCATTAGCCAGAGTTATTATGATTATGATCAAAGTAATGCACCTCTGAAATTTATTGTGGCTACCACTTCTTAGAACATCTGCATTGTCAACTAGAAAAAAATATATATCCACACAGATGCGCACCATTGGCTTACACTATTGCAGCTCTTTCTGACCATGACGATGACCAACATTTGCACTACTGACAGTGATCCATGAAGTCGCCACAGGTGTCTTACTTGACAGAATACATGCAGCGCTGTAGCGGTTCTTATATTCACCAAATGCAATGCAAGTCAGTGGGACTTTATGTTGTGTATAGCTGGGAAATGCTGGACATAGTCACATGCTCACTTCCTCAAAAACCATTATGAATATCCCTAATCAAGGTGTGTCACTTATATATGATCATCTGATTTCATAAAATGTCAATATAAAGAAGATCTAACAGCTGTCACCACTTATCTGTCCAGATCTGTATTAATGCAATTAGTGCCTGAAAAATACGACACAAGTATAAATGGATTACTTTTTTCATTTTACTAAAAATAAACACATTTACTTGGTGGTAGTACCCCTGTCACCCCCAATCAGGAGTCTGTTTCCATATAAACCAAATAGAAAAATGCAATCGCTCCAAGGTTACAAAGACTTGAAAAAATAAATGATAAAAGTCATTAAAATAAATTTCCTCTTCCAGTTTCACTGAGATGCATGACGTAGCAGGTATTAGAGAATTTCAAGCCCAGCAAAACAGCATCAAACACAATAAAGTGAAGATAGTGCAAGCACATGTTTAAGGAGGCACTGTACTTCATGTCTCAAAAAATTATTACTTACCAACACAGTCAGACACAGTCACAAATAAGTCAATCTTCACTCTGCAACCCAAAATTGGTACCCCTCCTCTCCTGAAAAAACTCTGAGCAAGAGTGGAGACTCTAACAAAGAGCTTCATCTTATTGTTGCAATTCTTATCAGACACTATATATATATACCCATGTAGAAAGGCTCCCCCACTTTGCTGAATGGCTGAAGTGTACTTTGTTCAAATGCATGATCTTTGAATTGAAGTGATAGAATGATAGGTACATTGAAGGAATGCAAAGGAGCTTCATTTTTTCTGTGATTGCTTAACACTCTTTTCTAGTATTGTGCAATCTCATAATTAGCATGTTTACATTAACAGGTTGATTAGGGATGCCTTCCACTATGTTGATGATGCAAGGGGGGGTGGGTTTTTGGTATATATTACTTTGGTGAACTTAATATA